>NC_073306.1:95459591-95800425 GCF_027595985.1 Sorex araneus
GCTGATAAAGGAAGGTCTATCAGCCATCACTCACTCATGTCCCAAAGGGTCCTCTCCCAGTTCTCTATCTCTCTCACACCTTTTCCCCCAAGAGCAGAAACAGGCCTGGCTGATTAAGTCCAGGAAAACTTCCTCCAAACAAGTTTAGGTAAACAAGGTGAGCTGTGAGAACTACAAAGGGCATTTATCTATCACTTCAGTGAACCTTTGAATCTGTGAGAAAAACTGTGGGAAATGAGCCAGAACCACAAAAGCAAGTTAGATTCCAGTCCTTTGATAAAGAGACTAAGAGAGTCCTTAAGGAACCTGAAAAGAGGGGTAAATCGTCCTGAAGATCTTTCAATCTTTCCCTCTTTCAATCACTTCAAGTTTCTCTCTCCCTCTCAACAAAAATACTATTGGATACATTTTCATGGCTAGAGACATGTTGCATTTTCTTAACTTGCACTTCATAAATGAACAGGATTAATGAAAAGAGATAAGACTGAATTGGACGTTGTGATTCTATATATCTCTCTGGGGTGGACAATGATAGCTGTGGTCTTGGTTTGCTTCTAATAAGAGATAAATGTCTTTCCGTGGGCATTAGAAGAGAAATGTGACCTAGACTTGGTAAGTCATAATAACTCATACCAGTGATTGATCCAAAGTGGGCAAGTGACCCCGAAAGGGACCAATATTCTTCAATAAGGCTGATGCACAAATATTTGGAGATGGAACCCTGGTCTTTTCATGAGGGTGGCTGAAATGGTGCAATCAGCAATCATATTTTCCTGTATCACAGAGCAAATCTCTTTAGCAGAGAAAAATAATAATTTCTTTACCAAAAAATGGGTTTTTTTACATGCAGTAATTTAGTTAGCATTTACTAAACATTGGCTGTGTCTAAGTACTGTGATGGGCATTGGGAATAGAAAAAGCTTTACTATTTTTTTCTATTTTATGAATGAAAATGCAAGACACTATCTGATGAAAGATTTCTATATAGCTTCAAGATGTGAGATGCCATCTGTGAGATTCTTAGTTTTTTTAAAAAATGGCAATTTCAAAGACATTGTGGGTCAGGGGAATCAACAGCACAAAGTCAGAGGTATAACAGCAAAAGGCTAATTTAGCTGCTATATTAAGATCTCCAAACCCCTCAAACCTTTAATGTACAGCTTTTTAAATACTATGTAAGATTTAAAAACTTTTAAAAGATTGCTTAGTAAAAAACATAAATGCTATCCCTTCACAAACAGGCTTGGGATGCCATAAAATGTAACAGGACATGCCAAGAAAGCTTGATTATGGAGATTAATGCCACTTACAGTACAAATATGCTAGCAGTTTCATCACAGGTAGGATGGGAATGATAATAGTGACCTCCCAGGGCTGTATGAAAATGAAGGGACTTAATACATAAAAAGCACTTTAATCAATACCTTGCACGTAATATGTACTTTAACTCTTAGTACCATTAGAACATAGGCAGCCAAAGCAAGCTCTGAAAAGAGGAAAGGCAAAACACTGGAAAGATCACAACTGCTACCCAAAAGCAGATGGCAATTTAAACGGGGCTTACCATTGTTTTGAATGTGCAAGACAGAGAAGTTTTAATCTACTTTTAATCTACTACTTTCCTTTAAAAGTATCCAGTCTACTTTTAAATCCCCTAAAGTGTTCTGCATTATTAAGACAGAGCTGGTCAGGAACCTGAAATCTGATCCTTTCTCATCTTTAGGATCACTATAATAGATCATCTTCACCGAAGGTCCACACCAGTGCACCAGAGTTCCTTATTCTTCCTTTTACTCAATAGGGACCTTTTTCCACTCAGCAGCCAGTGACTGTTTCTAAATCCAAACAAAATAGCAAATATTCTTGATCCTCCATCACTTTCCATGACAAGTGGGTTAAAATCCAAACTCACAGCATGTGAAAGTCTATGCAAACTCATATAGTCACACTTTCCTCTCACTCACTCTGCTTTCTTTACTTCAACCATTTGTTTTCTACAATGTGCCAAGCTAGCTCAAGTCAGAGTGAACAATACTTCTCCCATACATCTACTTGGCTTTATTTTTCATTTCAATCAGATCTTTTGCTTCATATCCTCATAGAAAAATCCTTCCAATCTACCTTCTCTAAAGCAGTCCCTTACCCTGTCTTCCCTTCTCTGCCTCTTTTTATGTCCTCAAAATGCAATGTCTGCACGGTGGTTATGTGATTTGTATTTATCAGGTACGAATCATGGATATCTTATTTATCATTAGAGGACCTAGAATACAAAGTTCCATAAATATCTCTCAAATAAATAAAAGTTCTAAAAGCACCAATTAGTATATTTTATATGCCAATTAGGTAGAAAATATAAAACCAATTGTTGTGTTCCCATTATGGTGATAGACACAATAAAATATATCACAAAAAATACAGATAAATGCTAAGGGGTTAGTCGTGGTTTTCACTGGAATCTAATACTGCCATTAGAGTGACTATAAAATTTACATCTTGAATCTTGATTTCTTGCATTTTCACATGTAACTGCCTGGTGTCTTGTTATCAATATTCCCAAAGACAACCTTCCAGAATGTTGTTTGCAATGTTGCTGCTGTAAATAGTGCTATATGAACACATAATTCATAGGGTACATAATAAGCTCACCTCAATTTTTGGTCACAGCAGGATATATTTTTGGAGCTAGTAGGAGAGGTTCGATTCGTACCTAAGAGTACTCTAGGGCCACCCCAGCTTGGTGCCAGGGGACATGTGGTGCTGAGGAATGAGCAAGGCAGGTGCTCCAGCACTTGGAGCCACATCACCAGGCCAGAATAAAATGTATTAAAAAATATCTTATGTATACAGTTCTCTCTTCATTCAACAATACCTCATTTAGTCAACAATACCTAAGTTTGTTCATATAATGCTGGTTTTGATGGCAACACAATATTCTATTTGTGACATATACCATAATTTATTAAAAATTTCATTACTTATACCCATGCTGCCAGACCCCACACCAGGATATTTCACTCAGGGCACCCCAGAGAGGGACAAGGGAGAGTCCAAGGGACCCAGCCCCGGCAGTCAAAATCCTCCAGAACTCAACCACCGTCATGCTCAAAGCCACTCCCCACATGCCCAGGCCGAGCCTCTCCCATGAGTGAACCTTTTCCTGGTTCATGCGGCCGCACTTCATAGGACACACCCTACCCATACTTCAAGAATACCGTACCACATTTGATGGGATTCAAATTAGGAGGCAACCAACCTTAGAGGTAAATATTATATTATTTCGGTTCTGCCTTGGGGCAGGAACTGGGGTTCGGGATGAAAACACCCAAAATACGGTGATGGGAAGGTGTAATGGTGGTGGGATTAGTGTTTGAATATTAAATATAATATGATATTGTGAAATACCTTCTAAAATTTAAGAAATTTTAAAATTCATTACTTATAGAAATTAGTTTCTTATAGATAGTGTTGAAATAAACATCCTTTTACATATACAATAGTCCTTTTATTTCTTAGGAATAGATTCCCTGAAGTTCAATTATTAGGCCATAGAATGTGTGCATTTTCAATTTTAATACACCTTGACAGACTGCTTTATAAAAAAGGCAATGACAACCAACATATTTCTGTATACAATGTATTGAAATAACTTTTGAAGTTATAACAATGTATTTTTATATACAATGCATATAAAACAGTTTGAAATACTACAAACCATCTGATTGTACTTTTTGGAAAATTACCTGTTCCTATCCTTTACACATTTTCTTATTTAGTTGTTTGTTTTCATACCAGATTATGAGCTCTTTGCAAATCATTTGCTGTGGACTGTCACTGTCACTGTCATCCCATCGCTCATTGATTTGCTCGAGTGGGCACCAGTAACGTCTCCATCATGAGACTTGTTATTGTTTTTAGCATATTGAATATGCCTGGGTAGCTTGCCAGGCTCTGGTGGATTGTAAATTTTGTTTATATTCTATTTTGCCAGCTAAGGTTTAACTTTCCTGTAAGTCAAAAATTTTCTCCCCTTTCCTGATCCAGTATCTATATTTTCTATTTTAAAGGGGCCATATGGCCTCTAGTGAACCCCTAGCATATTCCAAAGGAGCCACAGGTGAACATCACATACATAGGGGGCCATGGCACAAGACTAGGAGAGAAACAGATAGGATGGTGGGGGTGGGGAGGCAACAATAAAAAGCAAACATGGTTATAAAGGGAATACAGTCAGAAAAAGATTGAGAAATAGTGCTCTCAGGGATAACTTTCACTTAAATATGACAGCTTCTTCCTTCTACATCAAATATGATAAATCCTCTTTAAATTATATTTTATGAACCCCGACCTGATTTTTGTTCCTTTCAGTTCTAATTCCTTTGACAACTCAGTCATTCCCCCTGTAAAATCTTATCATCTAATTATCAAAGTAATTAGACTCCATAGAAATCTGAAGCGAGAAAAGAGACGCCATCTTGGCAGGAGCTGAAAGGATTGAAGCACATACTTAGCATGCAGGAGTCCCAGGTTCAGTACTTGGCACCACATGGTTTCATATGCATCAGTGAGAGAGAAAGAGAGAAAGAGAGAGAGAGAGAGAGAGAGAGAGAGAGAGAGAGAGAGAGAGTTAACTTCTTTATCCATTCATCTGTTACTAGACATCCAGGTTGTTTGTATTAAGCACTGCAATAAATATAGGTGTACAAATAATTTCAAATTAATGTTTTTATATTTGGGAGGTAGATGCCAAGATGTAGCTGGATCATATGGAAATTCTATTCTTTTTCTTTTTTCCCAGAAATCTTCATACTGTTTTTCATAAAAGCTGGGCCAAATAATAGTCCCACCAATAATGAATGAGGGTTTCTTTTTCACCACATTCCCACCTACACTGGTCATGAGATACAAATCCAGTTTCACTTTTTTACAGGTGGCTATCTAGATTTCCTTGTTACAGTTCATACTCCTTTAATATATTAACTGTCCATAAATCTCAGTTTATGTGATCTCTGTGATCTCTGTTCTATTCCACTGGTCTGAGGTTTTTATTCAGATACCACCTCATTTTGATTACTATATAAAAAAAATTTTTTTAAACGGGGTTATTGCATCTCTGCCTTTAAATTTTACCATAAAGCAGCAGTTATTTTAAACTTTCTCCGGACTATTAAGAACTAATCTCTTTAGCATCACTATCAAAGAACAATCTCTGTTTTCTTATCTCTACTTGTAATAATATACTAAGTACTTCTCCAGAATACACATTCTGTTTTCTCAAACAGAAAACAACTTTATGTAAATAAAATGTAAAAATTAGAAAAAAAGGAAAACACAAATTCTGGCCTAAAGATCCTGGAAAAGTGGAATATATGAGGTACATACATAATTGTGAATATATAAATATATTGTATACAGAGAGAAAATAGCTACACAAAATTACCTGTACTTAATTCTACTGCATACTTCAGGATAATCAATAAGAAAAGTTAATCAAGTTAAAGATTTAAAAAGATAGTTACAGTACTGAAAGAATTAAAAGTACTATTTTCTTAAAACTGGTTCCATCAACTAAGCTATAATTATGTTTCACTTAGACAACAGAATATTCAGTTAGGCAATGTAACACATTTATAAGTGATCTAAGAGGCCTCAAACAATATATCATACATCTTGGAGGATAATCTGACCTAGATAAAAATTAGTTATGAAAACAAAGCATGTTCACTATTGTGAACTAACTTACATGCCCATTAATAGTTAGGTCTGTCTGGTAATAAGTATTGTCCCAACTGAGCAAAAATACAAAAATATAAAAATGTAAACAACTGAAAATTAGTTCAGTTTAAAAAAGGATTTTTTATTTTGCCAATAATATGCAACTATAATTAAGACATTATACATCAGTAAACAGATTAAAGTGAAATACATAAGAAACATTATCGATCCTCATTCCATCAAGGTAGAGATTTGTTCCTTTTGTAAAATTCTAAAACTTGGGGGCCAAAGTGATAGTACTGCAGGTAGGGTGATTTCTTGTACATGATTGACCTGGCTTGAACCCCAGCAGCCCATATAGTCCCCCAAGGCTGCCAGGTGTAAGACCTGCATACTGCTGAGTATAACCTCAAAAACAAACCAAAAATTCTAAGACTGTAGGCCAGTGTTTCCAAAGTAGGTAAAAATGTCCCCTCAGTCCTAGGGCAGGAGGGTGGGGATGCTGGAATGATGATTACTGGGGGTGGGGGTGGGAGTATCTCTGTAATGCCTCTGTGTAACTGGAGAACTTGTTTTCTTAAAGAGGGTAGATTACCAGGAAACAGTGAATGATTAGTTTTAGGAAAGGAAGGTGGTAAGCCAAATCAGGGTGGGAACCTTTGCTATAGAGCCTTACTTGAGGCTTGAGAATACTCAGCCTCTATTTTAAAATATTCTATTTTACTCAGAGCTGACTTCATGTTTAACAGATTCAAGTAGGACTTCATAAACAGTGAGCTATTGCAAGTATTAGCTGGCACACATTCAAACCACAAAGTCAAAAACACACTTTCTGGGAGAAGGAAGACATCTCTATTTCTATGGGCCAGCATTTTCACTTGGGGAAGATGAGTTTTCAGCAACTAGTAATTAGAGCCAGGAGAAAGTTCAAAGGTCTGGAGTGGCTGCTAGATTGCTCTGTATGCAGAAATCCATGGTTCAATCCCCAGCACCAGATGGTCTCCCTGACTGAACCAAGTATGGTGCACAAAAGTAAAAACTATACATACTATCTACCTAAAGATGTATCTATTGTTCAACATTCAAGCTGATAAATTTGAAAATCACAAAAAAACATTTACAACAGATAGGAAAAAAACAGCAATTCCTTTACCAGAGTATCAAGTTAAAATAAGTATCAGGTTTCAATCCCCAGCTTCTTCATCAAAACCGTATTTTATATATATATATATATATGTATATATACACATACACATATATGTGTACATATACACACATATTTGAACATATACAAAAACATATATAACATATACCATATATAAAATATATATATAGTAAGTATCAGGTAAAGGTAAATAAATTAAAAGTCACAAAAAGATTTTAACTATCAACGCTTTGAAACTATTAGGCAGTTTATTAGTTCATCTAGCATATTAAAGAAAACTGGGGCCGGAGCTACGGTACAGCGGATAGGGCGTTTGCCTTGCATGTAGCCAACCTAGGTTTGGTCCCCCAAGCACTGCCAGGAGTAACCCCTGGCATACCAGGAGTAACCCCTGAATGTGACCCAAAAACAAACACAAAAAAAACACCCTAGGAAAGTCTTAAGAGCACGTCAAAATTGTTTGCCAAAGGAAAAACCCCTCTGTGACTCCCAGCAGCCTACTGATGCTAGCGATTCTGATTCATGCCATCACAGTATAGCTCTGACAGCTCCAGTTTAACAATGGCAGGACTGGTGGAGCTCTGCTGTTCTTGTATTTCCAAGAGGCTTAAGGGTAGATGCTCTATCCTCTGTCTTTTCTACTACTCTCTAAACTCCTAGAAAGTAACACATTTACTATCATTATTATTATTTTTAAAATAAAGGCCCCATCCAGAGATGCCAGGAATGGCAGGGGAAGCCAGCGGTACAACCAGCAGCGCTCCAATCTGATCAGCCATGCAGTGCAGATCAAAATCAGAGCCCCACACGTTAGGCGTGTGCTCTACCACTTAAACTGTCTCCTCAGACACAGGTAACACAGGTGAAATATTAGGTTGGAGTGATGGTACAGCAGGTAGGGCACTTGCCTTGCATGCGGCCAACTGGGGTTCAATCTCCAGCAGCCCCTGAGGACCCCAGAGTCCCGCCAGGAGTGATCCCTGAGCACAACCAGGTATGACCTCAAAACAAAACAAAGTGTCCAAAGATATTTATGTCCAATGACAAACATAAATTTTAAAGCCCTAAAAGCACTATCCATGTTTTTTTAATTACATAAATAGGATGCTCTTAATCAGGTTTAATTCCTACTACATACTGCTCACTTCTATGGATTTAGAAAGTTATGAGTTCAAATATGCCTTATACCTAGCATTAAGTGAAAGGTCAAAGCAAACAAAAAGCCAACATTCTTCAGATGTTTACAAGCTAAATACATATCCTCTCAAATTCTTAAAAAGAAAAATAAAAGCACGTGGAAGATGCTCTGCTGAATGACACAGTTATATGAGAACCTGACAAATGGGTTAAAAAAAAATTCGACCCTTTTCCGGCCCCGCGCGAGATCGACCCCGGAGGCAACTGAACCACTTTGGACACGAGCGGCGCCCCCAAAATGCCTCCAAACTGTGTGCTCGGAGCTTCTGGCCCAGGCGCTGCCGGCAGGGTATGGTCTTTTCTCTCTCAACTCTTTCTTTTTGAATGCAGCGAGGCAATAGCCGGTTTTTAGACTCTACAGGAAGCCCAGGAAAGCCGATGGGTGGGACTTCCGGATCCGCCCTATGCCGGCCGACATTTAAGCACAGAGCCATGTGGGGACGCTCCTTTCCGGCCCCGCGGGAGATCGACCCCGGAGGCAACTGAACCACTTTGGACACGAGCGGCGCCCCCAAAATGCCTCCAAACTGTGTGCTTGGAGCTTCTGGCCCAGGTGCTGCCAGCGAGTGATGCAATTACCAAAAGAATTTTCCTTGGACTTCATATAGAAATCCAAAACCGCGCGGCTGCGATAGCAGCAGCGCGACCTAATATCTCTTGATTGTCAGCAACGTGTAAATGTTCCTTTTTGGCAGGGCTTACCGTGGGGGGAAACTCCAAACAATAGTACTGAGTTTTTTGTTGAAGGGTAAAAGATTGTAGTGATAGAACTTTAGGCAGAATTTTCACTTACAAGGGTGGGGACTGGGGGGGCGGGAGGTATAATGGGGTGGTTGGTGATGGAATATGGGCACGGGTGAAGGGAAGGGTGTTTGAGTATTGTATAACTGACATAATCCTGAGAACTATGTAACCCTCCACATGGTGATTCAATAAAAATTTATAAAAATAAAAAAAATTCGACCCACTCTCATTTTCCAAATCCTTGTATTTATTTTTGTTTCTAATCATCTACCATTATGCTGGTTCCAATTATTTTGGATCTCTTGAAACAAAGAGCATCTATCTGCCTGCACACAATGTAACATAGAGAGACTTTATAATAATTAATTCCTATGAGAACTGAGAATTAAAGTACTAACAGAAAGAAGGTTCTTTACCTACATAATAACTGTTTTGGTTCTCGTTCTTTTTTTTTTTAATGTGTAGCCTTTAATTTGAGGGTCTATTTAAGCTAACATAGCAGATCTGCACAAGAATCACTAGGTCTTTCAAAAATTACAAAAACAAGTAAATAAAACTGAGCTAGTTTCAACCATTAGTAACACATTCACTGAAGTTGTGCTTTCACTAAACAGCCTTTTACTGAACAACCAAAGTTCAAGCAAAAAGACCCCTCATTACTACAGGGCTGCTGTGAGCATGTTGAGTTGTCAGTGATACAGGCATAAAATATCAACAATAAAAATCCTCCCTCTTGAAATACTCTAATACTAGACAATGACTTGAATTTCTGCCAAATTTTGTATTTTGGAAAGAGAGAGATACAGATTCATCATTTACCATGTATTACTAATTTAGAAATTTCTGGTGATCATTTTAACCTTTTACTTGCTTTTTTTGTGGTTCCAAGAATCAAATCTAGATTTTTATACATGCATGGCACATGCTTTACTGTTGGGCCTCTTCCCCAACACTAACAATTTTTACTTTTTGTTTGTTTGTTTGTGAGCCACACTTGGTGGCACTCACATCTTACTCCTGATCTGTGCTCAGGGATCACTCCTGGTGGTGCCCAGGAACCATATTTGGTGCCAAGAATTGAACAGGTATCAGCCACATGCACTTTCCTTACCTCTGTACCATTACTTTTTTACTTTAACCAAATTATAAAACGTAAGCTCACAAATAATGAGACAAAATGACATCAAGATTTCCTAGTATGTTCTTGCCAAAATGTTCAATTAAAATTGATCATGAGGAAACAATCGGACAAATCCAAATCAAGGAACATTCCTTGAAATGAATAACCTAGAATCTAAACATATTAAGGCCGAAGAAGACTTTGTTGTCCTTCCCCTCAAAAAAGGACTGGAAAAATATTCAATATAAAAGAGACCAGTGATAGAACAGCTCAGGAAGGACTCTAGATTCCCATGTGGTTGACCCGAGTTTGATTCTCTAGCATCCTAGTTGGTCCCCCAAGTTTAGCAGGGAGTGACCCCTGAGTGAAAATTCCAGGGAGTAACCCCTGGGCACTGGTAGGTGTGGCCCAAAAGAGCAAAATAAAGAAATATAAATAAATAAATAAATGAGACCAATAAGATGCCTAAATGCAATGTGTGCTCCTTGACAAAAAGTAGTCATCTATAAAAAATTTTGTTTAAGGAAAGAAAATTTTGTTTGGCTATTTAGGAAATTTTACATATGAACTATAGTTTTAAATATTTCATTCCTAGTAAGTTACTATATGTTTTACTACTCATAAATGTATTTCTTATAAAGTTCTATTAGAAAATATATAATAAATTTGTGTGATGTTTGGGTGTGGTCATTGTTTATAGAGGAGAAATCCTTGTTTCTAGGAAATACATGCTAAGTTATGAAGTATTTAGGAAAGAAAAATCACAAAGTCTTTGATCTATTCTCTAATGGTGTGAGAGAGATAAATGTGGCAAAATTAATTCACTCTTACAAACTAATATGGAACAAAGAAAAAAGTAAAATTTATAATTACTGGACTGAGTTTACAAATAAGAGTCTACATAATGGGGGAGCAGGGGACTAGTAAATTGAAAGGAAAAGAACAGAGAGGAAAGGTTAGGAAATAAAGCAAAGAATGCACAAATATGCAAGACATGACAACAAGGTCGAACAGATATATCTTTAGTCCCAGAGAAATGATAAAGAGATTGTAGCAGAAGCAATATATGAAGAAAAATTGGCTGAGAATTTAGCAAAACTGATCACCATAGGTTCAACAAGTAATATGGATACCACGAACGATAAAAAAAAAAAATACACGGGAAACCGGACTTAGGTTATCACAGTAAAAACCGATTTGTTTTTTAAAAAGGCAAAACTTAAAGATGGTAAAACATGATATTCAAAAGACCTTCATGTTTTAACAGAAAGTGGAATCAAAGGCATAGTGATAAAATCTTTAAAGAGCTGGAGGGAAAATGCCCAATCTAAAATTAATTCCCAGTGAAAAAGCTTTTTAAAAAATGGAAGTGAAAATAAGACATTTCTGCACAAATAAAAGTCAAGGAAGTTTACCAACAGCAGAACTGCACTGATAGAAATATTAAGAAAAAACTATCAGACTGAAGCAACAAAACACAACATAAGTAGATTAATGGACAGAATGAAAACTAAATCCCAATGATTATACAAAATAAAAATCATGCCTAGCAAAGTTTAAAATGTAGCGGATATAAATCATACAAAGACAGAAGGTAATAGATGGAGTTAAGTACTCTAAGTTCTTACATTTTCCAGAAGTGAAAAAACCATCATTTATAATAAACTTTCATAACTCAAAAATGAATGCTAGGGCTGGAGCAATAGCACAGCGGGTAGGGCATTTGCCTTGGACGCAGCCGACCCGGGTTCAAATCCCAGCATCCCATATAGTTCCCTGAGCACCACCAGAAGTAATTCCTGAGTGCAGAGCCAGGAGTAACTCCTGTGCATGGCCAAGTGTGACCCAAAAAGGAAAAAAAAAAAGAATGCTGACATCTTCACAAAATCACTAAAATAGCACTAAAAGAACTTATAACTAACAAGTTAAAAAAATGAAATAAAATAAAAACAATCAACCCAGGGCTAGCACAAATAGTACAGCGGATAAGGCACTTGCCTTGAACACAGCTGACCTGGGTTTGATCCCCAGCACTGCATATGGTCTCCAAGCCTGCTAGACGTGATCTCTAAGCACAGAGCCAGGAATAAGCCTGAGTGCTGCTGAGTGTGGCCTAAAAATAGGGGGAAAAATGTAATCCAAAAGACAGAAGAGAAAGGTACAAACCAAGTAAAACATTTTTAAATTTAAAGCAAAATATACCAGCTATTGCTATATTAAATGCAAGTGATTTAATAATACTCAAAAGAAAAATTAATTAAATGTAAAAGTATATTTTCTTAACAAAATGATGCAAATGAATCCACAAGTATGCAGTGCACAAGACCACTTTAAATAGAAGGATACAGCAAAGCTGAAAATGAAAGGACAGAAGGATACAAACACATCAACTCAAGACGAGTTGGATCTTATGCCTCTGAGCATTCAACTCTATTTCCTTAGTGCATATTGTAATAATAGCAAAATATCTGTAAATCAGTATAAAGATTTGGCTTCTACCTTGCTGTCTCTGGAATCACTTGTTCAGAGATGCCCTACGGGGAGAAGAAGCAAATAAATAAAAACAAACTAGTTCTTTACTAGTCTCCTGCCACCAATATATCCGTTTGCCAGCCACGGATGAATGAGTGAGTCACCTAAAATACAGATTCACTCAGCTGAGGGCTACATCCTAACTCAGGAGAGACCATGAGCCAGTGAGACACTCTTAAATTTCTCACCCATGGAAACAATGCGACATAAAATTATTTGTTCAGATAAATTCACTATCTTTTGGGGTATGTTATGCAACAATAGCTAACTAAGGCATGTAGTATGTAGTGAGAACTTGCACTTCAGTTTGATGAACTCATTTTACCTCTAATAATCCTGAGGCAGATACTGTTGTCATCATCACTTAACAGATAAAGTGTATACAAAAGCTCAGACACCTGCTCAAGCTCATAGTAGAGGAGGAAGCATCTGTATGCAATCAATCTTCTACCAGAATGTGTTTTTTTTTTTTAATTTCTTCATTATTTCCTTTTTTGAAGTGAGGTGTGTGAAGGGTCCACAGTGCTCTGGTGCTATTCCTGGCTCTGCTCAGGAGTGACCCCTGACAGTGCTCAAAGAACCATTATCTGGTACTAGGGACTTGAATCATAGTTGCAGGTCTATGCAAGGCCATACCTCCTATATAATCTCTCTAGTCCAGGTTTTAGCTTTCTTACTGTGTTGTACTATACACTGTACTACAAGCACTGCTATACTATGCTGCTTTCTAGGTGTCAAGCTTGGTTGGACACAGAGCAAACAGACAGACAACAAGTCCCATAGGGGCAGGCAGACTAAAAACAAACAGCAATGTAAATGATGATGCCTGAAAGAGAGATAACTGCTAAGAATTGAGAGTAAGGTAAGAAAAGAAATAAGCATGATGGGAGAAAATGTGGGTACTAAGTAGATAAGGTGGCCAAGTGAGATCTGAAGAGATGACATTTGCTTGTGGAGGAAGTGAGAGGAAGGAGTTATATGGACACCTGGAGCTAGAGAAGCCCTAAGGCTGGAGTATTTTTAGTATGCTCAAGGAAATGAAAGCTGAGATTCAGAAAGTAAGGGAGAAAGTGGAACTGCTACCCTGGAGGCTTTGTAAACCTCCCAGGGATTAGGAGAGGTCACTGGAGAGCTCTACTCAGGAGAAGTGAAAAATATCAGTGTTTTAAAGAGTTTGAAAGTCTCTATGGGGAAAAGATTCTAAACAGACAAGAGCAGATATGAGAAAAAATGACTAGGAAATCATTATAATGGGGAAAATAGGGAGAAAGTATGAAGTCAGAAAATAAGTTAATTTTGACTAGGGTAGATGGAAGTGGTGAAAAGTTGTGAGATGCAAATTTTCTGAAGTTATGTCCTTAGAATTTGCTGGAAGATGTGAAATATGAGAGAATGAAAGGAATAAAAGACAATACCAGGAATTTTGACCTCAACAACTGAACAAGTGCCCTGTAGAATGAGAAGAGTCACACAGGAGTAGGTTGGGCACAAAGTTTATGTTTTAGACACGTTATGGAGAGATGCCATAAAACCACCAGCTAGAGATAGCTAGCTTGGAGGGTACCCAAGGAGGGATAAAATCTGGAGATACAAATTTGAGAATCTCAATGAAAATTCCAAAACCAATATCTTGCATATCATTCAATAACTGTAGATTTTTTTAATGTGAGATTTAGGGCTAGAGAGATAGTATAGGCATTAAGGTGCTTGGCGACCCAGGTACAATTTCCAGCATCCCATACTGTTCTCTGAGCCCACCAGGAGTGATCCTTGAGAACAGAGGCAAGAGTAAGACCTGAACACCACTGGGTGTGGCCCCAAAACAAAATAAAGGAAATAAAAACGTGAAAATTACCATATTGTTGATTCTTTTCATTTTACCCAATTTTTTAAAAGCTTTTGTGGGCAGACACAGTAGGTAGTGTTTGATGACCACTCTCAGGTTTGTGCTCAGAGAAATGTGTGCAAGCAACGTGGTATCAGGGAATGAATCTGGGCCTCTAGTATGCAAAGTAAGCACTCACTCCACTGAGCTGTCTGGCCCCTAAATTCTAGGAAAAAGACAAAGAATTTGGGCTATACCCAGTGGTGCTGGGGCTACTTAGCTCCATGTCTGGGCTTACTCCCCTGGCAGTGCTCAGGGAGCCATGTGGTGCTGCGGAACAAATCTAGACCTGCCACATTCAAAGCCATATTTTTTTTCACTTTAAATGTTTGTTTAAGAGAAGTAATGCATGTTATTTTCTTCTTTCCTTTTAAAGATCGTTTTTTGCTTCTGCAATTTTTTTTCTTACTAATGTATATACTTTCAAAACCATAAATGTTCATACATTGAAGTCTCTCACCCACTTAAATTCCCACTGCAAAATTCATGGCAGAGTTGATAATATTTCAATTTCTAATGTGTCTTACAGAGGTATAAATAGGCACATACAGCAAATGGATTTTCTTTCCCTTTGTGTGGTGATTTGGAGGGGGGGCAGAACAGTCTTTTTCATTCAAAACAATGTTGATGTTCTTCTTTTATTTTTTTTTAATTACTGAAGTATAATTGACATTTAGACTCAGGTGTCTAAGATTATGGCTCAGTCTTTGTATATGTTGTGAAATGATTGCCACAAGTCTATTAGCTTATACATTCTTAGATGTGTATGTCCGTAAATGTTAAATAAATTCACAGTACTGTGAAACAGATCTCCAGAACATGTTTTCATCTTAATAAACTGAAATCCATTAAAGAACAATTTATTTTCCCCTCCCCAAAGTCCTTGAAACCATCAGCCTACTTTCTATTTCTAGGAATTTGGCTATTTAGATACCCCGTGCAAGGAAAATCGCATCAATTGTCTTTATGTCACGGGCTTACTTGACATGATGTCCTTGAGGTTCATCCATGTCGTGACATGTACTAAAATTTCTTCCTTTTCAAGGTTTCATAATACTGAATTATCAGGCTGAGAGATGGTACAGGGGGTATGTGCCCGCCTTCCATGCTGCCAATCCCAATTTGATCCCCAGCACCGCATAAGGTCCCCAGAGTATAGCCCCCAAACAAAATAAAATAAATACCACATTGAATACACTACACCGAGTTAATTCACTTATCCACTGATGTGCATCTGTGCTGCTGCCACGTCCTGGCTATTGTAAATAACTCTGCTAAGAATATGGTTGCAAATATCTCTTTGAGAGGGTGCTTTCAATTCTATGTGACACAGATACAGAACAAGACCTGTGTTTGTACAGCATTTCTAAACTGAATTTTTTAAGAACCCAGCATGACTGCTTTTCCACAGTGGCCCCAGAATGTGACACTCAGAGTTCTGGTGTACAGAGAGTTCCTGCATCTCATCTCCGAGCCAGCACTGGTCCTTTCCTGGGTTTATTTGCTGCGTGTTATCTTTATACTAACCATCCAGATGAACAGGAGGCATCAACTTCATGTGCCTCTATATAGGTATGTGAAAATGCATTGCATTTGCACCAAATACCCTATAACGAAACACAAGAACCCAGTAGCAGTAGTGCCAACTAGAAAGGGGTCTGGGAATTAATGGCAGTTTTTAAAAAAGTACTTTTTTCTGTTATTTCCTTCACATTCTTTGAATTTAGTACCATGTACATGAATGACCAATGAAGAACAAAACAAAAATCACATTTTTCTAGACATTTATTGGTTATATAAAGTTCTAATTTCCAGTGCCAATTCTTTAACTTCTTTTGTCCGCTTACTTTAATAGGTACTTTTAAAAATGGAGTTGCAAGGCGGGAGAAATAGTACAGCAGGTAAGGCACTTGCCTTGCACCCAATCAACCTAGGTTTGATCCCCAGCATCCCATGTGTCCCTTTAGTCTGCCAGGAGTGATCCCTGAGTGGAGAGCCAGGAGTAACCCCTGAGCACTGCTGGCCCCAAAACAAAAGAAAAAACTACGTTGAATTTATATATCTAGATTAGGCTTCCCAACAAGCCATGAAGCACTAAGTTTCCAGGCCTTATCTTATTAGATAAACGTTTGTTTGGTTATTTGGGTTCACTGCTTGGAGCTGTCTCTGGTTGGGGCGGGGGGAGGCAGATGGTGCTGGAGATCAAAACCAGGACTCCGACAAGCAAAGTACACACTCCAACCCTTTGAGCCATCTCCCAGCTCAGGATTAGAAATTTTATTGTCAATTAAAATGTCTGCCAAAACTCAACAAGAGAAATAGGAAATAATAAAACCACTCTGTGTAATGAATTATTAGCATAAAACTTCAGGTGGATCTTTTCCACAAAAATAACTGTTCTTAATGGTATCTTCAAAGATGACATGCAACTGACCAACCAAGAGGAAACAGAGATAAACAAATGGGACTACATTAAACTAAGAAGCTTCTGCACCGCAAAAGATACAGTGACCAGAATACAAAGACAATCTACAGAATGGGAAAGGATATTCACCCAATACCCATCAGATAAGGGGTTGATATCAAGGGTATATAAGGCACTGGTTGAACTCTACAAGAAGAAAACATCCAACCCCATCAGAAAATGGGCTGAAGAAATTAACAGAAACTTTCCCAAGGAAGAGATACGAATGGCCAAAAGACACATGAAAAAGTGCTCTACATCACTAATCATCAGGAAGATGCAGATCAAAACAGCCATGAGATACCACCTCACACCACAGAGAATGGCACACATCCAAAAGAACAAAAGCAACCGCTGTTGGAAAGGATGTGGGGAGAAAGGGACTCTTCTACACTGCGGTGGGAATGCCGACTGGTACAGTCCTTTTGGAAAACAATATGGACGATTCTCAAAAAATTAGAAATTGAGCTCCCATTTGACCCAGCAATACCACTGCTGGGAATATACCCCGGAGAAGCAAAAAAGTATAGTCGAAATGACATCTGCACTTCTATGTTCATTGCAGCACTGTTTACAATAGACAGAATCTGGAAAAAACCTGAGTGCCCGAGAACAGATGACTGGTTAAAGAAACTCTGGTACATCTATACAATGGAATACTATGCAGCTGTTAGAAAAAATGAAGTCATGAACTTTACATATAAGTGGATCAACATGGAAAGTATCATGCTAAGTGAAATGAGTCAGAAAGAAAGAGACAGACATAGAAAGATTGCATTCATCTGTGGAATATGAAATAACAGAGTAGGAGACTAACACCCAGGAATAGTAGAAATAAGTACCAGTAGGTTGGTTCCATGGCTTGGAAGCTGGTCTCACATGCTGGTGAAAAAGGCAGCTCAGATAGAGAAGGGAATACCAAGTAAAATGTGGTTGGAGATCCCTCGTGGGAAGGGAGATGCATGCTGAAAGTAGACTAGAGACTGAACACAATGGCCACTCAATACCCCTATTGCAAACCACAACACCCAATTGAAGAGAAAGAGATCAAAAGAGAATACCCTGCCACAGAGGCAGGGTGGGGTGGCGGGGAGATGGGATTTGGGGGTGGAAGGGAAACTGGGTTTATTGGTGGTGGAGAATGGGCACTGGTGGAGGGTTGTGTTTGTGAACATTGTATGAGGGAAAAACAAGCTCGAAAATGTGTGAATCTGTATTTTTACCCTCATGGTGACTCACTAGTTAAAGAATTAAAAAAAAAAGATATGTGACTTTACCTAAACATCATGATTTACGAAGTTGTTCATGATACAGTTGCTCTGGGCATTCTATATCTCAACACTAATCCCTCCCAATGTTACCTTCCCCCACCATTGTAGCAGTTTCCCATCCCACTCCCCCAAGGCTCTCCCCTTAGCAACAAGAATAATTCATTTTATATTACTGTTATTAAAAATAACTAATGGAACTATTAAAAAAGAAAAGAAAATTTGTGAAAATTGTTATATCACATGATGGGTCATTAAAGTTTGAGGGTTTACTGAAAAAAATGAATTAATGAAGATAAAAGCAGAAGTACTTGAAAAAAAACCTGTTCTTTATTGTAACTTTTTCTTATTACTGAGATGAAACAAAGCACTGCATAAGTTTAAAGCATAATTTTACCTTTTTTACAACTGTTTACTTACCAAAAATTATTTGTTCAATAGGAGAATGTTTTAGCAAATCATGCAATATTTATATAACACTATATAGCCATTTAAAGTTATGTTTACAAATTTGCTTCACATTACTTGGTCCAAAAATCTTAAGGCAATTTTTCAGAATAAATAATATGAAATAAACTTGTTATATATGCCTGCCAAGAGGGGTTGGGGAGAAAGTCTCAGTTATGACAGGAAAGATATGATAGTTGTCTCAATAAGGTTCAAGTATAAAATAAAATTTAATACAATATGTTTTAGATGACACAGTTAAAAAAACTTAGTTATGTAAATGAGAATAGGCAGTATACAATATTCTATTAACATAGGCTGGAGCGATAGCACAGTGGGTAAGGCGTTTGCCTTGCATGCCAACCCAGGTTCAATTCCTCCGTCCCTCTTGGAGAGCCCGGCAAGCTACTGAGAGTATTCCGCCTGCACGGCAGAGCCTGGCAAGCTACCCATGGCGTATTCGGTATGCCAAAAACAGTAACAAGTTTCAAAATGGAGATGTTACTGGTACCCACTCGAACAAATAGATGAACAATGGGATGACAGTACTACAGTGCTACATAGGTTAAAATTATATAGCAATTAATCATTACAAATTGACTTCTGTTGATTTATCTTTTGATAATTCCATTTGCTATTTCTTTAAAATTTTTTGGAGCAAGCAATATTAAATAAATTTGTTATATGCCTGGGGATGGCAGGGACGACTCTGGGACACTGGTGATGGGACTGGTGTTGCAACATTGTATGCTTGAAACAATTCTATTATGAACAGCTTTGTAAATCACCATCTTTATTTTTTATAAAAGATTTAAAAGAAAAAAAATGATGTTAACAAAAACCGTGATGCTAAAAGTTTGGTTTTGGTTTTTTGGGGGATAAGATCAAATATAAGTACACGGTCAATACAGAAAAAAATGATAAAAAAAATAGTAGGTAATTTTAGTAGATAATACCTTTGCGAAGTAGCAATAAATAAGTTTTCATACAAAGAAAATCAATAAAGTTGCAGTAAACAAAATCAACATAGAAAAATAGGTAATGGTTCAATATACTAACAAGACAGTATCTGAAAAAGAAAAAGTTCCACTTGTGGTAACCTCAAAATAACAAAATATTTAGGAATGAATTTCACTGTATCACTGTCATCCTGTTGATCACTGATTTTTCTCCAGCATGAACCAGAAACTTCTTCATTCATCCTACCCCTGAGATTTTAGCAGCCTCTCTACTTTTTTTTTCCCCCAGTGGTGCCACATTGGACGCTCTTTCAGGGTAAGAGGAATGAGACCCATCATTGTTACTGTATTTGGCATATCGAATACACCATGGAGAGCTTGCCAGGCTCTGCCGTGCTGGCAGGATGCTCTTGATACCTTGCCAGGTTCTCTGAGAGGGAGAACTAGGCTATAAGAGGTCTCTCGTGCTTCCAGGAGTGTTGTTTTATAGTCTCTGAATCTTGGCCTTTAATGGGATTACACAACCAATGCCAAGGGCAGTTTGTGGGTGTGGCTGCAAAGCTGCTGGAGAATGGGGACTCTGGATAGAAGAGGCCCAGTCCCAATCTGAGTAAGCTTGGAGATCTCAGCCCCGGGTCCCACACACCTGGGTTCCTCTGCCAGTTCCTTCATGCGAGAGAATCGTCTGGATATGTGGAGAGGGGCCTTGAGCATTGGCTGTGGCTAAGTTACAGAGGTCTTCGGCATATGTATATTCTTATTACACTGAAGATAAGTGAACCCAGAGTCATAGAAAGCAATGACCCTAATCTGATTAGTATTCTCAGCCATGATTTGAAAAGCCAGAAGCATCAGAAACATCTGAAAACTTATTCAAAAAACAGAAGTTTGATATAGCAGACCTCTGAATCAACAAAGTGGTGGGGTGGACAGCAATCTGTGTTTTAACAAACCCTCCAGATAGTTCTGATTGCACAGAGAAGTTTGGCAGAGAGGCCTTAAGAATGAGTGGCCTCATCCACTTAGTGAAGGATGTTACACTTTTTCACTGTCCTCAGTGTTTACATCACTTGTAGGAACGTAAATTTGCAGCTCCTTCCACCAGCACTGCAGTCTGTTTTTCCACCTCCCCATGGATTTGGTTTGGTTTTATAATCTCATTAAGGTCAATAAAACAGTGTGTCGGAGCTGAAGCAACACGGCAAGTAGGGCGTTTGCCTTGCACATGGCCAATTCCCAGCATCCCATACGGTCCCCAGAGC
Organism: Sorex araneus; assembly: GCF_027595985.1. Classification (NCBI taxonomy): domain Eukaryota; kingdom Metazoa; phylum Chordata; class Mammalia; order Eulipotyphla; family Soricidae; genus Sorex; species Sorex araneus. The sequence continues at coordinate 95,480,347 of NC_073306.1, forward strand.
ACCACCAGGAGTTAATTCCTGAGTGCATGAGCCAGGAGTAACCATTGTGCATCACCGGGTGTGACCCAAAAAGCCAAAAATAATAATAATAATAAAATAAAACAGTGTGTCAATCCTGAGCCCAGACTTTAATAAACTTCACACTTTTGTAGGAATAAATTTAAAGAAGTAAAATATATCTGGTGAAAGCAAATAATTGAGGGAAAAATTGAAGGAATCAAAGATAAATGGAAAAATATCATGTTTATGAATTATCATCATTAAACTCTTACATGGACTGGAGCGATAGCACAGTTGGTAGGGCGTTTGCCTTGCATGCGGCCGACCTGGGTTCGATTCCTCCGTCGTTCTCGGAGTGCTCGGCAAGCTACTGAGAGTACAGTGCTACTTTTCTCACTTGAATCTACTATATTTTTAATTAAAATATATAGGTTGTCTTAATTTTCACATATAATTATGACTTTTACTCATTTTGATCAGTTAATAATATTGAGTTATATACGTTTATTAATAGCTAACTTCCATTTATGGATAGCTACCTGCAAAAAAATGAACGCTGACCTAATGCCAGGCAGAAAAGTCAGATCAAAGTGCATTAAAGACCTCAATATCAGACACGAATCTATAAGGTTCATAGAAGAAAATGTAGGCAGAACTCTCCATGACATTGAAGCTAAAAGCATCTTTAAGGATGAAACAGCACTGACATGCAAGTGGAAGCAAACATAAACAAATGGGACTACATCAAACTAAGAAGTTCCTGCACTTCAAAAGAAACAGTAACCAAAATACAGAAAGAGCCCACAGAATGGGAAAGCATATTTACCCAAAACTCATCTGATAAGGGATTAATATCCAGGATATAAAAGACACTAGTAGAACTGTTTAAGTAAAAAACCTCCAACCCCATCAAAAAATGGGGAGAAGAAATGAACAGAAGTTTCCTCAAAAAAGAAATACAAATGGCCATAAGGCACGTGAAAAAATGCTCCACATAGCTAGTCATCAGGGAGATGCAAATCAAAACAAGAATGAGATATCATCTCACACCACAAAGACTGGCACGCATTCAAAAGAACAAAAGCAACCAGTGGTGTGGATGTGGGGGAAAAGGGGCACTCCTTTACTTTTGGTGGGAATGCCGACTGGTCCAGCCTTTCTGGAAAACAATATGGACAGTCCTTCAAAAACTAGAAATTGAGACCGCTGCCGAGATGTGACCCTGGGGTCCGCACGCGTGTGCGGCTCCTCTGCAGCTGCACCCGCGTGAATCCAGACCCAGCTGAACCAACTACAACATGGACTGCTCCTTGCAGATTGCCTCCAGCCAGAGAACTAAGCCGCGACCCCATGCCCGCCCAGGAGGGGAAAGGTATTTCTCTCTCTCACCTGTCCCTTTCCGGGGATGAAGGGCGTGGGGACCGCCATATTATGACGACCACAGATGGGGTTTACAAGCTTGCAATGATCAAATATCCGGAAGAAATCTCCCTGGACTTAGTTGTTAAAGTACAGAAATACAAAACCGCGCGGCCGCTACTGCGGCTGTGCGACCTCATTTCTCTTCACAATAGGTCTGACTCTAGTGGGGTGCTCCTAATAATGGTGAGGTTTGTGTTGAAATATTGAATGTAACCAAAGTAAATAGAAAGTAAAGTGAAATTTATCAGTTACAAGGCGGGGGGATGCGGGGGTGGGCGGGATGGAAGGTGTACTGTGGTTTGTTTTTTTTTTGTCTTCGGTGGTGGGATATGGGCACTGGTGAAGGGATGGTTTTTTCAGCATTGTATGACTAAGACTTAAGCCTGAAAGCATTGTAATTTTCCACATGGTGATTCGATAAAATAAAATTAAAAAAAAAAAACTAGAAATTGAGCTTCCATATGACCCCGCAATACCACTTCTGGGAATATATCCCGAGGATGCAAAAAAGCACAGTCGAAACGACATCTTCACCTATATATTCATTGCAGCACTGTACACAATAGCCAAAATCTGGAAACAACCCAAGTGCCCTAAAACAAATGACTGGTTAAAGAAACTTTGATACATCTACACAATGGAATACTATGCAGTTAGGAGAGATGAAGTCATGAAATTTTCTTATAAATGGATAAACAGAGAGAGTATCATGCTTACTGAAATGAGTCAGAAAGAGAGGGACAGACATAGAAGGATTGCACTCATTTGTGGAGTATAAAATAACATCACATGAGGCTGACACCCAAGGACAGTAGATACAAGGGCCAGGGGGATTGCCCCATAGCTAGAAGACTGCTTCATGAGCGGAGGGGAGGGGAGGGGAGGGGAGGGGAGGGGAGGGGTGGGAGCGGAGGGGAGAAAGGAGCACTAAGAAAATGATGGCTAGAGGAACCAGTTGGGATGGGAGATGCATGCTGAAAGTAGATAATAGACCAAACATGATGACCTCTCAGTGTCTGCGTTGCAAGCCATAATGCCCAAAAGTAGAGAGAGAGTATGGGGAATATTGTCTACAGGGATGCAGGGGGAGGGTGGGAGAGAGGGGCTATACCCGAGATATTGGTGGTGGGGAATGTGCACTGGTGGAGGGATGGGTGTTTGATCATTGTTAGATTGTAACCCAAACATGAGAGCTTGTAACTATCTCACGGTGATTCAATAAAATTAAAAAAAAAAATTTAAGAGTTAAAAAAAATAGTTAATTTCAGTTTAAAATGTTACATAAACAGAAACAGTAAAGTCAAAGAACATGGACTTCTATTAGCAAACATTTACATCTCAATAACCCAGCTTATTCTACCTATAAACCTTCAATACATTTTGTTAACATTTTACAATTTTTCGGGAAACTGATTTTCACTAATTTCTTTGTGTGTAAGTTATTATTCTTTAAAAAAGAATGAAGATTGAGGGGCCAGGAGCTAGTTCAAAGTGCCATAGCTTAGGCATGGAATGCAGGAGTTCCCTAGTTAGATTCCCAGCACTCATGCACTCCCCCTAGTCCTAACACATGCGGCTTCGTTGGCCCGGGCACCACAGGACTTTGATGGCTCCCAGCTCCTTATTGTGGTCCAAGCATTGACCTACACAGTGGGTCTCTGTCTACACGGTGGGGTTGAGGATCTCCAGAAGTAGCCACTGTGCTCCTTGAGAGTCATTTGGGGCCCACCCCTCCCCACCCAAAACTGTTTTTGAATAAAAAGTTATAAAATTCAAATATCTAAATATTAAACTCAAATATCTAAATGACTGAGATAATTTTCCACAGATAACAGGAATTTTATGCATATGAAATAAGAAGCAGACCCTCATAGATTTAGTATGATAATCATCAGTATGACTGTGATCATCAAATTTATTTCCCGACTACTGAGAAATAGCAAATCATTGATCAATGGGATGACAGTATATACATCCCTCTCAGAGAGCCTGGCAAGCTACCAAGAGTATTACGCTCGCACAGGCAGAACCTGGCAAGCTACCTGTGGCATATTCGATACACCAAAAACAGTAAAGATAGGTAGGTCTCGTTCCCCTGACGCTGAAAGAGCCTCCAATCGTTGGGAAAGACGAGTAAGGAGAGGCTGCTAAAATCTCAGGGCTGGGATGAATAGAGAAATTACTGGTGCCCGCTCGAGTAAATCGATGAACAACGGGATGACAGTGATACGTAATACTGAGAATTACAGGTAATAGAGATTCTCTGTACATGTCTTAGGATGAAATAATTTTCTGTCGAGGTTAATTCACCCCATCCATGCACAGGGACTTTCTTAATGTCTCATTCTATTTGTTTTACAAATCTTTCACTTCCTTTGATAAATGTTTTGCAGGTATCTGATTCTTTTGGGCACAACTATAAATGGGAATTCTTAATTTCTTCTTCTTCTCATTTGTTTTTTGCATCCACGAATGCAGCAGATTATTGTATGTTGATTTTCTAACCAGCTGTTTTGTTGTACTCATTAATTGTTTCTAATAGCTTTTTAATAGCATCTTTAGGGTTTTCTAGATATGTTGTTCTATAACCTGCAAATAATGATAGTTCATTTCTATTCTGATTCCTTCTATTTCTTGTTGTCTAATTGCTCTGGTGAAGACCACTGTGAGAAACTTAAAAAATGGTGACAGTAGACAGCCTTATTCTGCTCCTAATTTTAAAGGAAAAAATTAAGGTTTTCACCCTTGGGCATCATAAAAACTGTGGATGTGCATATGTGGCATTTATTAAATGCTAACATGTTATTCTATCCCAGTTTCCTTTCTTTGAGAACAGCAATTCTATCTGAGCACTTTAGATATATGGGGATATATTTACATAGAAAAATGCAAAGGCAGAAAAATTGAGATCTTAAGTTTTAGGGGATAAAGTAAAGCTGAGATCATATATTGTTTGCAGAGTTGCATACTTCTAGAAAAGCGAAACTAAATAGCCAAAAAAAGTATTCAAGGGAAAAATTAAAGCAAAAACAAACAATTAAAACACTGCCCCAAAAAGACTGTCATCCCGTTGCTCTTCAATTTGTTCAGAGCGGGCACCAGTAACGTCTCTCACTGTGAGAGTTATTGTTACTGTTTTTGGCATATCCAATATGCCACGGGTAGCTTGTCAGGCTCTGCCCGTGCAGGCACAATACTCTCGGTAGCTTGCTGGGCTCTCCAAGAAGGGCGGAGGAATCGAACATGGGTCGGCTGTGTGAAAGGCGAACACCCTTCAGCTGTGCTATCAAGGTTTATTATTACTTAGGTAATGTGAGGGGAATGATAATATTAAAAAAAAGGAATCAGCATATGAAAAATGCACTTTCAGGTTACAGCTTTGGGACAGAGAAGAGATCAATGATGCTCTGAATGGGAGATGTGTGCTAAAAGTGGGTATAGAACCAAACATGATGGCCTCTCAGTATCTGTATTACAAATCATAATTCCCAAAAGGTGGGGAGGGAGGGAGGGGGGAGGAGAGAGGAGAGAGAGAGGGAAAGAGGAAGGGAGAGGGAGAGAGGAAAAGTGCCTGCCACAGAGTCATTCTGGGTGGGGTGATGACAGAAGGGATATGGGGGATATTGGTGCTGGGAAATGTATTCTGGTGGAGGGACGGATGGGTGTTGAAACATTGTATGACTGAAACCCAATTATGAAAGCTTTGCACCTGTATTTCATGGTGATTCAATAAAAAAATAAATGTTAAAAAAGGAATCAAAATTCATCTCTGCTAGCAGTCTCTTTTAATTGCTCTACCTCCCAGAACTTTTTAAAGACAGAATGTCCAAAGGCAGTCTTTGAACTTATTCTCTTAACACAGGCTCACTCCTTTAACAACCTCATTCAACACACTGTTTCATATGCCATTTATAAACCAGTAGCTATCAAATTAACATCTCAGTCCAAACATTTGCTCTGACCTCAAGACACATACACAGCAGCTTACTCTACATATTCATTTAGATATAAATTTAAAATACCCTGAAGTAAATTCTTGATCATTCCTTGCAAAATTGTTTAATTTTCTCCTGGTCATTGTAAATGATATTTTTCCACTTTCTCTGGGTTCCTTCTGGGCTGGAGGGATAGTACAGCATTTGTCTTGCCTGCAGTCCACCCAGGCTTGATTCCTGGCATCCCATATAGTTCCCTGAGCATCACCAGAAATAATTCCTGAGTGCAAAGCCATGGTGTGGCCCTAAAAACAAAATAAAACAAGCCCCACCAGGAGTAATTTCTGAATACAGAGTCAGAATGCATCCATGGCCATCTCTAGATGTGACCCTCAAAAAAAAGGAGGAGGAGGGGGAGGGGAAGGGGGAGGAGGAGGAGAAGGAGGAGGAGGAGGAGGAGGAGGAGGAGGAGGAGGAGGAGGAGGAGGAGGAGGAGAATCTTGATTACTTTTTCCAATTAACCTAGTTAATCTCCCAGACATGATCTCTAGAGAGACCAGGAGACCTTGATTTCCAATTCCATCTCTTCCATTTATATTCTAGATGACCTAGCCGGAGATTCCCAACCTCTGGTGCACCTAGAAAAATGTCTAACAGAGCAAGTGATGAATAAAATGGAATTATCCATTGCTTCTCGGCCTTTTGGCTAAGATCAAGTGTAAAATGAAATTATCCACATGGAAGAATGATAACATTCCAATACTCATTTTTTTTCCTTTAACAATATAGCTCCTACATTTCTTGGCCTCATTTGCAGAGATGTGTCCATGTGACTAAGTTCTGGCCAATGGCATGTGAGCATCAAGTTTTGGGAATTCTGAAAAGCTTGTTTGCTCCCTTCTACAGACTAGAATGAGGATTTGATGTTGGTGATTGAGATTTATAATAATTATAAACAAGAGCAAAGGGTGAGAAAAAAATAAAAAGATCAAAAGTCCCTGGGTGGCATCTACATAGACCAGAGGTGCCCAAGTCTCAAAACTGTCAACTTGATGCCAGCCAACTCAGATTCAAGCATGCAAGAGAAATAAACATGCTTTCTGAATAAAAAATGATAATACCTACAAGTAAATTCATTTTGCTACCAAGAATCCATCTGCATCTTTTGACAGCATATTTTTTGAGCTAAGTTTCCAGATTATCCTTACAAATGTATGAATTCTCCAAAGATATGTCACTACTGAAAAGATTCATATGAACAGGGGAAAAAGAAAAACCCAAACATCAGCATATATGGGAATTTGTGACAGCACATTAAAAATGAGAAAAGAATGTATCTTTTCCCTTGAACATTATACCCTACTGCTTCATGACTATTCATTTGATAACATTTATTCAGAATAGCATACTGTATTTTTCAATTAGATAAGAAATAAAACTTTTAGTGGGAAATGCTAATATAAAGCTGAGGGAAAATAAACATACCCATGCCTTTTTTGCTTCCCACCAGAAGTACTTTAGCATTAAGTGGAAATTTACCCATCAAAGCTGTGAACTGTGCTGACAACAATTACATACCTATCAACACCTATCTTCAATAAAAATTTTAAATTCAGTATCTAGATCAAAGTAGCCACATTTTAGTTGCTTTTCTGGACACTGTAAGTCTAGAGAAAACACAAATGTACTACAACTACATTTAGATCATTTTTTCTCTTTTTTCACATCAGATAGATAATATGCCAAATACGTAAGAAGATTTAAGGGAGGCACATGTCACACAAGCATATAACCATCATGCTTATGAACCAGAAAAGGTCCTATTTAGATCATTTCTACAATAGAAACATCTACAAGGTATAGCAGGATTACAGAAGAAACAGCATAGAAAGCTGCCCATGAGATACACATTAGGTAGTGCTCTGCCCGAAAAATATTGAAAGGGTGGGAATTTCTGTGACTGGCAAGTTGAGTGACTGTATGTATTACTGGTAATAAGAAAAAAAACTGAAGAAGAAAAAAAAGGCCCAGAAACTTCAGAGAATTTATTAACAAAACTAAAAATAGCTTAATATAACTAAAGATATGAAAGTAGTCTTGGCCAATGACCAAACCATAAAGTGTTCCATAGCCTCTGTGATGCAACATTATAGATCCCATGAGATTTATTGGGAGAAGTCTTTTTTCCCTAAACTCGTAGAAAATTTAAGAAGAGAGGAAGAGATCATTTAAAAGGCTGAGAGCAAGACTTGCATGTGGGAGACCTGATCTAACAACCCCATACACAGCCCCAAAAGTACTGCCAGGAGCAATACCAATACCAATACCCCATACCCAAGCACCATGAGATATGGCTCAAAAGTAAACAATCAAAAATCTTCTTTATTAGGAACACGTCAATATTGAAATGAAAGAAGGGGGAGGATGAATTAAAAAAAAAACTATCCTCAGCTCAAGAGATTAAATACATGCTCCATTACAAAATTTATGAGTAGAAACATGTAAATTAGCAGTTTAGCAAATATTACCCCAAACACATTCAACTGACCACATTAGTTTTTTTCCAAATCAAAGAACTTTAAATAATTAACTTTTAGAAGTTTTGAGATCTTGCTTCCATGAAGAACTCTAGATATTATGCTGTGAGAATTAGTCAGAAGGGACTTTTGACAATGATACTAAATTTCTACATCCAACAATCCTATTTAGTGGAGGTCAACCATGAAAATTTCAAAAGCCAAAAAGACATCTGCATTGTTTAACTGCCACTGGGTTCCTGGAACATGACTTAGAATTGTTCCAGAAAGTCTTACTATCTAATCAAGTTTATAATATTTAGTTATCAAATAACAGACCAAATAAAAATTTTAATAAAAAATAAGTAAAATAAAAGAATTAAAAAGTGGTAAAGAAGATATTTTGGTACTGTTAAATCATAGGATAATAAAGCTCACAATATTGTATAGAGCCTAGTTTTCAGGATGCATTTAATACTTTATATGCAACTATTATATAAAAAAATTAACCCAAATTAATTTGTGAGGGGGCCTACACCTAGCAGTTCTTAGAGGCTACATCTGGTATTGAGCCCAGGGACCACTCCTGAAGGGGCTCAGGTGACCATATGTGGTGCTGGAGATGGAACTACAAATTTTGTAACATAAAAGGCAAGAGCCCCACCTACTGTACTATCACATGGGCTCTCAATTATACATTTTTAAATCAAATTCCAAATCTAAAGCAGATAAACAATATTTCTCAAGTGATCACAGTCAACTTTACTGGATATAATCTTTTTTTTTTAACTATCTCAAGAAACATCTTTTAGTAAACAGTACTTAAAAGGTGCAAGTTCTCACTGTTCAATATTTAGTATTTAACAAATCAGTGGGCTGGAGTGATAACACAGCGGTAGGGCGTTTGCCTTTCACGTGGCCGACCTGTGTTCGATTCCTCTGCCCCTCTCGGAGAGCCTGGCAAGCTACCGAGAGTATCTCGCCCACATGGCAGAGCCTGGCAAGCTACCCGTGGCATATTGGATATGCCAAAAACAGTAACATAAGTCTCTCAATGAGAGATGTTACTGGTGCCCGCTCGAACAAATCGATGACAGTGACAGTGAAAAATCAGTAAATCTTTTTCTACAGTATTTTTAAGACTTTTCCATTTCAATTACACATAACTCAAAATACCAAATAATTTTCAGAACCTTTGTTCTTTATAATCCTAAGAAACATTCCCCAAACTTGCTATATTCAAGATTACTCTAAATCAAATGTTACTTCATGATCATTTAAATAATATTTATTAAAGTTACAAATATTACAATATTCATACAAGTTCCCAAAGACAAAATCTAGCTAATATTACCTATAAAGTATTCAACCCATCCTGAAAACTAAATTCAATATAACAAAGATTGTTTTTATTTTCCTATTGATTTCCACCAAAAGTCAGGCAGGCCGGATAGGTCAATGGTTTTGCCTCTAATTGGAAAAAGGCAAGAGACAATCCTAGAAGTTGTATTTATCTTTAATTTTAAAAAGTTTCTATTGACTGAGGTTCTCTGATTGACAATACTATTTATGATGGCTTCTCACGCATATAACGCCAACACCACATGCATCATCAAAATTAGCTTTCAATGTCAATAAAGAAAGTTAGGAGGGAGAAATTTAAGAATGGACAGTCCCGCTCCTTTCTGGAGAGTATCCATGTAGAACACAAACTCAGAGCTTTAGTGTACTAATTTAAGGTACCAATATCTAACTCTCTAGTTCAAAGTCCTACCTTTGTATTCTACCAATTCAAAGTTCAAAGTCCAACCTCCCAGTATTCTACCAATTCTGTTCAATCCTTAAAACGGATTTAAAAATTTAAAAAACCCTCAGACTGAGCTGGAGAAATAGTACAGCAGACACAATACATGCAGCTAATCTGAGTTTGATACTGGGCACCCAATAGGTTCCCCAAACCCCTCGAGCACTGCTCCCTGAGCACAGCTGGGTATGCAGAGAAAGAGAGAAAGAAAAAGAGAGAGAGAGAGAGAGAGAGAGAGAAACATCAGGCAACCACTATTTCTCTGTTACTTCTTCACAACACACACACACACACACACACACACCACACCCTCTTCGTCTGATTGGTTTTGGACCATACCCGGCAGTAACCAGGGCTTATGCCTGGCTCAGCAATCAGGGATCATTCATTCCTGGAGGTGCTCAAGGGACCATGTGGGATGTCAGAGTTTGATTTAAATCAGACATCTGCAAAGCAAGTACCCCGCCCAGTCTGGCCTCACACCTTTTTAAAGCCAATGGTCAAACTTCTCTGACACACTCCAAGAGGGGTAAAAAAATACCTCTTCTCAGCACTTTTTGATCCAAATAGTTCCTTCCTTTATAAATCCCTTGTTTCTGCATGGTGGCATAGATTTCTTCCTTCAGGTTAGATGCTCACAGCAGCTTTTCCCTTTTCCAGACTCCTAAAGAACACAGCAAGCTCAGGGCTCTCCTCTTGACTATTCTCTTTTCAATTTATATTATCTTCCTGGGTAATCCCTTCTAGATCTAAGACTTCAAAATGTTGGTAACTCTCACAAGAAATCTCTTGCCAGGATCTCTGTCCTGAATTCCTGACCCATGAAGACACTAACTGCTCTACATAAGCACTCAATGTCTAGTAAGACTTCAAACTCAGCCCCTGCTAATAACACCATCCGTATCTACTTGATCCAAGGTTGTTCTCAAACATTTTTTAGCAATTATATTTGGCATGGCTAGTGTTTCATGATTCTCCCAACCCACATAGAGGTCTTCAAAAAAGTAAAAAGAAATTTTAATATTTTTTAAGAAAATATCTCCCTCCCACCCACTTTAGGGCCATATCCGGTGATGCTTAAGGGGTCACATGGTCCCAAGAATGGGACTTTATCATGCAATGCACACACTTCAGCCCTTCAAACATCTCTCAGCCCAGCAAAACTCATTTTTACAGTGCAGATACCATATGACCCATTCAATCCTTTTATAACACTAAGCCATATTATTATACCTCGTGAACACTATTGTTCCTGTTTCTTGAAGTATCTTATTCATGAGTCATCCTGGAAATTATTTCATCATTACTTATAAATTATTTACAACTATGCTAAAAACAAAATAATAAAATTTTAAAGTTGAATTGCTTTAAGAGGATAATATCTTCACCTTTCTCAGGGCATGCAGTTCCAAAGTACTGTCTAATTTTTCAAAAGAAGTCTGAAGATACTAATCTTATTTTCTTTTTGGGTTTTGGTGAACAGAACTGAAAATTCAGAATATTTCATTACACACACATAATGCCAAGGAGAGAAAAGTTATAATGACATTTTACTAAGTGTGAAGAGACACAGCAATAAAGTTTCAGATTATGAATCTCCAGCTGGAAATATATTAGATCAATCTTGTCAGATCTTAAGAAGTTATGAATATATAATAAGTTTTTTTTAAGGAGAAAGGAATGCAGGGTTCACAGACCTTCATTGTGAGGCTATCATCAACTTTACCTAAAAGAAGACTGGGCATTATTCTTCCATCTTTTATGATTATGCGGTAAAATATGCTACTAACTTCCTAAGTGGATAAATGCTGAAAGCAGGTTTTATACCAGATGATATAGAAATCAAAAGGAAAACTCAATGGATTGATAATTATAATGCACTCATAAATCTAAAAAAAGAAAGTTATTTTCAATTGAAAAGTCATCTTTTCTTCAACAAACTATTAGCCATCAGAGTTTTCAAAGCACAGCTATTTGACATTATTTTATTTTATTTCTTGGGATTTGGGGTTGTACCAAACCAGTAGCATTACTCAGGGCTACTGCTCAGAGGTAATTCCTGGCAGTGCTCAGGGGACCATGCAGTGCTGGGAATTGAAGCCGGAACTCTTACATGCAAAGTATGAGCTCCTGGCAAGCTTGGGGGACCACATAGGGTGCAGGAGATCAAACCCAGGTTGGCTGCGTGCAAGGCAAACTCCCTACCCACTCTTCTATCTCTCCAGCCCCAAGTACAAGGAACTTTTAAACTCAGTGTTAAGAAAACATTCAATTACCAAATGAATCAAAGCCTTAGTAGACATTTAACCAAAGATTCATTCATTGCTGGTGAAACTGCAATATGTCAGTCACTTTTGAAAGAGTTTAAAGATTTCCTACAAGTGGCCAAAGATAACTCAATGGGCTCGAGTGCATTCCTTGCATGTAGGAGAACCTGGTTCAATCCCCAACACCGCTGGGCCAGTAGAACTCCATGAGCAAAAAACTAAGTAGACCCTCAGCACTACCAGATGTGGCCTAAACAAACAAATTTTTACAAAATTAAAAATCTGCTACTACAGGACCCAGCAACCACATGTCTCTGATATTTCCCTAAAGGAATTAAAAACTTATGCCAACAAAAAAACCTGTACACAGGTTTCGATTTTTACACTTGGGCTCCCAGGGACTCACGGGAAGGGGGTGTAACCAGCATGCCCTCGGCCCAGATAAATCCAGAGCTGCTGAGCGTGAAGCAGACCCTCTGCGCCTAAAGACTTTGATTTCAGAGACTTCTTACAGCAATGCACTGGGACTGTGAGCTGGACCATGCAATTTCTGGCAGAATTTTCCCTGGACTTTATACAGAAATCCATAACCGCGCAGACACTGCTGCGTCCACGTGACTTAACATTTATAATTGTCAGCAATGTGAAACGGTTCCTTTTGAACAGGTCTGACTTGGGGGGGGGAACTCCAAATAATAACAGTAAGTTTTTGTTGAAATATTGAAAGTTATTAATGTAGCAGCCACCTCTCTGGACTGTGAACTAAGCAAAAGCCCCACGCTGGCCGACGCGGTGTGGCATACACCATACTATGAGGCGCGGGAAGGGGGATGAGGGGGGAAAAAAAGGGGAAAAGAAAATAGAAAAAAAAGAGTTATGTACTTGTAGCAATGGGGCTACATATCTCTCCATTCTCAGCAATGGAAAACAAATTATCAAATGCTTCCTTTGTAGTAGGTCTGTCTCTCTTGGGTGGAAACTCCAACAACTATAGTGAGTTTTGTGTTAAAATATGGAATGTAATCAAGGTAAAGAGAAAATGAAGTGAAATTCATTAGTTATACAGTAAGGGGTAGGGGGTGGGGGCGGGGGGTATACTGGGGTTTTTGGTGGTGGAATATGGGCACTGGTGAAGGGATGGGTGTTTGAATATTGTATAACTGAGACATAAACCTGAGAACTTTGTAACTTTCCACATGGTGATTTAATAAAAAGTTTAAAAAAAAAACCTGTACACAGATGTTCAGAGTAGCTTTTTCCTAATTCCCAAGTTTGAAAGCAACGGCTATTCCAATAAGCAAATGAATAAACTGCAGCTCATCCAGATAATAGACTGATTCAGCACAAAAAAGAAATGAGCTGTCCATCCATAAAAATACATGGAGGAAACTTAATTACATGCTATTAAGAGTGGTAAATCAAAAAAGACTGCATACTATATGATTTCAGTTATATGACATTCTGGAGGAGACAAAACTATGTAAAAATTGGCTCCCAGAGATAATGGGGAAGGGAGATATGAATAGGCACAGCACAGGTGTATGGTAAGTCATAGATTCCCTTTTGGTGATTAAAAAGCCAGTATCTGTACACAACTTGCCAAGGACAAGATGAAAAGACCAGCACATATATGATGTCCACTCCACACCTCATCATTTAATAATCAAAAGTCAACTCCATATTACACTTATTATCAATAGTACCCTTATTAGTGAATAAGGAATAGATCTAGATGCTGGTAAGTTAATCATCCTTGGCATATAGTAAGTCTCAAAACTCCAACTATTAGTATTAATATGTTGCTTCTGTATGGGCAGAAAAAAAGAATTAAAGATGTAATTAGTGGTATTGGTGGGGGGGTGAGGGTGTGTGTGTGTAGGGAGCCCTGCAGCGCTCAGGGGCTATTCTTATCTCTGTGCTCATGAGTGATCTCTGATAGCACTCCAGGAAACATATATGGTGGAGGGGACTGACTCAGAGTCAGCTGCATGCAAGGCAAATGTCTAACACCTTCAAGATGCATTTCTTTTCAGAGAACAGCATCTTTGCCTTCCTCCAAATCCTTTTTTTTTTTAAAGAAAAAAAGGTACTATCTCTGTGTAAACATAAAGCAAAAACCTACCCAATTCTGTTCTTCAACTTATATGCACGTTCAGTCCCATTCTCCCAAGTTTTTGGAACTTACCCCTGGAGGAAAGTGGAATGCTACAATGGGGAGGCAGTAGCCTTGAGTGTGTAATTGAGGGTGGGAGTCAGTGTGGGAAAGGGGGGGTCTTTCTGTTTATACCCTTGAAGATAGTACTCCAGGAGGAGCACCAAGTGTTGATTTTTGCTTTTTTTTTTCTTGAAAAGGGAGTAGTAAGCCATATAAGTTTGGTAACCTCTGGTATAGTTATATGGAAATGAAATATAGCCCAGCACAATCCAGGGGATGGCCAGGGTCTCCTCCCCTAATTCATGATGTCATGCTGCCATAAGCAGAGCCCAGCAGGTAAATGGGACTTGGAAAGATTGTAAATGATTCAGTTCAAAAACATATTTACTGCCAGGACAATAACCTATAGCATATGTTCTTCTGACTGTGAATAAGTAGGACTGTCATTATTACTGTTATAACTTTCAACATAGTAGCCATCACAAATATTTAGGTATTTCTTCTTCCTTTTTTTTTTTGGTGGGGGGATCACACCCGGTGATGCATAGGGGTTACTCCTGGTGGTGCTCGGGGAACCATATGGGATGCTGGGAGTCAAACCCGAGCTAGTTGCATGCAAGGCAAATGCCCTACTCGCTGTAGTATCACTCCAGCCCCATAAGGATGTTAAAGAACTGAAAATATTTGAGACAGCTGATTCTTTTGAACTCATGATGAAAAGGCAATTAAAAAAAGCCTTTAAATGATATTCGTTTATAAAAATATGCATTCAGCAAAATCCATCAGTTGGTACAAGCATTTTATGCTTCCCAAATTAGTGAAATAAGAACTGATAAAAGTATAAAACTAATTCTATCCTCAAAAGCAAGGGTAAATGCGGTTAAGAACATCTGTAACCCAACTATCAATAATAATACCTTGAAATTTAAAACCAGGAAAGAACTGCATTTTAGACAATGAAAATAATTCAACATACCTTTTTATTTATTTATTTTTTATTGAATCACCATGTGGAAAGTTACAAAGCTTTCAGGTTTAAGTCTCAGTTATACAATGCTCAAACACCCATCCCTTCACCAGTGCACATATTCCATCACCAAGAATTACAGTATACCTCCTCCCAACCTCCCACCTCCCTAGGCCCCCACCCCGCCTGTGTGACTTCATCATACCTTTTCTTGTACCCCTCACTTTTTGGTAAAATCTGCTTGACTCTTAGATCGGGCACAAATGAGTAAGAGTTGTTTCTTTGGTACTCTCTTTTGTATTTTCAAATGTTTTTAAGTTCATTTATATAAGGGACAGAGCTACCACTATTTATAAAATGTAATATGTCAAATTCTACTTTCTTTTCTGACTTACATTCATCATTTGAAACCACTTTCTGGGCCATAACCCCCATTAAATTCATCCATCAATGAGCAAAGAAAAGAAAATTTTCAGATTCCTACTCAGATTCTATCACTGTCACCATGTGAAATTGTTTTCTCCCTCCCAACACAGATGCTGAAATAAACTCTGGTCCCCTGAATGAGCATCCTTTCCTGTTCATTATTTCTTTTTTAAAAAATAATTTTTATAAAGTTGTTCATGATGATTTATTACATTCAATATTCCAACACCAATCCCACCACTATGTACACTGTCTCACCACCATTACTTCCAATTTTCCCAACCACCACTCAAGTCTGCCTCAATAGCAAGCCCCAAATGATTTATTTTGTATTGCTTGTTATGATTAATTTAAGATTTCCTTAGAAGAAAATGTGTGAAGATTGTCGTATCTTACCCTGGGGCCATTAAGTCCTTCTATAAGAGATTACTAACATGTTTTACAGGTTAAGTCTTGTGTATTTATATTTTCTTAATCGAGATTGGCTGCCTTCTACATTATATCCCATCCCATGTGGTATGTTACTCCTAGTATATCTGTGGTGTAGAGTATGAGATATGGTGACTCTATGAATTCTAAAATTTTGATGGAGCAATACAACTGGAATTAAATTTTTAACTGAATGGTGACTTTGGGGTCCAGAAGCATCTCTGCAGCTTGTATCTCTTTTTAGATTAATTTATGAGTCACTGGATCATGGCCGGTTAATGAGCTTATTTGGCGCCAGAGGCAGTGCACGGGCATGACTGCCATGTTCCTGAAAGAACAGAGGAATAGGGTTGCCCATGAGAGCCTGGAGATTTCATTCACAGAGCCCGAATTCCTGAGTTTTTTTTTAACAGATTCATTCCTGGGCAAGGCTTGTCTGAGCCTGTGGAGTCCAGCTGTGAACAGGCAGAGATTGGGTTATGAGGGTTTTTCACTACGTAGGCCCTTTGGCATGTGGAGGGCCCACCTGCCCCTCTCCAGGGTGCCCCAGATATGAGACTCAGCCTGGTGCAGGGACGGGAGGCATCTCTGCAGCTTAGATCTCTTCTGAGATTTATTTCTGAGTCTCTGGATCACAGCTGGTTAATGAGTCTATATGGCGCCAAAGGCAGTTCATGGGTGTGGCTGCCAGGCTTCTGAAAGAACAGGGATAGGATCGGGGAGGTCGCCAATCCCAACTCCATGATAGCCAGGAGATTTCTTATAACTTCTTTCTTGCCTAACTCTGGTGACAGAGCTCTAGAGATTTCTTAAAAAGGAATAAGAAAACACACTGATCAAGAAGTAACATGGTTTCTCAGCATCCCAATACCAGCATCCCTTGGAAAATTAAAAGAAGAGCCAGGGAACAATCTATCTCCTTTCACAAAAAAAGAAACAATGCATACTACAAATCAAATTAACTACTTAAATTAATAATCTTTCAAAATCTTTTTATGTTGGGGGGCATGTGGAGGGAGTTAGCCAGAACCCCTGAACTGACTCCTAGCTCCATGCACAAGGATCAATCCTACCTGGCAAGGCTCAGGGACTATATGCAATGGTGGGGATCAAACACACATCGACCACATGAAAGGCAAGCACCCTACCCCCACTGTAATCTCTGTCTCTCCTATAATTTAATTTTAAATGAAACATATCTACTGGACAAGTCTTCTTTTAGAAACTTCTCTCCTTAGTCCAATAACTTAATTAACATCTCAATTCTACTTCTTAATATTAGTCATTTTGTATGGACTCAGTAAGAGATACAGTGAGCTTGTAGGGTAGCTCTCCTGGGGAAATCTCGCTATAGGTCTCAGACGACAGTGCTCAGGCCAGATTAATATTTCCTAACCCTAGCAGGTCCTAATCCAATTCCTTTTTGGATCATGACAGAATTTGCCCATGACCATGCTCTTAACTTATAGTTAAGTATTACAGCGCTTTGGCCTGGCCCATTTTGATGTCAGGGTAGCTCACAGCTTGCCCTGGGTCCACCCAGTCCCTTATCAGGACCCTGCTTTTGGGGTGCTAGGAACTAAGGGCAACTGAGGCATAAGTTGAGAGAACAGATGTCCCAGGACCCAGTAGCGAATATCATTCGGAGTTAATTATGGGAGTTACAAAAGCATGGCATTAACTGTCTTCTTGTGTCTATACAAAAAGTATATTACTCTGAATTAACTATGCAAAAGACTCAAGGAGAGAGAAAAAGCAATATTTACAAGTTAACAGAATCTGATTAGGAGATAAAGGTAACTGACCAGTTGGGGAAACAGAGCACAAAGAAAGAGGTGACAAGTAAACACAGGAATGGGACCACTGTGATGGAAGTAACCCAATAAGCCTAAGCTCCCTGTGGCAAGGCAAAAGGACAAACCAATGCTATCCTACAGGGTGAGTACAGGGCTAAGATACACCCCAAAATGTATCTTTCTCCTGGCTCTGTACTCAAGGGACATTCCTTGCAGTGCTTGGGAGATCATTTGTAGTGCCTGAGCAAGAACTGGGGCCAGATGTATGCAAGGCAAGTATACAGTTAGCACAAAGGTGCTACTTCTCTGGCCCAAAACCTAGCCAATTTTTGCAAGTTCAAATAATTTCAGTTTTCCTTTAGATTTATAGGAGTAACCATTCTGTGTGCAGGAAAAAAAAGAATATGAATGATCTATTTCTATAGTACTACTTCCAATTTCTGTTATGTTTTATTACATTGTCAGGAACTTGAAGGAAACAAAGGAGATAGCTCAAGAGGCAGAGTGCATGATTTCAGCACATGCAAGGTGCTATGTTCAATTTCTGGTGCAGTTTGCAGCCCTCCCCTGCTCCAGCCCTTTCTTTCAGGTGTAACCCCATGACCTGGAGCACCACAGGACTGACAATCCCTAAGAGAGTGCCCTACTTAAAGGGGAAAAAGTATTTTTGTAAGTGAAGAGAGGGAGAATGGAACTAAAGGTGATATTAATGGGTCTTTGTCTATCCTGTTTTTACAGATCTGTCTCTAGCATGTCATCATACAGTATATAATTTATTGGCTTGGCTAGAAATTCTTCTTTTTTAATTACACGAAGAGGTCTTTGTGTTATTAAAACTTAATCAAGAATGAGTATTATATTTAAACAACTATTTTTGGCTTCAGCTACCTAGGTTTTTTTTATGTTTGATCTAATATCCACTCACACCACCCCCCAATAGATACATTCTGATTGTTATGTTCCTTTAATATCCTGTAGATCAGATTTAACAGAATCTTATACTGGCTTTTTGCATGACTATACTGGGTCTATAACACCACTCAGTACTCTGTCAAATATGAGATAAGGACAAAATGAACTGAATAGCCTACGTTATGTGTACAGTTTATAAAACTGAAGCAGGCGTACTACAAAAACTTATTTCCTATAAAGCTTGGAAGAACATGTCTAAGAAAACATTTAGCATCTTAGTTTTTGTTTTGTTTTTGACTAAATAAGCTTCTAATTCTTGTTACTGAAGAAGCAGAAAAGTGAGTTGACTCTGCAGAAATTTATTCATTCTGCCAGTATGTACTGAGTACACATCTATGTTCAAGGTAGTGAGTCAGAGTTCAATGGTACAAAACAGTCATCAATGCTCCCTTCAATGAGACTTTAGCTGGGTGAAAAGAGAAGCACATTATCAGAAATCATTGTTATTAACTTAGAAATCAAGTTAATTTTAATTTCTTTAGTTAAGTTTTTAATTTATATTGCTGGGAAATTTTAATTTTTATTTGCTGGGAAATCTAGCTTTCATCAAGATATCCATCATGATATTATAAGAGGGATATTTCATCAAGATATTACAGGAGTAATTCCCTGAGCACCACCGGTATGGCCACAAAAGAAATTCCACATGGAAGTTTCATATTTTTTAAGATCTTTTCCCAATTTACAGTGTTCCTTATTCATTTTTTAAGCCAGTTCTCCTTTCTTTCACAACCATATTTTTTGCTGCAGGTGTCTGTATTTCATTGGATCCCTAAAGGTCCATGCTGAGCAGCAGATGTAGATAGAACAGGGAGAAGCATGTCAAATTACACAAAGTTTTAACTAATCCAGGTGAGTCAATTCCAGAAATCAAACATGCAGCATAGAACCTATAAGATGTGGGGTCCCCCCTGCGGGCATCATCCTGTCCCACAGGGAGGACCTTACATCTGGCGCCCAGCGTGGGACACTAGGGGACCACCGAACACCTGGTCAAGTTCACGTCGGCCGACGAATTCACGGAAAAGTGAGTGTCTCTGAGGGTCGCCTCTCTCTTGGCACACATCCTGGTATGGGACCAGGCTCGAATACAGTCTCGTGTTAAGGACGAGACGGTCACTGGTGGAAGGCTTGAATTCTCTTGTCTTGTATGTATGTGTGAGTAATTGTGCAGTCTTGGGCGTCCTCGTCCTTGTACTGAGTCTGTGGCTCCATGACTTGGCATCCTTAAGATCCCTTTAAGGTTACGGAGTCCGATTGGGCTGTCTGCAATTCCACGAGGAACATATGGTCTAGGGTAGTGCTGGTTTAGACACCGGCCGCAAGTCACCTCTCAGGCTGATCCACTATGGCTAAGTTCCTCACCGGCCAGACATGCATCTGAGTGGTTTGTTATGAGTGTCCCCGTCCCCCCCACACCCTTCCTGTGCCTTTTGTGGTTTCATTTCTGTCGAGTTGGCAGAAACAGCCTCCCAGTGAAGAAGACAGTCACTGGTGGAAGGTTGAATCCCTTTGTCCTGTGTTTTCATTTCTGTCGAGTTGGCAGAAACAGCCTCCCAGTGAAGACAGTCACTGGTGGAAGGCTTGAATCCCTTTGTCCTGTGTTTTCATTTCTGTCGAGTTGGCAGAAACAGCCTCCCAGTGAAGACATTCACTGGTAGAAGGTTGAATCCCTTTGTCCTGTGTTTTCATTTCTGTTGAGTTGGCAGAAACAGCCTACCAGTGACCCTCTCTTTTCTCTTCTTGCTTTATGGCCTGCTTATCCTCTGTTTCCAAGGCTCCCTCAGTCTGTGGGGATGAGGCCACCCCCATGCACGGGGCTGACTCCTCAAATTCTACTACTATAGACTCTGACCATCCTGCTCCCCTACCTGAGCCCTCCCGTGCGGAGGCGCCTCTGAGACTTTATCCTGTGATTTCTGGCATCTCTGATCCCTCTCCTACAGAACCCGAATCCCTGCCCCCGGAGGATGGGGCTATCCAGGAAGATGAGGTAGCAAGGAATCAGCCCTCAGCCCCTTGGCCCTCATTGGAAACACAGTCACCCCCTTATCTGTTCCATGCCACTGCCTTTTTTAATTCCCCATATGACGCCAGTGAGGCAGTCCACCAGCTTGCCCGGGACACTGTCGCCTTATGTGCAGTTCTCCAACAGAAGCGGGAACATGTCCAACTTTCGACTCAAATAAGGCAGCTGGATAAGGAACTAGTGAGTGCCCTACAGCCTTCTACCCTCTCTCGAGGACCTAGCGTCTCTCAAGGACCTAGTAAGAAAAGCTTGGTCTCTCCTTCACCCCACCAAACTATAGCTTCATATGTCGATCCCACCACCCAAAATACAGGGCTTGCTATAGGGGCTGATTTCAAACAGCTTGCCATTCAACCAGCGAACAGCCAGAACAAGCTGTGCTTTGGCTATCAACAGCCTGGACATCTTTTAAAAAACTGTCCCAATAAAAAACCGCGGCCCAGACCTAAAACTCCTTGCCCTGTGTGCAAAAAGGGCGTCCACTGGGCGTCAGAGTGCCGCTGGAAGGCCAGGCCAGGAAACTTGATTCGGGGCCAGCCCCGGGGCCCCCAATCTGCTCCCACTCAGAGTCTGACACCAGCAGCCCGAGAATCCCTAGTTCTCATAGAAAAGGCAATTGAAAATCATTTTGTTTGCTCTCTAGATTACCAGCAACCCCATTGTCAGGGGGATAAGACCAAAGATAATATGGCCGCCCGTAGGGCAGGTTCAGGAATCTCAGTGTGAATGTGGTGAGTGGGGTGCGCACCCGCGTGAAAGAAGGACCAGTCCAAGCGAGTGCAGGAGTGTGCTTTGTGCGTGTGCCTTTAGTGTGTGTGTATTTGTCTCATTATCTTTCTCTTAGTTCTGCTTATTATTATCAGCAGAGAAGGAAGGAAAATGCAAGATCATGTGGTTAAGTGTTTAATAATATCAGGAACGAAAAAGTATATCACTAAGGTAGCCCATCCCCAAATCTGGTAAAAAGATACTAGCTCCCTGCCTCAGTACTAGTCTTGACCAAGAAAGAAAAATGCTAGCATCTAACCACCTTAGATTTCAACAATTTTGAAAAGATTTTGCCAGCTTATATCAACAAAAGTGCTTTCTTGATCCATTTTTAACAGGCAGGAAACTGGCTGGTCAGGCAGGGAAATGGGGAGCAATGTTCCCAATCGGCCGAAAGGGCTCACTTTGCCCTGGGCTCACTTTGCCCTGGGGACTGCCCCCCCCCCACCCGTTCTCAGTCTGTCAGTTTTCTCCCTGCCATTTCCGAAGGATCAGATCGATAGATCAACTGCAGATGTGTGCACATGTACGTGTGGTGTTTTTAGTGAACTTATTGTCTGTCTGTCTGTCTGTCTGTGGAACACTCGAGTGTTAGAGCTAGTCTAAAGTCAGTAATTCTTAGACCTGGACAAACAAAATCAAGGGAGATTAGAGTGATATGAAGCCCAGCAATTTAAAAGATCTAGGTATCTTTGGAACTTGTTAGATCAGGTTTAAACAAAGATTTCTAATTAGAATGTGGCGCCTACAACGAAATTGAAATTTTTAGTCTAAATTTCTTATTGGAAGAACATTGATAGTTATTAACAGTTGAAATTCTTTTGAATTTCAGTATCTGTACTATCTAGAAAAAGCTACAGAGCTAGAGCCAGAAAACTAAAAGTGAAATAAGAATTCAGAGAGTGTAAGGTTTATCTTATAAGCCTCAGCCAATTTTAATGAGGAATTTAACTGTTTTTCAAGCAACAGAGGTACAGAAACCCTCAAAATAAACAAAGTTTACTTGTGTTTCGATACACATTTGACAGTCCAAATGTTTTTTCTTCTATGCTATTGTCAAAGTTTGGTCAAATATATATATACCCAAAGGGCTCTTTCTGTGTTTGAAAGCATGTTTGTATTGTGGAATTGATAAAGTTAGAAAGCTCATGATTTGAACTAACTAAGGTACAAGAACTATTGAACTTAAGCCAAAGAAGGTTAACTCATGTTTCATAAAAATTGATGGTTTAAAGGTCTTATGCTGTTGTGTCAATGTACATATACATCTGCATTGGATTATTAGAATGTGAGCTGAAATAATTGTAGTAAAAACAGGTTCAAAGAGTAATGATTTAGTTAAAAAAATGAGTTTCTAGAGTTATAAAATTGGTTGCAAAATTTATTCTACAAGTGTTTTATTTGATCTGAGACTTTCAGTAACTAAAACTTCTAGAGTTACTTAGTAAAGAATTATAACAGATTAATCTCAGGTGTTAGTCTAATTGTCTGAAGCCATAGCCTTGCGCCTTGGTTAAAGTTTGTGATAAGAATGGACAATTTCATGGAAAATGTGGGAAATTTTACTGACTATTGTTAAATCAGTCTGTCCAGTACATGAAAATGCATGATATTATTCTGATAACTTTATTCATTGCAAAGCTTTGTCACCAGGTATCATACCTAGCTTGGACCATCACAGAGAGCTTTGTACACAAGTGTGAGATCCTTAATGTTTTATGGTAATCTATGAGTGTTTTAATCTTTATATTTGTGGTTTCCTAGAAATCAGAATTCTAAGATGTCTCCTGGTTAATTTCTAATGTGAAGTGAACTTTTGACAAGTGATATATGTTGTAAGAACTTTCTAAACCTTTTTGAATATCTACAGAACTGATAATGCTTTTGAAATGGTATGGCAGAGTAGTTTTGTCATGTTAAATGAGATGATTGATAACTAGTGTCCAAATTTGGGAAATCATGTTGTACTGAGTTCAGTAAAATAAGAGTTTAAATTTGTGAGACAACTATAAGGAATATAGATGTATGTCTTAAGTCAGAAAGATAATGGATGCAGATATCATCAGTTGGAAAAAGGAAAGTAATCCTGTTAAAGTGAAGTTGATTTTGAAATGGGTTGAAGGAAAGTTACAGGACAGAATGAATGTAAAAGAATGTGTAGAAGGTTTGAGGTTGTGTTTGAAGGAAGGAAAGTGATCACTGTTCTAAGAAACTCTTTAAATCACATGCAGAATTGTTCTAGTATGTTTTTTTGTAGGATCTATGGAAAAGATATTGAATGGATTGTCTGGACTCCTGTTACAATGCTCTTAGATAATTGAATTCTTCAAAAGTTGCGGAAAATCAAGGGTTTTTCAAATGAGATTAAATGAATTAGACATGTTTAACTGTACACTGGACTCCCAGTACAGTGCTCTTATTAATGGGAAGTCAAGGTTTTCAACATGGGATTGAATGGGTTAAATATGATGTTAAATTGTACACCTTTTTCTCTACAGATTTTAGCTTCTTTGACTAGGACCCACAACAAATGAGTGTCTTGCATCTCACTGTGAGTAAAGTGAAATGTTTTTTCTCTTCTTTTGTACCTTCAGTATGTTTTTGATGCTTCATGGCACTATGTTGGTTTGCATAAACCCAGATAAAAGTCTTTCCTCTCTGTAATAGGGCCTACCCCTCATGCAGACAGGAAAATCAATTATGGGACCCCAAAGCCCTCTTTCAGGGAAAGAGTCAAGGGATTGGTCTAAATGACAGGAGCAGGTATTTAACAGGTACTGTTTCAAGTACCCTACAAACCTCAGGGAGACCCTAGAGGCCAGTTGGCTTAAGGAAAGAATGGAAATCATCACTGCTATGGAAAATGAGAAATCCGGGAATCTGTGTGACTGACACAATCTGGGCCTACTCAGCATCAAGAAAAACCCTGGAAACCAGGATCTCTCTCAGCCCTGAAAAAGGGAGGGGATGGACTCCTTTCTGCCAGGATGCATCTACGGAAAAGGCCACCTCCAGTTCAACCTAAAAGCTCGAGACCATCCAGTTCATCATGGGACATTTATGGCCAGGCCTGGGTAACTCTGACGTGCCACATAAGATTAATGCTGTTATTGGTGTGCCTCCTGTCTTTAGCCCAACCCCCAGGAGTTCTCAGTAAATAATGGGGTACCCCAAAATGGAGAGTTCTCCAATCTTGCTGTGTTTATGCAAAAGAACAAGTCAGATTTGTTAAGCCATCAGGCAAATTTTAAAATGAAGGTGGAGAGAAAACCATGTTTCTGTAACTTGCCTTTTAAAGAATTAGATTCAAATTCTACAGAGTGATCTAGTAAATATATTCTAATCTTGATCTAAAAGGTATCCCTTCTGGGTAATTCAGGTAAAATGTGTTTTGCTGACTGTAAAGTAAGCAGCCTAGTCTTTGGGACTCAATGTTGAACTTGCTATCACTAGTCTGAAAGCCATCTTTCATGGGAAGGAACTCAGAACTGTGTTTTGTGTTTCATTAATGAACCTAGTGGAAATTCTGGGCTTCCTTTCCTAACACTTGTTCAGCATCAAGGAACTCACCAAGGAAAGGATTGGCAGCTTGACATGCAAATGATCAAACACTCATTCAAGGTATAAATATCTATTGGTTCCAATTGATAGCTTCAGTGGATGGATAGCTTTTCCAACCTGAGAAGTGGTGTGGTGCTTCTAGGCCACTAGAAAAATCTGGACATAGGAAGTCATTTTCTATCAACCATGGGTGAAGCAGTTATTCTTTTCCATTGTTTTTATGATGTTGCTTTGGTTTCTGTTGCTTTAACTCTTATGTTTTCAAAGACAGCAAACTATTTTGTCCTTACTAGGTCAGAAAGGACCTTCCACATCTCCAAGGTCTAATCATTTCAAAGTGACATTCCTCAGTCTAACTGATCTGATCTTTTCTTTCAGATAACTTCAGGAACCCAACCTGTTCATTGCCTGGGGTCCACTAAACTAAGGTAGCATGAGGTTTCACCCCTTGTGCAGGCAAGGTCTGTGCCCCTCTGTCAACATGAAGCAGTTTCAGAAGATGGATCACCGACCATATTCCCCTTTAAGATTTAAGGTGGTGATTAAGGTTTAATTACTTACAATGTACTCTTTTCTGAGAAATAAACTAGAATAATGATTGTTCAAAAAAAAAATTAAGGTGGTGAAATCTCTAGGGGGAATATGATGTAGGCAGGTAGATAGGGAAAGGCCCTTGGCAATGAAACAGATTAACAAAGTCTCTGGGAAGGAGAATCCTGAGACTGGCCCACCCTGTGGATACAGAAAACAGAGCTGATGAGACCGTCAGCAGACCCTGAGGAGGTTGGACCCCTCCCCACGAAGTTCCTCGAATTTCCTTGACCTCTCCCTTAATCTGATTAAAATGTGATCCAGCCTAAAGAAGACCATCACCACTCCCAACTTCCCTGGTAACCTCCTTAGCAACGGACTTTTACCTGGGAAGAAGCCCCACTAGGGGGCAGGTTGAAGAAACCCTATAAAGGCCACCTTGAACAAAGGAAGCGCGTGCATATGCTGCCTGAGTCCATGTGCTGCTTGTGCCCATGTGGCCGAGCACATGTGGTGCCCGAGCACATGTGTCGCCCGCATCTCCCCCCTTGAGATGTGTACTTTCATGCTTTCGTGTTTGTGTCACAAGGGATACCGGACAATGCCTCCCCTGACCACATTTAATTTAAAACAAAACAGGGGGAGATGTAGGGAGCCATTTTACAAGCCCGCCTCTTATCCTGTAATCAAGCAGAGGCTTACCTGGGATTCCTGTAACAAGGTCACCACTGCTGACCTTACTGATCTTATCAGTTCGCCATTCCCCTCTCACTAGCCAATGCCCATGCCTGATCTGCATTTTACTATGGGTGTCCTATGGGTGTCCAAGCATGCATACCACCCCCTCCCACCAAGAGGTATAAGTATTGTAACTGCTGCGAATAAACTCTCTCTCTTTCTCTCTTCCTCCTTCTGCGTCTGTTCATTCGGCTGCGTCCCCTCCTTAGCCCCACGGAGGGTCCTCCCTGTGGGACAGGACGGGACCCCACAATAAGAAATATTATACAGATAGTACAGTGAGTAGGGTGCTTGCCTTGCACATGACAAATTTGGGTTCAAGTCCCCTAGATCCCAAGGGTCCCCTGAGCATAGTCAGAAGTAATTCCTGAGAATACAGCCAGAATTAACCCCTGAGCATTATGGGGTATGACCCCAAAACAAAAATAAGTACATAAATAAGCATTAGACTATATACTAGAAATTTGCCGAGAAAAGCTTTAGCGTGTTTTCACTACAAACAGACACTAAATGCTAACTATGTGACAAGATGGGTATGTTCACTAGTTTGTTTGTATAATCATTCCACAATGCATATATGTATTAAAACATCGTATTGTATATGATGCATGTAAACAATTTTGTCAATTTTACTTCAATAAACCTGGGAGAGAAGGTTTAATGTGTACATTCACAATTAAGTACACTGTATTTCTATTCATAAATTTACCCAATTCTCATCATTTCCTTTGTTAGCTGGTTTTCTTATTTCTACTTCAGCTTGTATTTACCTTGTAACAAACAAGAAGCACAGTGCAGACAATGACAATAACTATGAACTCCATACACATCCTTCTCTTGCCCCCTCACAGGGGCCCTGCCCGAGGAATGATGTCTGGACCCGCTCTCACTGTTGAGCCTCTCAAGATCATTGCTCAGGGCACAATCTCAGCACAGCCTCCCCACTTTCCTTTTCAACAAAATGACAGTCATTCCCACTAATGGAGCCCTTGCTGTGTACCAGGTAGTGTTCTGAGCATATTATATGAATGAATTAATTTAATCCTCATAGAAATTCTATGTGGCAGTTACTAATCCCTAATTTGATACTGCGGTTACAGAAGCAGGAAAGGTTTGGTAATTTGCCAGCACTCGCAAAGCCAAGCTACTTAGTAAAATAAAATATATGTGAGCTGGATGTAACTGTGATTCTGACTTCAGAAACTAAGAAATCTCTGGGTAAACAGAAACTTATATTTTTAGTTTAAGTCACCTAGAGAATATATTTTAAAATTACATGATTTTCAGGGCATTCCTTCGTTCTTACTCGCGGTTAACAGGACAGAGAGGAGTATGCTAATACATTCCACCAGAGGAAGCTATGGAGAACACAGTGGTTGAGTCCACAAGCTAGGAAACCAGATCTCTTGCTGTTTCCTCCTGTAAACTGACAGAATAATTCAGCTCCTTAACAACTCACCTCACCAAGAATTACTGTGAATAGTTTGGCCAATAAAGGCCTATCGTAGCTACATGTCTCTGAAGAAAAAGACAGAGATCCACTAAACAAACAGAAGAAAGCGCATGGATCTCCACTCTATTTGGGGGCTAGCTCTACACTTAGGTTTTAAAATAGGCAGAAAGCAGTCCACAGAAGGCTAAGGCTTGAGTCAAATAGCACATTAGCAATATGCTGTTACTTTCTGTTTTCTCAAGTTAAAATATATGCTTATGATTGTTCTCATCCCTTTTATGGAAGTCTGCAATGAAATAATTTAATATTAAATTAAATTCTGTGAAATGCAATTACAAAAAAAGGATATTTCTATCAAAATTAAATTAATGTTTTGGGAAATCAATGAAGTCTTTGAAGAGGGAAATCTACCAAAGTCTTTGTTCTACATAACAGAAACTAGAATGAGAAACACTGGACAAACTATGGATTGTTTATTTAGGAAGATGACAAAAATCTTCAGTTAATGGTATTTTTACATTAACTTTGAATTTTTAATCAATGTATAATGTGTTATAAATAAAAAACAAGTATTTTTATAGAATGCACATATCAATTTTTGTAATTCTCGATCTTAGCTAGCAGTTTCAATAATTCAATAAGATGTTGATCCCATTTATGTTTTATAGAAAAGCAACAAAATATATCTATACAACAGCCTGGTTAGGCTGCCAACTTATTCTTATATTTATGCTTATATATTTATAATTTATAACACACAACTTCCAATATATAAGGTCCTGTCATTTGCATGCAAGAGAGACGGTATAAATTTGCCAACTATCTACTGATTTCATTTTTGCTTTCTTAGGAACAAATCAAAGAATCCTGTCATATTAATTTGGCAGCAGTGAGAAAGAAAGCTGCTTTGTGTCAGTGAGTCAAATTTCTTCACTGAATCTTTCAAATAGCGGATTTTCCTTTGTCCTATTTTCAGTGTTTCACCCTCATCTTGATTTAGCTTTTGTACTTTTCAGTCTGCACCATTTTGCTAAGTAAGCAAATAATCCTGGAGTTCGTGTAATCCTACTCGAATCAATAGTGTGTGTGTGTATGTGTGTTTCTTTTGTTACTAAAAAATACTAGTAAAGCAGTTGCTTCTGAACAATTATCTTGAATAAGGCAAAAGGGTCTGGTGCACATGAGCTTAAAGATTAAAGGGACAGGGGTATGGTGCCGCCAGCAAGTCAACCTGTACCTTTTGGGTGAGTGCATCAGCAACCTGATGGTGCCTTCAGGCCTTCTGATGCCCCAAAATCGTCACTGTATCTTTGGCGGGACCCCAACATCTTGGGGCCAAGTTTATAAAGAAATTAAACAGCCAAAAATTAGGTATGTGGGAGTCATGCCCATAAACCACCTCCAGCTCATCTATTAACCTTATTTCAGAGACCCATAAATAAATCTCAAACGACATCAAAAGCTGCAGTTAATCTCGACCCCACACATGGTTGAACAGACGGGAGTAAATCGGAGGGAGGTGGGTTGGTCTGGTGATCACCCAAACAGAGCCCTTGGCAGCTGCTGCTTCCACAATCCAAAATCACCACCATACCCCTGGCCTGACTCCACCGTCTCGGGATTGACCTCACCAAGATATAATCTGCTGAAAAATCTGATATACAGGTTTTGCTACAGAAATCTCCAGGCTTTCTCGGAGTTGGGATGGGCTACCTTCCCCCACTTCCCAATACTCCTAGAAGCACTGGCAGTCACCCCCACAAACCAACTCCAGTGCCACCATGTAAGCTCTACAATTGGCGTTGCTTCAGAGACCATAAATAAATCTCAAAAGAGATCAAAATCCGCAATTAATCTTGGACCTGCACAAGGCTGAACAGACTGGGGTAAATTGGAATGGGTGGGTCATCCTGGTGCCTGCCTAAGCAGAGACCCTGGCAGCTGCTTGTTCCCACAATCCAAAATCACCACCATGCCCCTGTCCTGACTCCACCATCTCAGGATAGATCTCATTGAGACATAATCTGCTAAAAATTCTGGTATGCGGGTTTTGTGACTGAAATCTCCAGGCTTTCTCAGGGTCGGGTTGGCTACCTCCCCCCATCTCTCTATACTTCTGGAAGCCTCGGCAGTCACATCCATACCCCAAGCAGCCACCCAATTGAAAGCTAGTCCAGTCTTACCATCCCAACAAAAATACCAAATGCTCTGAACAAACACCATGACCTCTTGGCATTTGTATAGCAAACCGAAATGCACAAAAGGAAAAGGAGAAAGAGGGGACAGAGAGAGAGAGAGAGGGGAGAGAGAGAGAGAGAGAGAGAGAGAGAGAGAGAGAGAGAGAGAGAGAGAGCAAGAAGGAAAGTGCCTCCCAAGACGGAGGCTGGGGATAAGGGGGTGGGTGTTGGGGTATAGTAGTAGGAAGATGGACGTTGGCGGTGGGAAATATACACTGCTGGAGGGATGGATGCTGGATCACTATGACTGAAACCCATTTATGAGCTTTGTAATGGTCTATCTCACGGATATTCAATTTTAAAAAAATTTCAAAAAAGTAACATGGAGTTCATGCCCAATTTAATCAGCTTAATCAATGGCTGAATAAATAGCAGTACTCCTACATTAAAAAAAGATTAAAGGGAAAGGAGAGCACCTTTACAGCTGGTACAAACACACAGCATTTCTACTATAACTGTCCTTAAGAGCATAAGAAAATAGGTCAAAAATTAAATGTTACTATACCCAGGGAACAATGATATTTCAGTGTATGTGAGTGGATAGGAACTAAAATCCAATAGAATTAACATGTCACAATGATCAAACACCCATCCCTCCACCAGTGCACATTCCCCACTACCAATATCCCTGGTATCCAAATATGAAAGCTTGCAACTCTCTCACTGTGATTTAATAAAATTTTTAAAATAACAATAATAATAATTTTTTTAAAGAATTAACATGTCAATTTATGACTAAACCAATGTCCTAATGGAATAGTTAGAGAACTTTTAGGGAAATTGTCAATCTTCAGAAAGATTTCAGATTTTTGCAGTGAGGAAGTCATTTATCTCAAATTTCCAAAATTGAATGAATGCCAAATAACTTCACTGCACCTTAATCCCCAGATAAAATACCCATGGTTACATATCATGACTTCTTAAAAATAATCCTCAGTATACAGGACAGAGGAACATACTGTAATTAATACTCACTATACTCCATTTCTCTCCTGTATCTTTCATTATTTCCCATACCTGAAAAGGGAAGTTGAGAACCAAAGTCTTGTCTTTGCAGAAAAAACAGAGATCAAGAATTTACAATTTTTCTCAAAAGACACTATGAGTTCTCCTCACTATAGGCAAGAAGCAAAAAGTGGGCACTTTATTATGTCTGTAATTGGCTCATCTTAAAATATTTCAGAACTCCTGTTAAAGAGTTTTGGAAGTAATCAAAAATCATAAAGATTTATTATCCATACATCCACATTTTGCTTCATCCATTGGGGGACTGGTGATGAAAGGTGTGTGGGCAATATGTGTGTTGACACATTGCCTTGGCAATAAAAATCAGGCTTATTTCTGTTATATGTTTAGCTTCACTGTATAAGAGGAACAAAAGCAGAGAAGAAATTGACAGAGACTAAAAGACCTGAAGAGAGAAAAACAATCCCTTTAACAGAGGAAAGTATTAATGTTTTAAATAATTTTCTTCTGTTCATTCTACATACATATTCTCCAAGGAAATCTACTTGTCTCACTACAACACTCACCACTCCTTTAGAAAAAAATTCTTTAATCAATGTCTATTCTTCATGAAGGAAAAAAACTTCAATATAATACCTGCCCTGTGGTTATCTTCATTATAAAATTTTCAAGAACACTTCATACCAAAAAGGGAGTCTTAGGAAGTATCACAAATAAAAGGAATGATATATTTAACTGCATATGTAGATATCTTAAATACACAGATGTAATATATGTACTACTATATACATTTTTAATTATGAAAATGGCAAAAAAATAATTTTAAAAGATAAAGATTCTCGGGACTAGAGTGATAGTACACTAAGTAGGGCACTTGCTTGCATGCAATTAACCAAAGACCAATCTCTGGCACCACATGTAGTCCCAGGACTATGCCACAAAATCCTTATAGAACATTTATTAACTTGTTCTATAGACTTACATAATCCTGATTATTCAATAATAATAGTCTCTTGATGTGTTATAATAATTTCACTTTGGCAGATGCATTTATTTATTTTCTGAAAAAAAAAAAGCCAACTGAATATTGATACTCACTAAGCCAACTGAAGATAATGTACTTACAAATAACTTACCCAGAATTTCCAAAATGTTCTGGGTGTATATCCTTCCTAATGGTACAGAAATATAATCCCAAAATGAAACCATGAATATAAATGAAGAGATAGATAGCCTCAAAATCTCCTAGGTAAATATTTTCTCCTTTTTTCCCATTACTAAAGGCTGTATGACTTATTAACAATTAAGTTTTACATACACACTGTCGCTGTCACTGTCATCCCGTTGCTCATCAATTTGTTTGAGCGGGCACCAGTAACGTCTCTGAGAGACTTATTGTTACTGTTTTTGGCATATCCGATACGCACGGGTAGCTTGCCAGGCTCTGCCGCGCAGACTCGATACTCTTGGTGGCTTGCCGGGCTCTCCGAGAAGGGCGGAGGAATTGAACTCGGGTCGGCCGCTAAAATTAATATAAAGTTAAAGGGCTCATTTTATGCACTGAGACTGAATGAGGGAATATACAACTCACACATTATGTGTTGCACCACTTGAAGCCACTCTCAGTTATGCTCTGTTCCTTATTCATTTATTTAACATTTGACATCTATGTTACCACTGATCCTTTACTAGCTGGTACATCACATTATTGACTGATATTCCAAGATGGCACTGGTGTTTTTTTTTTCATTCTAAGCAACTAATGTAACTCTTTTTAAAAATGTATTTAGATCATAATTATAATACCAAAATTCATTTCATTAAGGAAATCAAGGGGTCAGGAATATAGCTCAAAGGAGGAGAAACAATACCTAACTTACACATGGCCCTGAGCTGCATCCCCAGCACTGATGGCCCACCCAAGCATTGCAACTCTGTGGCACTGGTGGCCCCTCATGGCTGATAGTCACAAGCACCAAAATACCAGGAGTGGCACCTGGGCTTCCGTAATACTGGATTTGTTGTTGCTGTTACTTGTTTGGTTTTTTTCTGAATCACACTCAGGCGATGCTCAGGGTAACTCCTGGCTCTGTGCTGAGGAATCACTTCTGGCAGTATACAGGGGACATATGAGATGTTGGGGATGAAATCCGGATCAGTCATGTGCAAGGCCAGATTCCCATTCACTGTACTATCGCTCCAGCCCCTGGATTTTTTTTTTTAAAGAAGAAATTACACGGGTCTTATCCCCAGCACTCCATATAGTCCCCAGAACCCTGCCAGACAGAGGGAGGAAGGAGGGAGGATGGGAGGGAGATAGGAATATCACTATTTTCATGAGCAGGCAAGTCACAACTAACAAAGGGCTATGATGTCCATTTACAGTGTCCCAACACTGCATGCAACACCCCCTCTCCCTGCATCCTTTGGTAAGTCCACAATAGTACTGACAAAGCTTTTTTTTTTAAGTTAAGTATCTGTTAAGAGTAATCCTGTTAGAGAAGTCACTGTCACTGTCACCCCATTGCTCGAGTGGCACCAGTAATATCTTCATTGTGAGACTTGTTACTGTTTTTGGCATATCGAATATGCCACAGGTAGCTTGCCAGACTTTGCTGTGCAGGCGGGATACTCTCAGTAGCTTGCCGGCCTCTCTGAGAGTGGTGGAGGAATTGAACTGTGGCTGTGTGCAAGGGAAATGCCCTACCGCTGTGCTATCGCTCCAGCTCAGTATTATTACAAGGAAAACACTCTTCCTGAGTTTCCACAAGCAACTAGATTGCCATGAAGAGACAGGACAAAGAGTCTACCAGTTTGGGTTTGGTTTGGTTTTGGAAGAGATGAAGTCATGAAATTTGCTTATAAGTGGACAGACATGGAGAGCATCATGCTAAGTGAAATGAGTCAGAGAGGGACAGACATAGGAGGACTGCACCCATTTGTGGAATATAAAATAACATAATATGAGACTGACACACAAGGACAGTAGTCACAAGGGCCAGGAATATTACTCCATAGTTGGAAGCCTGTCTCATGAGCTGGGGTAGAAGGCAGCTGGAATAAAGAAGAGATCACTAAGTCAATGATGATTGGAGGAATCGTTCAGGAGATGTGTGCTGAAAGTAGATAAAGGACCAAACATGATAACCTCTCAGTACCTGTATTGCAAACCATAATGCCCAAAAGTAGAGAGAGAGTATGAGGGAAATTGTCTGCCATGGAAGCAGGGGCAGGGTTGGAAAGAGGGGGTATACTGGGGACATTGTGGTAGAGAATGTGCACTGGTGGAGGTATGGGTATTTGATCATTGCATGATTGATACTCAAACATGAAAGCTTGCAACTGTATCTCATGGTTATTCAATAATAAAAAAATTTTTAAAAAAGAGTAATCCTATTGCCTACTTGCAGGGATACCCATTAAAACTTAATCTTTATAATTATATACCTTCAAGAAATATTTCTTGAAGTATTTGAAGCCCTGAGCACCCCGGGCTTCCCTCCCCTCCGGACTGCCGGCCGAGTGCCCGGCACGCCGACCCCAAGCGCCGCCGCCGTCCTGTCTTCCGGCAAAGGTCTGTGACGCTCCCTCGACCCGCCCTTCCAGACACAGCCTGCTCCGCGGCCCTGAGCACCCCGGGCTTCCCTCCCCTCCGGACTACCGGCCGAGTGCCCGGCACGCCACCGCCAGCACGTTGACCACTGTCAGGTTGTGGGAAAGGGGCGTGGCCTAACCACCAGGGGGTGTGGCCTAAGAAAAGTGGGCGTGGCCTCATTTCCGGCCGGCCGCCGGGTAATTTCCTCAACATCCTATCTAAGACTAACATCCTAGCTATTCGCAAGCAGTAGGACAATAATGCACAAGACCTCACATAAGGGTTGAAGGAAACATCTCAGTAGATCAGGTTCTACAAACAGCAAGTTAAAAGGTAACCACTATTACCTGAGCCTATCCACAATCCTTTTTCACAACAAAAGGAGACAGGGATACTCATCTTCAAGGGCCCTCTTTCATATCACCAAAAACAACATGAAGAAACAGCGAAAAATCCCATTGCAACCAGAGGACGATCAAAGGAGTCCGGAAACCTCAATGGGCGCTTCCTACAAACTTGACCTCTCTGAGAAAGAATTCAGACTTGAAATCCTCAACATGTTCAATGAACTCAATGCAAAGATGGACAACTTCAAGGAAGACCTGGCGGAAACAATACAACAGACAGCCGACAAAATACGGAAAGAAATGAGAGCAGAAATAAAAAACCTTCAAAAAGAAATGAAGGATTCCATACATGAAATCAAAAACTCTCTGGCTGCCCTCAACAATAGGATGACTGCAGCCGAAGACAGAATCAGTATCCTTGAAGATGAGCTGCAAGAGGCCTACAGGCAACAACAAACCATGGCAAGAGACCTCAAAATAGCTCTAGCCAGAATCAGCGTCCTAGGGGATGACTTCAAGAGGAACAACATTAGAATCATTGGACTACCAGAACCACAGGGAACCAACCCCAACGAAAAAGACACAGTCAAAAAAATCATTGCGGAAGACTTCCCACAGCTGGACAATGCGGGCATCCAGATTCAAGGCGCCCGAAGAGTGCCAGCTAAAAGAGATCCTAACAGAAAAACCCCAAGACATATCATACTTACAATGATGGACGTCTTCCAGAGAGACACAATACTGCAAGCAGCAAGGTCCAAGAAGGAAATCGCATACAAAGGAGCACCCCTTAGGCTCACAGCAGATTTATCAGAGGAAACCCTCCAAGCTCGAAGGCAATAGTGGGATATAGTGAAGAAAATACTCAATGAAATCAACGCTTCACCAAGAATACTTTATCCGGCTAAACTCTCATTCAAACTAGAAGGAATCATACACTACTTTGGGGATAAACAACAGCTCAGGAACTTCATAGACTCAAAACCAAACCTAAAAGAAGCACTAAAGGGGCTATTGTAAGACAAGAACAACCCCTACAAGCACAACAAACCCTTGCACAAAGACGACACAAAATCCCATAACAATAATCTCCCTTAATGTCAATGGTCTGAATTCACCAATTAAGAGACACAGACTGGCAAAATGGATTCAGAGACTCAACCCAACATTCTGTTGCCTGCAAGAAACACATCTGAATAGCCAGAACAAACACAGACTCAAAGTCAAAGGATGGAAAACAATCCTGCAAGCAAACAACTCCCTCAAGAAAGCCGGGGTGGCTTTACTAGTATCGGACAACACAGACTTCAGGTTGAAAAAGATTAGAAGGGATAGTGAAGGCCACTTTTTATTAATCAAGGGATATGTACATCAGGAAGAAATCACACTCCTAAATGTCTACGCACCCAATGAGGGACCAGCTAAATACCTACAACAGCTGCTAAGAGACCTCGAAAAGGACATCTCGAGCAACACAATAGTACTTGGAGACTTCAACACCGCACTGTCTCCTCTGGACAGATCTAGAAGATTAAAACTCACCAATGAAATACTGGCTTTGAGGGAAGAAATAGAAGAGAGAGGGCTAATAGATCTATACAGGGCTTTATATCCCCAAAAAAGGAATACACATTCTTTTCCAGTGCACATGGAACATTTTCCAGAATAGACCATGCGCTGGGCCACACAACATACCTCAACAGAATCAACAAGATAGACATTGTACCAGCTATCTTTTCAGACCATGATGCACTGAAGATAAAACTTAATTGTGGACAGGTGCAGAAAACCAAATCAAACACCTGGAAATTAAATAGCTCGATATTGAACAATGAGTGGGTCGGAAGGAAATCAAGGAAGAAATCAAAAGGTACCTAGAAACAAATGAGAATGAAGACACGAGCTACCAGAACCTGTGGGACGCAGCTAAACCCGTTTTAAGGGGAAAATTTATAGCTCTGCAAGCATATCTCAGGAAGGAAGAAAGGGCCCATATAAATAACTTGACTTCACAGCTCAAGACCTTAGAAAAGGACCAACAAAAGGAGCCAAAACCAGGCAGAAGGAAAGAGACAATAAAACTTAGAGCTGAAATAAATGACATGGAAACCCAAAAGACAATCCGGAAGATCAATGAAACCAAGAGCTGGTTCTTCGAGAAAAT
This sequence comes from Sorex araneus, assembly GCF_027595985.1. Taxonomy (NCBI): domain Eukaryota; kingdom Metazoa; phylum Chordata; class Mammalia; order Eulipotyphla; family Soricidae; genus Sorex; species Sorex araneus. The sequence goes on from NC_073306.1 coordinate 95,517,425, forward strand.
AAACAAGATTGATAAACCACTAGCAAGACTCACAAAGAAAGAGAGAGAGAGAACCCTTATAAGCCGAATCAGAAATGAAAAGGGGGACATCACAACAGAAACCAATGAAATTCAAAAGATCATCAGAGACTACTTTGAAAATCTCTATGCCACGAAACAAGAGAACCTAGAAGAAATGGATAAATTCCTTGACTCCTATAATCTCCCAAGGCTGAACCAAGAAGACCTGGAGTACCTGAATAGTCCAATTAACATCAAGGAAATTGAAATGGTAATCAAAAGTCTTCCCAAAAACAAAAGCCCTGGTCCAGATGGATTCACTAGCAAGTTCTTCCAAACATTTAAAGAGGACCTTTTGCCAGTCCTTCTCAAGCTCTTCCAGGAAATTGAAGAAACAGAAACCCTCCCTAACAGTTTCTATGAGGCTCATATCTCCCTAATACCAAAAGCAAACAAAGACACCACAAAAAAAGAAAACTACAGGCCAATATCCCTGATGAACACAGATGCAAAAATTCTCAACAAAATATTAGCAAATAGAATTCAACAACTCATCAAAAAGATCATACACCACGACCAAGTGGGATTCATCCCGGGGATGCAAGGATGGTTTAACATCCAGAAATCAATCAACATAATCCACCATATCAACAAAAGAAAAGATAAAAATCATATAATCATATCAATAGATGCAGAGAAAGCATTTGACAAGATCCAGCATCCGTTTATGATGAAAACACTAGCCAAAATGGGTATAGAAGGGACCTTCCTCAATGTAGTCAAAGCCATTTATCACAAGCCTATGGCAAGCATTGTCCTCAATGGGGAAAAACTAAGAGCCTTCCCTCTGAGAACAGGGACGAGACAAGGATGCCCACTCTCTCCACTTCTGTTCAATATAGTACTGGAAGTACTTGCAATAGTGATTAGGCAAGAAAAAGACATTAAGGGCATTCAGGTAGGAAAGGAAGAAATCAAGCTCTCACTATTCGCAGATGATATGATACTATACTTAGAGAACCCTAAAACCTCTACCAAGAAACTCCTAGAAACAATAGACTAGTACAGTAAAGTTGCAGGCTATAGAATCAATACCCAAAAGTCCATGGCTTTCCTATACGCAAATAATGAGAGAGAAGAAAGTGACCTGAGAAAAGCAATCCCATTCACAATTGTGCCTCAAAAAATCAAATACCTCGGAATCAGTTTAACAAAGGAGGTAAAGGACTTGTATAATGAAAACTATAAAACACTACTTCAGGAAATAAAAGAGGACACGAGGAAATGGAAAGACATCCCCTGCTCATGGATTGGAAGAATTAATATTGTCAAAATGGCAATTCTCCCCAAAGCATTGTACAAATTCAATGCGATCCCTATAGGGATACCCTTGACATTCTTCAAAGAAATGGAGCAAGCACTCCTGAAATTCATATGGAATAATAAGCCCCCACGAATAGCTAAAGCAATCCTTGGGAAAAAGAAAATGGGAGGAATCAACCTCCCCAACTTCCAACTCTACTACAAAGCGGTAGTCATTAAAACAGCATGGTACTGGAACAAAGGCAGAGCGGCAGACCAATGGAACAGGGTTGAATACTCTGACATACACCCCCAAATATATGATCATCTAATCTTTGATAAGGGAGCAAGAAATGTGAAGTGGAGCAAGGAAAGCATGTTTAACAAATTGTGCTGGCAAAACTGGACGGCTACATGCAAAAAAATGGGCTTAGACCTCCATCTATCACCTTGTACAAAAATCAGATCAAAATGGATTAAAGACCTCAACATCAGACCAGAATCCCTAAGGTACATTGAAGATAAGGTCGGCAAAACCCTCCACGACATTGAAGCCAAAGGTATCTTCAAAGCTGACACGCCACTGGCTAAGCTAGTGAAAACAAAGATAAATAAATGGGACTATCTCAAACTAAGAAGCTTCTGCAACTCAAAAGAAACAGTGACCAAAATACAAAGACAATCTACAGAATGGGAAAGGATATTTATGCAGTACCCATCCGATAAAGGGTTGATAACAAGGATATACAATGCACTGGTTGAACTCCACAAGAAGAAAACTGCCAACCCGATCAAAAAATGGGCTGATGAAATGAACAGAAACTTTTCCAAAGAAGAAATCCGAATGGCTAAGAGGCACATGAGAAAATGTTCCACATCACTAATCATCAGGGAGATGCAGATCAAAACAACAATGAGATATCATCTCACACCGCAGAGACTGGCCCACATCCCCAAAAACAAAAGCAACCGGTGTTGGCGTGGATGTGGGGAGAAAGGGACTCTCCTTCACTGCTGGTGGGAATGCCGACTGGTTCAGCCCTTTTGGAAAACAATATGGACGATTCTCAAAAAGTTAGAAATTGAGCTCCCATTTGACCCAGCAATACCACTCCTGGGAATATATCCCAGAGAGGCAAAAAAGGCATAGTAGAAATGACATCTGCATTTCCATGTTCATTGCCGCTCTGTTTACAATAGCCACAATATGGAAAAAACCAGAGTGCCCAAAAACAGATGATTGGCTAAAGAAACTCTGGTATATTTACACAATGGAATACTATGTAGCTGTCAGAAAACATGAAGTCATGAAATTTGCATATAAGTGGATCAACATGGAAAGTATCATGTTGAGTGAAATGAGTCAGAAAGAAAGAGACAGACATAGAAAGATTGCACTCATATGTGGAATATAATGGAACTGAGAAGTACAAGCTGGCAACGATGCAACTTCTGGCAGATATCTCTCTGGACTTAGTTACTAAAATACTAAATTACAGAAACCCAAAACTGAGAGGCCGCTAAGTGTGGTCACTCGACCTCATACCTCTTCATCCTCAGCAATGGAAAACAAATTATCTAACGCTTCCTTTTCAGCAGGTCTGACTTTAGGGGAGAGACTCTCCAAACAATAATAGTGAGTTTTGTTGAAATATTGTATGCAATTAAAATGAAAGTAAAAAAAAAAGAAATATTTGCAAAAAAAACAGTAAAATAGCTCCACAGAATCACATGGGGAGAAAAATCAATAAAAACCCAATTACCACTTTCATTACAGGTAATAAGTAATGGATTTCATTTCATTACTTGAGAAATTCTAATAGCCTACTCCAAGTCCTACTGCATTGAAAAACTTTACCTGGCTTTAAGAAAGCCCAACTGATAAAAAAGGATTAAAAGTATTATTTGCTCATTCTTTCCAAGTATCTGTTACTTAAAAATACAACAAATTCTATTAAAACTAACATAAGATACATATTCCAATTACAACTTGTTTTCATTTTTTTTAGTCACTTAAACTTCCTCTATTCACTTATGCAATCTGGTTATAAAGTAACATTTGAACACTTTTCAAAGTAAAGACTCAAAATGCTATTTAAATTACACTAATAGTTTCTAAATTATTAGTCAATGTGAATACATTGACTAGAGAATTGTTCTTTTATAATCAACGTGAACAATATAAGAAACCATTTTTTTATTATCATGGGGACATATGCCTAAGGCATATTAAAATAATTCTCAAATATATTTAGGTGATGCAGTATCAGACACATTTCTGAAACAAAGTGCAGTTTTTAAAGATATAAATATGTATTTGTGTATCTAGAACAGAAGATTTCAATTATTTAAGAATTGTTATAAAAGAAAATTTTTATTTGTTTCTGTAAATTGACAATAATTATTACTTCATCTATTTTAATACTAATTTACAAGAAAACTCATTCAACTTAGGGGCTGGAGAGAGAGTACAATGGTATGACTCTTGCTTGTATGCAGCCAACCTGGTTCAATCTCCAGCATCCCATGTAATCCCCTGATCCCCTCCAGGAGTGGCCCCTAGGCACACAACCAGGAGTAAGCCTGAGCACTTTCAGGTGTGCCCCTGCCCCCAACAAAATAAAAACTGAGTCACTGTGAGAGAGACAGTAAAAGAACTGTTTATGGTCGGTCAGCTTTCAGTCATACAATGTTCCAGCGCCATTCCTCCACCAAGGTACATTTCCTACCACGAATGACAAATTTGCGAGATAATTTCTCACCACTAAAATGAACATAATCAAATAGTTAATAACCAGTGTTGTGAGGATGTGAAGAAATTAGACTTCCAAACCATACTGGTGGGAATGCAAAATGTTACAGCAATTTAGGTATATTTTGGCAATTTTTCAAATCACTAAATAAAGTTAAATATTATTCAGTAATTCTATTCCAAAGTATATACTCAAAAGAACAGAAAACATAGATCTTATTTAAGACTTTCAAACATTACTCTAACAATGTTATTCACAGTAGTCAAAAAGTGGAAAACAACTCAAATGTCCATCAGCTAATGAACAGACTAACACAATGTAGTGTGTGTATACAATGAAATATTGTCTCATTGTAAAAAGGAAGGAAGAACTATATATAAGTAGATGAAGTTTGAAAACATGCTGAGTGAAAGAAGCAAAGACACAAAAAACATATATTGTCTGACTTCTCATGAATTGTCTAGCTAGTCAAATCCATAGAGACAGAAGGGAGATAAGTGGTTGCCAGGAGCTGGGTACAGAGGAAAATAAAGCGAGTGTTAGTGGACACAGGTTTCTTTGGGGATATAAAATATCCTGGAATTATATAATAGTGAGAATTGCACAATTTTGTGAGTAGATTAGAAGCCAATGAAAACTGCAGAGCATATCGTATGTAAATTATATCTCAATTTTAAATAGAATGAATATCTAAAAGGTACAGTGACAGCTACTAAACATCAGATGAAACCAATTTCAAATGTTTTCTCTATCATAAAACCTTATCTATCTCTAGATCGCTTTTAAAAACTTGTCTTTGGGACTGGAGCAACAGTACAATGGGTAGGGCATTTGCTTTGCACACGGCCAACCCGGGTTCAATTCCCAGCATCCCATGTGTCCCCCAAGCACCACACCAGGAGTAATTCCTGAGTGCAAAGCCAGGAGTAACTCCTGTGCATTGCCGGGTGTGATCCAAAAAGAAAAAAAAATCTTGTCTTTGTGCAAGTTGACTAAAATATATAGGTTTAAAATTTTTTATGATGGAAATATTTTTATTGAAAATATTGAAACTTGCAGCCAATATTTTTTATTGAGATTCTGTGGCTGACAATACTTTTAATAAAGGTTTCTCATGCACACAATGAAAGCACCACAACCACTCCCTCTCCCAAGGACCCTAACATCTCTCCATCTCAAACTTTCCCCCACCAATTTAATTGTGTGGATCAATTCTTCCATTATGTTGCCTTTGGACCTTGTTGCTACCTTTCTGTGTATCTTTAAGCCCCACATATGAGATACATCACTCTATATCCCTTTCCTTCATACTGACTTCACTCAATATAATATCCTCTGATTTCCATCCATGTTGCTGCAAACTACATGATTTTGTTCTTTCTTAGAGCTGCAGAGTATTCTATTGTGTATATTTAGCACAACTTTTTAAAATTAATTTATTTTTAAATTTTATTTAATTTTTATAAAGTAGTTCACAATATTTGATTATATTTAATATTTGAACACCAATCCCACTACCATTACACCTTCCCACCATCATATTTTGGATGTTCCTATCCCTAACCCCAATCCCTGCCCCAAAGCAGAACTGAAATAATTTATTCTGTATTGTTTGTTATGAATAAACTGATGAAAATGCTCCCAAAAACTTTCCTTAGAGAAGAGCATATGAAGATTGTTGTATTCCACCCAGGTGCCATTAAGCCCTTCTATAAGAGATTACTGATATGTTGCTAAGGGTTGAGCCTTATGTGCTTATATATGTATGTATATACATATGTATATATATACACTCATATATATCTGTAAAAATATATTTCCCTCTAAGAATGGTTGCCTTCTACTTTAAACCCCATCAAATATGGTGTGCTACTCTTGGAGTACCAGTGGTGCGAAGTATGAGATGTCAAGCAGCAGCAGCAAATGCAGCCATGTGGTCCAGGGATAGGTTTTACTCATCGGTGAGGGTTGGCCTGAGCATGTGAAGATCAGCTGTGAGTATGGCAGTGGCTGAGTTCTGGGGGTTTTCAGCTCTTGGAGCTGCGTCTCTTGGGGTGGTGGACCCACCCGTCCCCCTCTGGGGTGCTCCAATTAAAGCAGCCTGGGGCAGAGCCTAGCCGCATGGCTATGGTGAGTCATTTTATGCTCTCTTCAGAGAGAGAAGAACAATAAATCCCTGGATGATGGCCATTGATGAGATTATCTGGTGTCAGCCATAGGTGACTTGTGAGCATGACTGCCAAGTTTCCGGAAACAGGGGGACATGGGAAGAGGTCACCCATTCCCAGTTTTGTTGAACCAAGAGTTTCAGTCACAAGTCCCGCATACCTAGGTTTTGTATAGCACAATTTCTTGATCCATTCATTTGTAGCTGAGTATATGGGTTGTTTCCAATCTTGGCTACTGTACTAAGTGCAGTGGTGAACACAAGGGTATAGATATCCTTCAAAGTAATGTTTTTGTGTTTGGGCATAGATGCCAAGAAGTGATATAGCTGGGTTGTATGATATTCCTATTCCTATTTTTTTGATAGATCTCCACATTGCTTACCATAATGGTAGCCAATAATTTTGATCAAGTTTTGATCATTCATCAAAACTTTAGATTAAAAATTATTTTAAAAGAAAAAGTTTTCAGGAACTCTCAGAACAAATGCATGCAACAGCTAAAATTTTCATTCAAGTTAGTATTACTAGAGGACCATATAAATTATTACATTAAAATAATATTATATGAATTATTAGTACACTAAAATTACCTTATACGGAATTGCCAAGCTAAGAATCTTACATAAGTCTGTCTAATTAAGTCAATAGCTATTCACTGAGTGGTGATAACCACAATATTCTGAAGAACACAAAGATATTCACCTCCTTACTCTAATAATTTATAATAGAATGCATGATGATTGTGAACAGGCACTAGGAATTGAAGACAGATTATAACGTTGAGGATCTTACATTTCAACCCAGAAGCAATGAGGAAACCATTATCTGAAACAATCTGCTTGTTAGACAAAACATGGACAAGAGCTGGGAGAGTAGCACAATGGATGTGATGAGGCTGAAAAAGAATCAAAATTACAGGCTGGAGAGATAGTACTGGAGTAAAAGTGCCTACATTGCATATGATGCAGTTCAAGACCCCGCACTGCATATGGTCCCTCAAGCACCACCAGGAGTGTTCCCTGAGAACCTCCAAGTATGGCCAAATAAACAAAAACAAATTATGTAATGTTAGGGGAAAGACAGGTAAGCACAGATGTCCGAGTCTATTTTTTAGGAGGTAGAATCAATAAGGAATTGGTCAATGCATAGAGAGGAGTGAACTTCACTTAGAAGGTCAGGTTTGTACAGGCTGTGAAAACACTGCTGAGTCATTTTATCTGTATGTTAGGCAATGACTTAATCTCCAGTCTACAGGCTTCCATTGCCTGTAGAAAATGGCAATAATCACAATGCCTACATAATACAGGGTTGCCATAAGGGCAGGATTAGGAAAGAGCACATCTGAAGCATTTAGTACAGCGTCTGTTATACAGGATAAAGTGAAACATTGTCCCACTAACCATCATAGGAAATAAAAGCTGTCAATGCAAATAAGAAAGATTAATCAACTACTTCAACATGAGGCTTACACATGGAATTTCTAAGTTCAGAGAACAAACAGTACAAAAAAATTCATGAAAGGAGTCAGGAAATCAGCATACAAGGAAGGGCTTGCACTGCCTGTGGACAACCTGGCACAGTCTTTGGCTCCTGAGCACTGCCAGGAGGGGCCCCTGCGCACAGGCAGGGCTGAGTGTAAGCCCTGAGAACAGATGGGTGTGACCCAAATTTTCCCCTGTCAAAAATTAAAGATTTATGCAAGCAAATTAAATAAAATATGACTCCAAGGTTTCTAGTTATGAAAGGTCTTAAATACTATGCTACAGGATTCCAAATAAATAATAAATTATTATTCTCTTCTAAGTACAGAGTTTTAAGTTCATTGTTCTAGCTGACCCTTCACTAGATGAGGAAACTAAGATCACCCAGAATGAAGAGAAAGTCACACCATCCACTGACATACACAATATGAACTCATCAATTAGTTAAATGGTTCCTTATTTCACTAACAAGGTAAAGACTAACCATGAAGATTTTTTAAAAAGGTTCTCAAAAAACATAATTAAAACTCTTCCTTAAAAAGTAATACTACTCCGCTGAGATGTGATCCCGGGGGCCGCACGTGTGCGGCCTCACAGCAGCTGCACGAGCATGATTCCAGAGGCCAGCTAAACTACTTTTGATACCAGCAGCTCCTTGCAAAATGTCTCCAGACTGAAACCTAAGCCACGGCCCCATGCCTGCCCAGGAGGGGAAAGATTTTTCTCTCTCAGCTTTGCCTTGCAGGGTGGGGGGATGGGGGGGCATGGCAGCCGCCACATTATGAGGACCACAGATGAGAGTTACAAGCTTGCGATGATCCAATTTCTGGAAGAAATTTCCCTGGACTTAGCTGCTAAAATACAGAAATCCAAAACCACGCAGCTGACCTCATTTCTCTTCACAGCAGGTCTGACTCTAGTGGGGAATTCCTAACAATAATAGTGAGTTTTTTGTTGAAATATTGGATGTAACCAAAGTAAAGAGAAAGTAAAGTAAAATTTATCAGTTACACAGACCGGAGCGATAGCACAACAGTAGGGTGTTCACCTTTCACGCAGCCGACCCGTGTTCAATTCCTCCGCCCCTCTCGGAGAGCCTCACAAGCTACCGAGAGTATCGTGCCCACACGGAAGAGCCTGGCAAGCTACCCATGGCATATTGGATATGCCAAAAATAGTAACAATAAGTCTCACAATGAGAGACGTTACTGGTGCCCGCTCGAACAAATCAATGAGCAACGGGATGACAGTGACAGTGACACAGGCAGGGGGGGTTGGGAGGTATACTGGGGGTTCTTTTGGTGGTGGAATATGTGCACTGGTGAAGGGATGGTTGTTTCAGCATTGTATAACTGAGACTTAAGCCTGAAAGCATTGTTATTTTCCACATGGTGATTCAATAAAAAAGTAATACTACTACTAATAAAAATAATAATAATATGCATGAGAAACCATTAACAGTACTATAAACCATAGAATCTTAATTTAAAAAAATTAAATCAGTAAACCACACAATTTTTTAAAAATTTATTTTATTTTATATATTTTTTGCTTTTTGGGTCATACCCAGCAATGCTCAGGTGTTACTCCTGGCTCTGCACTCAGGAGATGCTTGGGTAACCATATGGGATGCCAGGGATCGAACCCAAGTCAGCCACGTGCAAAGCAAACAAGCTACCCATTGTACTATTGCTCCGGCACCTAAACCACAAACTTTTATCAAAACTCAAACATCTTCCATGTGATATGACTGCCTCTTCCACTGATGATACTATAGCTCTGAAACACAAAAATGTGTTTACAGTCATAATTTTTACTTATATTTTAAATCAAGAACCATAACTCCTAGAATCTTATATATACACATGTGTTTTCTTCCTTCAGATAAATGAATTACACACAACAGCCACTTTTTCCCCACTTCCCCCCCACCCCACCTACACACAACCACCACTTTAAGAAACTTCCTTTTCATAGTCCTTTCAGACCAAAGATACTTATGAATTAAGTGTCTAGAAAGCTTTGTAGAAAGTTTCCAAATACCAATAATAACTATTTCCCTCCCACCTCCCCCCATTTTTTCCCTAACTGACATCTGTCATGGCACGTGGTTGCCCTCTCTATCTTCCTCTCTGTACTCAACTAAAACCAAGGGGCTGCTGCTCCCTCAATACTCATCAAAATAGACAGAACTTCAATCTGTACATAAAACATTTGTAACAGCAATCAAAAGCAAATATATATGTGTGTGTGTGTGTGTGTGTGTGTGTGTGTGTATACACAGGCAAAAATAAGGCCGAAATGTCAGTCAAAAATTCGAGATTTTCACAGACATCATTACTATATATTGTGGAATGTCAAGACCCTCAGATTTTTGTTTAAAAATATGGGCTGGAGAAAAAGCAAAGTTTTAGGTGCTTGCCTTTTATGTGACCAACCCCACTACAGTCCCCAGCACTGCATATGGTACCTTGAGCACCCCCAGAAGTGACCCTGGTGCACAGAGTGAGGGTGTGTCCTCAGCACTGCCAGGTGTGGCCCAAAATTCTCTAAAAATGAAGTGAAATAAAATTCTTTAGTTACATTTAAAAAATTAATAAATAAGCTCAAGTGAAGAAATCTGAAATTAACCTCTATCCAAATCCATGACATTATAAGAACTTGAATTCTTTAGTTTTTGAATCAGAGTAAAGATCTTTTCATCTTAATGCAGATTACAAATATAGTAATAGTGAATTCCCATCAGTTTTTGTGTAACTTCATTTAATCAGAACACATTAATATTTAGTTATATTTTTCATTATCATACAAATCATATTGTCCTTGATTTCTATAAAGTTTTAAGGTATTTTATAACATCTCTAAGAAAATTTCATGTTCTTAGATTTTCTTAAATCTAAGCAACATCTCGGGACTGGAGTGACAGCACAGCAGGTAGGGCGTTTGCCTTGCACACGGCCAACCTGGGTTTGATTCCCAGCATCCCATATGGTCCCTTGAGCACCACCAGGAGTAATTCCTGAGTACATGAGCTAGCAGTAACCCCTGTTACTGCGCCAGGTGTGACCCCCCCAAAAAAAATAATCTAAGCAACATCTCTAAATTCTGAGGAAACATCTCATACAATTATGCCACTGATATACCAAGAGTAGCACACCACATTTGATGGGGTGTAGGTTAAAAACAACCAATTTTGACTAAAAAAATATGTATGTACACATATAAGCACACAAGACTCAAACTTTAACAACATGTTAATGATCTCTAATACAGGGGCTTAATGGCTCCAAGATGTGATATAACAATTTTCACACACTTTCCTCTAAGGAAACCTTTTTGATCATTTTTAGTCAATTATCCATAACAAGCAATACAAAATAAATTACTTAGCATCTGCCTTTTGGGAAGACTTGGGTGCTGGTGGTAGGTAAACTCGAAATAATGGTGGTGGGATGGTGTAATAGTGGTGGGACTGGTATTGAAATATTGAATGTAATCAATTACTGTGAACAACTTCTTGAAAATAAAATTTTAAAAATAAATTAATTTTAAAAAAGAAATGATTCCTGAGTGCCGAGCCAGGAGTAACCCCTAAGTACCACCAGATGTGGCCCCCAAACAAAGAAAAATAATAAACGCTATTCTCTATTCAATAAAAGGGTAAAGACTGGGTGGGGATGTGATTCAGCTGTAGAGTACATGTCTCGCGTATGTGAGGCCCTGAGTTTGAGTGCCAGCACCACAAAACAAAACAAAACAAAAAAGGGATACTTTTAGGATGAGAAATTCCTGCCCATTCCTATAGAAGAATCAATAGCAGTATACTTTCAGTTAAATGGTGATACATCTAAATTGGGCAAAGAAGTATTTCAGTAGGGAAAAACTAATGAATAGATTTGAAGTGAAAGAATTCACAGGAGTTTTCCGCTGCTGCACGAGCATGATCCCAGAGGCCAACTAAACTACTTTGGACACCAGCAGCTCGCAGAAATGCCTCTAGACTGTGAACTGAGCCACTGCCCCATGCGGCGCCAGGGGGGAAGGGTTTCTCTCTCTCAACCCTTCCTTTCCAGGCACAGCATGGCAATCACTGCTTTCTGAGCACAAAATGGAGGTACCAGCCAGCTGCTAAGGGACGCGCAAGAGATCCCAGGGGGCGGGGGGTACCGGCCACGCCTCTAGACTGTGAACTGAGCCACTGCCCCATGCGGGACCAGGGGGGAAGGGTTTCTCTCTCCAGGCTTTTCCATCTTATGAGCACCACAAAAGGGAAGTAAAAGCTTGCAGTGATGCAATTTCTGGAAGAATTTTCCCTGGACTTTATACAGAAATTCAAAACCACGCAGCCGCGACAGCCGCACGACCTATCATCTCTTATCAGCAATGTGAAATGGTTCCTTTTTATTTAGCAGGTCTGACTTTGGTGGGAAACTCCAAACAATAATAGTGAGTTTTTTTTTTGAAATATTGAAGGTAATCAAAGTAGCAGCCATGTCTCTAGACTGTGAACTAAGCCATAGCCCCACGCCAGCTGAGGAGAGGAAATATCCTTCTTTCTCGGTTTTTTTTTTCCTTTTCGGGGAGAAGCAGTGTGGCATCCACCATATTATGAGGTCTATAAAGCAGGTACAAACTTGGTGGTGCGGGAAGGAGAAAAAAAGAAAGAAAGAAAAAAATTATGTACTTGGAACAGTGGGATGCTTGGGCAGTCTCGGGCCGGAGCCATACCAGCGCGCGCTCCGCTGAGATTTGACCCAGGTGGCCACACTTTTGTGCGGCCACTTTGCTGCTGATTGACCAGGATCCAGAGGCCAACTAGACTACTTTTGGCCCCAGAAACTGCTTGCAGCCATGTCTCTAGACTGTGAACTAAGCCATAGCCCCATGTCGGCTGAGGAGGGAAAATATTCTTCTTTTTGGTTTTTATTTTCCTTTTGGGGAGAAGCGGCATGGCGTCTGCCATATTATAAGAACTATTAAGCAGGCATGAACTTGGTGGCGCGGGAAGGAGAAAAAAAAAGAGCTATGTGCTTGGAACAGCGGGACTTCATATGTCTTCATTCTCAGCAATGAAAAACTAATTATCAAATGCTTCCTTGGCAGTAGGGCTGTCTTTTTTGGAGGGAAACTCCAACAACAATAGTGAGTTTTGTGTTGAAATATGGAATGTAATCAAGGTAAAGAGAAAATGAAGTGAAATTTATCAGTTATGCAGGCGGGGGTGGGGGGAGTGGTAGGTATACTGGGGGTTTTGGTGGTGGAATATGGGCACTGGTGAAGGGATGGGTGTTTGAGTATTGTATAACTGAGACATAAGCCTGAGAACTTTGTAACTTTCCACATGGTGATTCAATAAAATAAATAACTTTTAAAAAAAGAAAGAATTCACAGAATACTGAACAAGACAAAACCAAAATAAATCTGCTGCATAACAAAGTGGAAATACAAAATGACTTAAATGTCTATACACCATGTAGAATTCTTTTCCTGAAATAAAGTTTTCACTAAGTTAAATTGCCAAGATGTATAATTCCAATATTTGAGAAGGAAAACTTGAAGGGGTTAACCAATTTTATTTTTGGGAAGTGACCTTGGTATGACTTCTCCACAACAAAATCAACTTTTAGGTAACACAGATGGTAGACCAGACACTGCCAATGTTTTAAGCTCAGAATGCTTTAATTTTTTTTTATTTCCCCATGCTGTGTTTACTGCTTTACATATGTCTGTGACTGCCAAAAAATTGTTAACTAATCGGCATGAGATTCATTTTGTTAGTATACAGCTGGGTACTTTAGTCATACAACATCTGCTTGTCAACTTATCTTGTGCCTTTTCTTTTATGTACCTTACTTCAAAACAGTTCCTAAAAGTTTTCACAGTAAAATACAATGCTTTTAATATTTGAAAGTTGAACATGACAATCATGTTACATTTGTTTTTATCCTACTGAATTATCGGCGGCTACTGAATAACTAAAAAAATCCAGTTCATCCAAATTCTAGAAAATTTAGCATTAACTTCAATTTGCAAAATGTAATTGAATCAAAGAATGAAAGTCTTGTAAAAAAGAGTTGTTCAATTATCAGATATAACAATTTACATAGATCCTTTTAATCTTGTCCTGAGTGAAAAATCTAATGGGAAAATAACTGAAGTTTCAAAATATGATGTTTTAACAATGTATGCAGGGGCTACAAGGACATAAAACAAGAAAAAAAAGAAAGAAAAAGATAAAAACAAGAAAGCAGTCAAGGTTCAAAAAACAGTTTTATTTCTGTACACTTTAGTGTACACTATAGAAGGACTAATTATCCAGTCAGTCGATAAATTTTTCATGCCTTTCACTTCTCTCCTGCATTTAAATTTTGGGTGAGATATGACAGTCCATTCTCCTATACGAAGGTATGGAAAGTCAAAACCCAAACAGAACGTTCAGCCCATTATATTCTATTCCAAACATTTGTTTCCAAATTGATTAGAAGTGATTTAATATTTCCCCATAAGAATGCTTATAACATTAGATCATAGGTAAAATTGTAATTATACTTCCAAAGCAAAAATATAATTGAACCTAAAACTGGTAAACAGTACAGAACCCAACCACACTTCATACCATTTCATAGCAAAATTCCATCCAGCATCCAAATGGGCATTTCAGTAACATGTTCTCTCAGTTACAAGTTAGAAGAGGCTCAGAATTCAGCTTCCCTTTTCTCTCCCAGTCAGCCCAAAATCAACAGGGTAAGCAGGAGAAAAGGCTAATAACTGTGGAATACTGATAAAAGGAAACTGGATGGTGGGAAGCAGAACCATGGAAGATTCCACTCTTCTCAATGAGATTGATGAGGGAGGCAGAACAAGTCCCATGCATGAACTGCTTTGGGATAAGTAGTAGGTAGCTTAAAAAACACCATCAACTTTGATTATTTGATACTGAAGCTTTAGTTTACTCTCCAAAAAAGCAGCAGTAGAGGGGACTGAAGCAACAGTATAACTGGTAGAGTCCTCACCTTGCACACAGACAACCCAGGTTCAATACCTAGTAGTCCATATGGCTCCCTGCGGGATCCCTGACCACAGAGCCAGGAGTAATTCCAGAGCACTTTTGGGAGTAACCCCCCCCCAAAAAAAAAAGAAAGTAAAAAGAAAAAAGCAGCAGCCCTTAAACTATCAGGACTCCAATGATGTCATCAGGCCTTGCAGATGTAGAGAAACTGGACTTCATCATCCATCAGTAGTTGGGGGTCAGGTGGGGTAATCTGGAGTGGTAACAATTTCATCATTCTTAGAAGTCAACGAGATAGGGAAATGACTGAAATGTCAGTTTTGCAAAATGTCAGCACCTAAACAATGATAAAATAACTTCAATGGATTGACTCAGTCATTTTGTGCTTTAATTCAAACAATGAACACTTCAGGCTAGTGAAGGGATAAAAGAAGACTGCAACAGTATGCAGCACCATATCCTCACTATCACCGTCAGCACAACTACTGGGGATAATACTTCCCCATTTTGTATCTGAGAGAACAATGTGCTCAGCTCTAGAGGAAGAATGACTGTTGGTCTTATCACAGTGATCACCACTGGCCAGTTTCTCTCACAGCTTATAAAAGAATATAGTTAGAAGAGTAGTGAAACTTTTTTTAAAATTTATTTATTTTTTAATTGCAGGTTGACTTTAGGTTGACCTTGCAACCACTCACTACTTTCGGACTAGCCAGAAAAAGACTCTCTTGCCTGCACGCCTGGCTGTCTTCCCCAGGGCCCTTCGGAGGGGATGGGCTCCAGCTTCCCTCCCCACCTCAAGCAGAGCTCCCGGCGTCCGAAGACCACCAGAACCTAGCTACAGCCATGCTGGAGGCCCCTCTCTACACATTCAGACAGGCCTCATGCAGGAAGGTGCAGGCAGAGGAACCCAGGTGTGTGTAATCCCATCAACGGCCAAAATCCAGAGAGAGACTTAAAAGCAATCTCTCAGAAGCGCGCGGCGGCTTTGCGGCCATGTGATATCTTTAGCCTACTTCTTCCTCTGAGAGAAACTGGCAAGCTTCTGAGAGTTTTCTGCCCACATGGGATAGCCTTGCAAGACTCTCATGGTGTATTCATATGCAAAATCCAGTAACAAGCTGGATCTCATTCCCCTGACCCTGAAGAGCCCCCAGTGCAACATCCTTAGGAGGGCCGAGTTGAGATAGACTTCTAAGATCTCAGGGAAAGGACAAAATGAGATGTTTCTGAACCTGCTCGAGAAATCGGTGATTAACGGGATTTCGTGATTTTTTTAATTAGTGAATCACCGTGAGGGTACAGTTACAGATTTATACATTTTCGTGCTCGTGTTTCCCTCATACAATATTCGAGAACCCATCCCTTCACCAGTGCCCATTCTCTACCACCAATAAACCCAGCATCCCTCCTCCTCCCAATCCCATCTCCCCCCACCCCACCCTGCCTCTGTGGCAGGGTATTCCCTTTTGTTCTCTCTCTCCAATTGGGTGTTGTGGTTTGCAATAGGGGTGTTGAGTGGCCATCTGTTAAGTCTCTAGTCTACTTTCAGCATGCATCACCTTCACCCACGTGGCCTCCAACTACAGGTTACTTGGTGTTCCCTTCTCTTATCTGAGCTGCCTTTTCCCCAGAATGTGAGGCCAGCTTCCAAGCCATAGAGTCAACCATCTGGTACTTATTTTTACTATTCCTGGGTGTTAGTCTCCTAATCTGTTATTTTATATTCCACAGATGAGTGCAATCTTTCTATGTCTGTCTCTCTCTTTCTGACTCATTTCACTTAGCATGATACTTTCCATGTTGATCCACTTATATGCAAAGTTCATGACTTCATTTTTTCTAACAGCTGCATAATATTCCATTGTATAGATGTACCAAAGTTTCTTTAACCAGTCATGTGTTCTAGGGCACTCGGGTTTTTTCCAGATTCTGGCTATTGTAAACAGTGCTGCGATGAACATAGAAGTGCAGATATAATTTCTACTATACTTTTTTGCTTCTCCGGGATATATTCCCAGCAGTGGTATTGCTGGGTCAAATGGGAGTTCAATTTCTAATTTTTTTGAGAAGCGTTCATGTTGTTTTCCAAAAGGATGAACCAGTTGGCATTCCTACCAGCAGTGTAGAAGGGTACCTTTCTCACCACATCCTCTCCAACAGTGGTTGCTTTTGTTCTTTTGGATGTGTGCCAGTCTCTGTAGGGTAAGGTGGTATCTCATGATTGTTTTGATCTGCATCTCCCTGATGATTAGTGATGTAGAGCACTTTTTCATGTGTCTTTTGGCCATTTGTATCTCTTCCTTGGGAAAGTTTCTGTTAATTTCTTCAGCCCATTTTCTGATGGGGTTGGATGTTTTCTTCTTGTAGAGTTCAACCAGTGCCTTATATACCCTTGATATCAACCCCTTATCTGATGAGTATTGGGTGAATATCCTTTCCCATTTTGTAGATTGTCTTTGTATTCTGGTCACTATATCTTTTGTGGTGCAGAAGCCTTTTAGTTTAATGTAGTCCCATTTGTTGATCTCTGTTTCCACTTGATTGGCCAGTTGCATGTCATCTTTGAAGATACCTTTATCTTCAATATCATGGAGGATTTTGCCGACCTTGTCCTCAATGTACCTTATGGTTTGTGGTCTGATGTTGAGGTCTTTAATCCATTTTGATCTGACTTTTGTGCATGGTGTCAGGTCAAGGTCTAAGCCCATTCTTTTGCATGTGGTTGTCCAGTTGTGCAAGCACCATTTGTTAAAGAGGTTTTCCTTGCTCCACTTCACATTTCTTGCTCCCTTATCAAATATTAGATGATCATACATTTGGGGTTGTGTGTAGGGAAATTCCACCCTGTTCCATTGGTCTGCGGCTCTGCCTTTGTTCCAGTACCATGCTGTTTTAATTGTTACCACATTGTAGTCAAGTTTAAGGTTGGGGAGGATGATGCCTCCCATCATCTTTTTCCCAAGAACTGTTTTAGCTATCCGTGGGCATTTGTTGTTCCATATGAATTTTAGGATTGCTTGATCCATTTCTTTGAAGAATGTCATGGGTATCCTTATAGGGATCGCGTCGAATCTGTATAATGCTTTGGGGAGTATTGCCATTTTGACGATATTGATTCTCTCTATCCATAAGCAGGGTATATGTTTCCATTTCCTCATGTCCTCTTTTATTTCATGGAGTAGCGTTTTATAGTTTTCTTTGTAGAGGTCTTTTACTTCCTTTGTTAAGCTGATTCTGAGGTACTTGATTTTCTGGGGCATGACTGTGAATGGGACTGCTTTTTTCATGTCCCTTTCCTCTCTCTCATTTTTTGCATATAGGAAGGCCATGGATTTTTGGGTATTGATTTTATAGCCTGCAACTTTACTGTATAAGTCTATTGTTTCCAAGAGTTTCTTAGTAGAGGCTTTAGGCTTCTCTAGATATAGTATCATATCATCTGCAAATAGTGAGAGTTTGATTTCTTCCTTTCCTATCTGGATGCCCTTAATCTCTTTTTCTTGTCTAACAGCTTGTCTAACAGTATCGCAAGTACTTCCAGTACTATATTGAAGAGAAGTGGTGAGAGTGGGCATCCTTGTCTCATTCCTGATCTTAGAGGGAAGTCCCTTAGTTTTTCCCCATTGAGGATTATGCTTGCCGTAGGCTTGTGGTAGATGGCTTTGACTATCTTGAGAAAAGTTCCTCCAAAACCCATTTTGGTGAGGGTTTTCATCATGAACGGATGTTGGATCTTATCAAATGCTTTCTCTGCATCTACTGATATGATCAAATGGTTTTTATCTTTACTTCTCTTGATATGATGGATTATGTTGATTGATTTCCGAATGTTAAACCATCCTTGCATCCCTGGGATGAATCCCATTTGGTCATGGTGTATGATCTTTTTGATGAATTGTTGGATCATATTTGCTATTATTTTGTTGAGGATCTTCGCATTGGTGTTCACCAGGGATATTGGTCTATAATTTTCTTTCTTAGTGGTTTCTTTGTTTGCTTTTGGTATTAGGGAGATGTGTGCTTCATAGAAACTGTTTGGGAGAGTTCCTGTTTTTTCAATTTTCTGGAAAAGCTTGAGGAGAACTGGCAACAGGTCTTCTTTAAATGTTTGGACAAATTCACCAGTGAATCCATCTGGACATGGGCTTTTTTTGGGGGGAGATTTTTGATTACAGTTTCAATTTCCTTGACACTAATGGGTTTATTCAGGTATTCCAAGTCTTCTTGGTTCAGTCTTGGGAGATTGTAGGAATCAAGGAATTCATCCATTTATTTTAGGTTCTCATGTTTTGTGGCATACAGACTTTTGAAGTAGTCTCTGACAATCTTTTGAATTTCGTTGGTTTCTGTTGTGATGTCCCCCCTTTTCATTCCTGATTCAGTTTATTAGGGTTCTCTCTCTCTCTCTCTCTCTCTCTTTTTTTGTGAGTCTTGCTAGTGGTTTATCAATCTTGTTTATTTTCTCAAAAAACCAGCTCTTGGTTTCATTGACCTTTCGGATTGTTTTCTGCATTTCCATGTTATTAATGTCTGCTCTAATTTTTATTATTTCTTTCCTTCCGTCTGGTTTTGGTTCCTTTTTTTTGTCCTTTCCTAAGGCCTTGAGCTGTGAAGTCAAGCTATCTATGTAGGCCCTTTCTTCCTTCCTAAGGAATGCTTGCAGAGCTATAAATTTTCCCCTTAACACAGCTTTAGCTGCGTCCCATAGGTTTTGGTAGGTCGTGTCTTCATTCTCGTTTGTTTCGAGGTATCTCTTGATTTCTTCCTTGATTTCTTTCCTGACCCAGAAGAGTAGTGAAACTGTTACTGTACTTTCTACCATCTCACTTTCCCCAACTTCTGACATAATACCAGAAACTTCACAGATTCCCTGCAATCATGAGAAAGAAATCTAAGTTACTGGGAACTAGCTCCAGGTTTTCTATTAAGTGAATCCATTTACAATCTTTTTTATCTTGTTTTTCTTAAGTTTTCATCAATCTTTCTTGTACTTGCGTCTATGTATAGTTGTATCTGTGACATTATCTAAAAATCATATTTACATGGTATTTTATTTTCACAGCAATGCCAGTGGCACTTTTTTTTTTTACAAAGGAAAAAGTGATTTGGAGAGATCATAAAATTTGCCAGTTGGATGTTTGACAAACTCAAAGTCTCAGTCCATGTTCTTGATGGTATAAGATATTATCACTCGTCATCACACATCACATTTGTGTAACAGAATAAGTTGCAAGAAAAAAAAAGAAATAATTAGACTTTGGAAGAGAACTAAATCTGAATTCCAATCCTGGTTCCAATACTTAATAACTATATCACTTGGCAAATCTACTTCAATTTTCTGAACATAAAAGGCAGATGATAACATATTCTTGCAAAATTACCGTGGCAACTGAATTTACTGAATTTTGTCTGATACAGCTAAGTACATTCCCTGGCATATGTGGCACTAGGGCTTTCGTTTCCTTTCCCCTTTGCATTCCAACATGTGAGTGTTCTGTGCAAAGTGTGGAGACACAGAGAGATTCAAGTATCCATCTGTGTTCACAGTCAAGTGAGGAGGCAAGCTATAGTATCCAGTCATCTTAGAGGCTTACAACAAAGATGAAATACAGTCATGGCTCCAGACAGTGACCTTTGAAAGGCTTAAAGAAGCTGGTGAAGGGATGAGCAAGGGAAGGAGCTATGGCAGGAGAAAGCTGCAAGCAGAGGGAACAGGATGCTCAAAGCAATAGAGGAAAGGGAAAACATTCATTTAGGGAACACAAAAGAATTCAGTATATCTGGGGCTCACACACAAGGAATGATAAGAAAGGGGCTAGACAAGAAGATTATTACATTAAGGAATAAATTGCAGAAGGATAACAAAAACAAAAGAAAAATTATTTAAGTTTTAATGCAAATAGAGAAAAAAGGAAACAAATCTCAGAACTTCGTTATTATTAACCATAGGGCTCCAAACACTCCAAACAGGAAAAAAATTAATTCTATGCTTTTGAATCTGAAAGAGTAACTAATATATGTAGTTTAACATACTATGTAATACATTTTAAAAGGCTGGGAGCACAGAAATATTTGTGCCACTGGCAGGCACAGTTTAATGGTAAATAAGTGGGACTGTTGAGACGGCTCAAAGGGGAAAGTGTATACTTGATCTCTATAAGGCTCCAGACTCAATTCCTGACACTAAATCATTTATAATTTTTACAAAAATAGTAAAATAGTGAATGAAAATCCAATCAATCTTCCTTAGCTTTACCTGTCTTCCATCTACTATCTAGGGAAATACTAAAGGAACTATAGGAACTATAGACAAAGTAAATACTAAAGGAACTAAAGGAACTAAAGGAACTATAGACAAAGTAATGACAAGACAAAATCATGAAAGAAAAAAACAAAGGACAGGTTTAGAAGAACCAAGATAGCTAATTAAGAATGATGAAAGTAACAATTTAAAAGATAACACATGCCTGCTCTACTTCAATTTCACTATTGAACATTAATGGATTAATGGATGACAAGTTTCTGGGCCTGTTCTGGGCCTGTTTTGGTAAGTTAAAAAAAAAAAGACTAAAATGGATGAATATTAAAATTTAAATAATGCTATTATTAAATAATGTTTAATAATAAGTCAGCTAGGCTAAGCAAGGTGAAAGAAAAACCAAAACAGGTTTTCAGATCTGTAGCTTTTGATTAATTACTTCATTTAAAAACAACCTTCATATAAGGGTACAGTATTGATTTTATTCTTTCTTTCAGTGCCAGGAATCAAACCCAGGCCTTCATATATGTAAAAATAGTTTCCTACAGCTGGCTATTTTATTCTTATTTGACAAGTTTTCTATTAATATGATGTTTAGGTGCCGGAGAGATAACACAGGGGATTAATGTGCTTGTCTTGCATAGTGTCAACCCTGGTTCAATTACCACTACCACATGGCCCTCCTTGTACATAGACAAATTAATATACTACGTAGATTCAAATAAAAAATAAATAAAAGTCACTTAAACTTATAAATCTATAAGCTGCTTTGTAACATCTTATAAACCAACTGGCCATTTAAGGAAGTTTCTGTATATTTGGTTTTTTGAGTTTGGGGCAGGCAGAGAGAAGAGAGGGCTTGTTTGGTGTGGAGGACACACCAGCAATTCTCTGGGCTTACTCCAGGCTCTGTGCTCAGGGATTACTCCTGGCGGTGTTCAAGAAACCATGTGGGTTGCCAACTCAAGTCAGGCAAGCACCCTACCTGGTGGACTATTTCTCCAGTCCCTGGAAGCTGCTTTTTTTGTTTTTGCTTTTCAATGAAGTTAGTTTTTATTGAACAAAACTTGCTTAGAAAGAGATGGGAGAAGAGATGGAGAGAAAAAAATGTGTTCAAAAGAGAACAAGGGCTTTTCCACTGTGAAAAAAAATCAAAGCAAGCAAGGTTCATGTTCAAGGGAGAACATGGGCTTGAGGAGCAAACTTGGAAACTGATTTTAATGATCCCCAATGTTCTCCATAACATAATTTGGTCTTCCACACATGACAAAATACAACTTAGCAATGCTGTACATGACACAACAGATTTAGAAAAAATTTACAAAAGAATAATGACTGTTTTTTAAGTCCTTTGCTGATCTAATGATAACGTCTCTAAATCTTCTATCAAGACAAGGGGTGTTTTTGTTGTCTGCTGGTAGATTGGTCTGATTTGGTTTGGGGGCCACACCCGGTGTACTCAGGAATCACTTCTGGCTTTGGACTCAGGGATCACTCCTGGCAAGACTCAGGAGACCATATGGGGTATAGGGTTTGAACTGTTCAAATATTAATAAATTCATCCAGCATCAGCTGTCATAAGATGTACATCAGTATGCATTCTTGTTTCAAATAATTCCCTCTATCATTGTCATGGTGGTCCCTTCTCTGACCTAATCACCCTCCTCCCATTATGCCATGCTTCCTACTCAAGCAGCCCTCCCAGACTTCGTTTCTAAAATGTCAGTATTTTAGACTTCTGGAATATGCTTCAGATCCTAAAGATCTAAATATAAAATAAAGACTTCCTTCCTTGAACAGTGATTACCTTATATTAAGCAGTCAAATGTTTCCTAAGTGGATGAATGAACAAGTCAAGAATAAAGGAATAAATACTATTACCACCTAGTAGCATGTTAAGAACTGTGCTACTAGTTATTTTCAAGGTAATAAATTACTTCTTTGAATTTCATATCACAGGCATCAATTTATAAAATTCATATGCACATTTTCAAAATGCTTCAAATAGGCTGGGAATTGTGAAAATGAGACACTTCCAATTTCAGATATTAATATTTTTAAAGAGTCAATGAGGAAGAAAGAAAGTAGGTTGTTGTCTTTCTTCAAGACCAATCTACCAGCAGACAACAAAAGACTTGCCAGTGAGTGATAATGAAAAAAAGTAATTACAATTACTATACTGAGAGTCAAGAATTTGTAGAGGCATTTAAAAGTCAGTCAAGAATAATCATCCTGGGTGAAATTCAATGAAACAGAAAACCAAAGAGGCTATTACCATGAAAAAAATACCTATTAAGTGCCCATTACATATTTGGCAATACAGTAAACACTAAAATCTAATTTTCCTTTAGGAAAAAGAATTTAGGCACTCAACCCTGTCTTCTCAAATGCTTAGGACACATGTCTTTGGAGAGCAAGGTTTTTTTAAAAAGTAAATAACCAAGAAGAGAATGAACTGCTAAATAAAATAGTACTAAATTTCGATATAAAAGTTTAATATGTTTAGCTTTCAAAACACACATTATAGAACTAAAGGTGCACCTAAAAGAAAAAAAAAATGAAAAGTGATGCATTTAATGCAATAAAGCTACATTCCCCAAGAGTAAAACAGAAAGGAAAAAGTTTACAGATAAGAAATAGTTTGAGGCCATAATGATGAAACAAAACCTAATACACTAATTTTGCTAAGAAGCAGTATTAATAAAAGTACTACTTACTGTTACAAAAGCAAGAACCTTGCCTGTCTCTTTTGTTTATTTCTAGCACTTAGCTGATATTCTCACACACAGTAGGTAGAGCACAAGCATTTGTTGAATGGAACTGGAAAGAGATAAATAAGAACCTGACTCATCTTCAAAAACTTTCCTAAGGAGATTCAAAACTACTTCTGGCAATTCCACATTAACCAGTAACAGCAGAGCATGAAGGAGCACACAAGGAAATGGAGTATAGAGAATTCAGTAAGGAAATGCCTCCATGAGGTGATGGATTTGAAGGAAAATGGAGTTAGCCAAGCAAGTGAGGAAAAAAAAGAGCCATACTATTCTTTCATTCCAGATGCACTTACAAAGCACAGATGAGAGAAATCAGAGTATTTGGGGACATGCGACTGGGGCAGTATGTTCATTCATAAATGAACAAAAGGTATTATTTGAGGGACATGATAATTGATATTAGAATATACATTCCATAATGGCAGGGAGTTTTTGGTCTATCTTTTTCAGTACTTCAGATAGCTGACAAAAATGACCACCACTTTTTATCCAGTCCTAATGAAATGGGATTTTTTTCAACAATTCCTCCTGAACATCCCCCCATTAAGTTCTGACTCACTCTGTCACTAGCTTTTGCCAATAGGACACAGCAGAAAGAAATGTACTAGTTCTAAATCTAATCCTCAAAAGTCTTGCATGCTTCTGCTCCTTCTTGAAACCTTGTTGCTGCCATGCAGCAATCTGAACAATCCTGCCTCTGACCAAGAATCAGCAAGGTCTTTCTGGAACTGGGCAGAAATACTTAGGCTTTGAGGCCCACTTATGATCACATTATCAATTCTTCTTTGATCTTTCCCTTCACCATTTGTAAAAATTTAAAGAGCATGGTGCTGGAGAGATAGCACAACAGGAAATGCACACAGCTTGCACACAGCTGACTCAGGTTCAATCCCCTTACCATATAAGGTCAACTGCTAACAGTGACTCCTAAGCACAGGGTTAGGAATAAGCCCTGAGCACAGCCATGTGTGGGCTAATTGCACACATATAATTTTTGATTACATGATGATTATGATACATGATGTATAAAATCAATCCTATATAGATACACTACTGGGTACTATAAAAAAAAAGGGGAGGGTCATAAATTTTTTTGATCCCTGCCTGAGGTGATGGCCAACTCAACCCCAGAAGCAAACAGAACTATCTCACAGCCCAGCCAGCATCAAAACAAATGCACACTGAACATAATATGAGCGGTCAACTCACAAATCTTGAGCTAAATAACTGGTTGCTTCGTTCAGTTACTATATTTGAAGTAGTGAGTTAGTCATCAAAGGCTTACAGATATTTCACTTGTTCTTGAGTGTCTGGAACAGAGCTGTCACTAAGTAGATACTTACTAACACTTAGTGAATAAACTACAAATAAAAAGAATTACAGGAGCAAGAACATGGCATTTTATGGCAGGGCCTACCAACTCAGAGATCCACAGGCAAGTAAACTAACTGAGTGGAATATTAGTATAGAGATCAGCTTTGAAAAGACTGAAATGGAATACATGCTTTAAAGCTAGGAAATCCCCAAAGAGGGCACCAACGATCCAAGCAAAGACTAAGACAAGAGGATTATTAGAAAACAAGGAACAAAGTCAAAGGTTTCTGAAGATGAATCAAAGGATTTTGGGTAGACAATGCCAGACTAGACAGAAACTTAAGATCCAACTATGTGGTGTGTACCAGCATCACACTTTACATTCGGACAAATATTCTTTTCAATTATCATTGACTATTCAAATGAAACAAGTTGTATTTGGCTCTCTAGCTCACACAAATATAAAAACTAACACAGAAGGATCTGCAAACCTAAATAGGAGTGAAATTACAAATTTTAAAAGAATCTAAGAGTAAGCTTTTGTGATCTTGCGTCAGGCAATTTTTTTTATCCAGAAACAAAAACTTAAGATAAAACAATATATATTGACAAATTGAACTGAATCAAAAATTAAACAGCTTTGTGCTTCAAAAGACAGACACTCTTCAAGAAAACAAAAAGACAGATGAGGTGAATCCTAGAGATAGAATGAAGATAAATGCATGCCAAGGCTTTAGGGAGTCAACAATGGGGAGTAACTCTAATGGTTTTTGGACTTCTTTGGGGAGTAATGAAATTATTCTGGAATTGCACCATGAATATGATTGCCCAATCCTTGAACAAACTGAAAACCACTAAATGGTGCATTTTAAAGGAGTAAAAACATTGGGTTATATCTCAGTTTTTGTTTTGTTTTGTTTTAGTACTGGGGATCAAACCCAGGGTCTTACACATAGGAGGCAAATGCTCAACTAGTGAGTCACATCCCTGGCCTGTCTCAATTTTTAAAAAGAAGAAAAATGAGAGTGAAGAAACAACCCACACACAGAGAAAATATTAGAAAACCATCTATATGATCATAGATTTAGCTCAGTAATAAAAAGACAAGGTAATTTATAAATGGGGAAGGAGGGGGTCTAGGGATTGGGTTCAGTGGCTGTCACTGCCTTGCAAGGCATGAAGTCACAACTGGGGCCCCCAGTAGCTGGTGGTATTGCCATTTGAAGTCCCTGGGACAACAACAAAAGTGTGTGTGATCTCCAGTACAACATGGCCAACGATGCAAAGTACCATAAGCAAGTGCGTGTGCACAGCCAAGCATATGACTCTATGCCCCAGTGTATGTGTTCCCAAACCCTGTCATTGTAATAAGGGGAAGGGAAGAGGTAACTGAGTAAAGAAAGACAAATGGCCAAAAAAGCACATAAAAAGGAGGTTGGTCATTAGGGAAATACAAACAAAAACCAATGGATGCTATTTCTCCACCCACCAGAATGACCATAAACATAAAAAGAAACTACTAGGCCAGAAATATGAGTAGTGTCACCAAAATAAAAATACCAACACCAAGGGGGAAAAACAGCTTATCAAGTATAAATGGAATGAAAGACATTGGAAGTACCATATATTGCTGGTGGGTACATAAAAGTATACAGTCTTGGAAATTACTTAGGTATGTTCCTTTAAAAGTCCAAGATTTACCCTCATGCTCTAGCAACTTGACTGGACTATTCACCCAAGAGAAATAGAAACATACATCCACTCAAAGACCCACACACAACTGCTCACAGCATCATTATTCATAAGTCCTTGGGATCAGAACTAGCCAAACACAACCAATGGATGACTGAAACAGCAATGTCTGACATTGTCAAACAGAGGGCTACTCAACAGTGTAAAAGAACCAAGTACTGATACATTCCACAAATGGGAATAAATACAAAATCCAATATGCTCATTGAATGAAAGCTGCAAAAGAAAAAGAAATGCTGTATGGTTCTATTCATATAAGGTTTCCGAAGAAAAAAACAACTATATAAAGAGACAAAAAGCAGATTAATGGTTCTCTATGGCTGGTATGAGATTTCATTCCAAGGTGATGGAACTGTTACAAAATTAGATGAGTGGGTGGGGGTGGGGAGAGGATAGTTGCTTGATTCTGTAACTACACTCCAACTTACTAAATGGAACATTTAAAACGTGGTTGATAGTATGAAAATCATACCAAAATAAAACTGCTGAATAGTAAAGAATCTAGAGGATCTGGATGATGGATCATCTGGGGTCAAAAAGCAAGAGAAATGCCCAAACAATGCCCAAGTATGTGGCATTAATGACAAGAGGAGCTGGGTGCCCCTTCAGTGTAAGGACCAGGCATAAAACGAGGAGGAGTAGATTTACCAGTAGGGAATAATGAACTTACTGTTTGGGGTATACTGACGATTATGTGTTGATATACACGCAGTAAGGCAAAATGTGGTCTAATGCTACATATTCCAGAGGGCCCAGGATGGTCCTTTCCAGCCCAAGCTGAATTTCAAACCTCCTCAGAGATGATATACCACAGCCCTATGGGTAGTAGAGGTGCCATAGGTTCTGTCTGGCAAGCAAGAAATCACCCACAAAGGTACCAACAAAATTCACCCCCAAAACTGCCTGTGCCATAGCAGAGAAACTATCTGGCTATGAGGTCACCTATGGGATGCTGCTAAATCTCATCCCAAGAGAGTTTCCCTGTGGTACCCTGTATGTCAGGCTGAGGGCCAAAGAGCAAGGAGGAGGAAAGCACAGCAGGCCCAGGAGAGAAAAGGCCTTCCTCCCATAACACTCCCTCCGGCTCTGCCACAAGGACAGAACTTCCCATTAAGCAGCTGGCACGGGAGAGATGTGAAGGGCACAGTTCCAGCATGACAAACCAGTGCGACGAAGGGCTGGCTCCGAGTTAAGAGGCAAGAAACTGTTCCCTGGCACAGAATCACAATTCATTTCTCAGACGGATTCAGAGCAGTCGTAACTTTTCAAGGGAGGTTTCAGAACAAAAAAATAGAACGTTAATGCCCAGGAACTAGAAGATAATCAAAGTTGGACCATGCATTTATTTTGGGCAGGGGGTCACAGCCAACAGTGCTCAGGGCTTAGTCCTGGCTCTGCACTACAGGATCACTCCTGACAGTGCTCAAGGACCATATGGGATACTGGGGATCAAATCCAGGTCAGCCATATGCAAGGCAAGTACCCACCCACTGTCATATCTCTCCAGTCCCAAAGACCATGCATTTTGGACTAAATTTCGGACTCTAGGTGATTAAATGTCCAAGTTATTATGTATTAGTAAGAAATCCAGTAAGTTCTTCTCTTTTTTTTTATGACAAAGGGGACTGAACCCAAAGGTGTCCCACCCACAGGGCAAACAGGTCTGGAGTTAAACACTGTCTGTGGGGGGGCTTGGGTCAGTCCCTAGTACCACATGTCTCCCTGAGCACTGCCAAAAACAACCCCTGAATGCTGTTATGTGTGCACCCTCACCTCACCCCAAATTTTTCTTTTAAAAGCATGATTGTCATTCTCAATCATGTACAAAGAGACAGAATGAAAAAAGCAACAGATCACAAGGAAAACTGTGCTGGGTATTAACTTAGAGTCCTCTAAATATTTTGTTCCCATCTTCATGTTTACATCTTCCAAATATTTTTCTGGGTATGCATTACTTTAAAAATTGGGGAAACTTCAAAACTTTCTTTTGAAGTATGGCTGATCATTAAACAACAATACACAGGATTAAGGTTGTATAGCCTCTTACATAACAGGATTCTGATTCCTCTGAGAGAGAGATAATGCAAAGGAAATCATGACTGCAAAAAAAAAATCCTAGCACATTTGGGTTTTTTTTTTTAATAGCTGCAGATTTAGAGAAAATAATTCAAATGTTTCTTTCAAATGCCATGAACTGTGCCGGCAAATTTGCAATGTTCTATTAAATGATTTACGAGTATAGTCCAAAATGAAGATAAACCAAAAAACCTCCAAACCCATAATCACCCAGAGAATCAGAGCCAACAACGTATGCTTCTATGATAAAATGGACAGAATCAAGAATGACTGGAAGCAAAAACCACCGCCTGCCCCACAAACAGCCACTGCCCAGCCCCATGTCCTAGCTCCCACAGCTTCATTAAGAAAAAACAAAGTGCCATGACTACAGGACATGTTCATTATCCTCACTGCAAATCAAGGATGCACATTAAACCTGGAGATATACCACTTTATGGCCACCAGGATCAGAGAAATTTAAAGGTCTAACAATTCCAGAACCAGAGAGATAGTAGAGGTAGGGCACTTGCTTTGCACAAGGCCAAGCCAGGTTCACTCCTCAGCATCCCACATGGTCCTCCGAGCACTACCAGGATTAATTCCTGAGTGCAGAGCCAGGAGTAATGTCTGAGCACTTCCAGATGTGGCCCCAAAACAAAACCAACCAAAATATAAAAAAATCTAACAATTCAAATCAGAGAAGCCCACACAGAGTGGCAAAATTCTCCTGTTAACAGAAACCTAGAGATGCTTTTTACTTCTGATGGTCATCCTTGCTTGTTAATAAGTACTACAGTTTCTGACTTGCCTTTTACTGTCTTCCCATGAACTAAAGTTCTTGGGAAAAGAAATCTATGGATTTTCTTTTCATTCACCTTACCCCGTCCCTTTGTTGCTACTGACATTGTGGATGCGATCACCAGGGGTCCCACATGTGCCTGGCTGTGGGGATTGCTGGGGGATCTCACCCCAGGCTGTGATGCTGAGACTGTCCCTGTGATACCTGCAGAGGGCTGTGTATTACTTTACTGGCGGTGCTCACCAGGGCTCAGGCGTGCTGGCCACGCACTCACACATCATTCAGTCCTGCTGCCAGCCAAGGACCCCACCTCCTGCTGATGCTGCTTATATATACCTGCTGCTGAAGGCTAGAAAACTACAGTTCAAGGGAGCACACAGAGCTGAGCAACCAGCAATGCCAGGCATATGTGGGGGGCACCAAGAATTGACTTGCAAGAGGATGCTTGCAAAGAAACCATTGAAAGCCTCTGAGCCATCTTCCGGGCCCCTAGGTTCTGCCATCCTCCTTGTATGTGTCTTTTATCATCAGAATGGAATCTCAGGGTTGGAGCGATGGTATAGAGGGTAGGGCACTTGCCTTGCACTAGGCCAACTGACATTTGATGCCCAGCATCCTATATGGCCTCCCAGGTAACACAGGAGTAATTTCTGAGTACAGAACCACAATTAACCCCTGAGCATCACGCCTGCACCCAATGTGTGTGTGGGGCGGGGGAAGTAAAAGAATAGAATCTAGAGGCCAGAGAGAGAGTACAGGAGTCGAGGCACTTGCACTGCATGTGGCTGTGATCGCCCTGAACCTGGTTCAGATCTCCAGCAACATACATGGTTCCCCGAACACAACCCATCAGTCCTGAGCACAGTACCAGGAAAAGCCCTAAGCACAGTGGGTGTGATCCAGACTACACCCCACAACCTTCCCCAAAGCACAGGCTCTGTTCATTCTCACAGAGTCTGAAATACTTACTGTTTGGTCCTTTATATGAAAAGATGATCAAAGCCTGTTTTAGAGAGTTTGTCACATATATTTTTACTTTCATGATTGCCATAATAAAATATTTAATTATTTGGTGCTAGACTATGACCTCTAGTTAAAGTACCAATAATATAAAGAAAAAGAATAAAATTCATTAAAACACAATTTGATTGCTCATATTTGTTTATCCCTAGCATTATATTTTACACCTCTTTTGCCAATATTTTCAGTTTTCCTTTGTTATCTTTCATTGTCCTCATTTCATATTTTTTCTGCCTTTATTTAGAAGTTACTATTCAGCCCTGCCACAGAGGCGGGGTGGGGTTGGGGGGATGGGACTGGGGGTGGGAGGGATACTGGGTTCATTGGTGGTGGAGAATGGACACTGCTCCCGAACACTGCATGAGGGAAAAACAAGCACGGAATGTATAAATCTGTAACTGTACCCTCACTGTGACTCACTAAATAAAAATAAGAACAAAAAAAGAAGTTACTATTCAGTGTTCCCTTGTTTGATGTTAAGCTTCAGTTTTAACAGTTACAAAAATCTATTTTCAACTTAGTCCCAAATAATATAAGGGCCTTAAGGAGTTAATTTAAATCTAGCTATCTCCTTCCCACTCACCTCAAATTGTAGTATAATATTTTAAGACTACCCTAATATCATGGCCTTTCAAGCACCCCAAATTATCTTTGCTTTACATTATTAATATATGCTTGGACATAACTTCACCAATGATTTGATGATGAGTTAACTTCATCATGTTCCTTCTTACATATAAACTCTTCTAAGACTAGAAGTAAATCATCCAAAATACCTTACAAAGGGGGAAGCCTGAGGCGAAGACAAAAAAAAAAAAAACTATTCTGTTTTATCTGAAAACATCTTTATGTACCTATCTTGTTTGAAAGGCTTACTCAATCACTTGTCCCCACAATATAAAGGAGAATGACAAACTGGTAAAGAAACTCAAGGGCTGAGGGCATATCAGAGGTGCAGATGAGTGGCATAGCTATATCCAAGCCACAGAGTGAATGACACTAAAAGCAGAAGATCCAAATCACAACAACCAAACTTTAAAAATGCGCTTGTCCAAGGAAAGCCTCTTTAACAAATGGTACTGGCAAAACTGGACAGCTACATGCAAAAATATGGGCTCAGACCTCTAACACCATGCACAAAAGTCAGGTCAAAATGAATTAAAGACCTCAACATCAGACCAGAATCCATCAGGTACACTGAAGACAAGGATGGCAAAACCCTCCAAGACATTAAAGCTAAAGATATCTTCAAAGATGACACGCCACTGGTCAAGCAAGTGGAAACAGAGATAAACAAATGGGACTATCTTAAACTAAGAAGCTTTTGCACCTCAAAAGAAACAGTGGCCAAAATACAAAGTCAGTCTATAGAATGGGAAAGGATATTTACCCATCCGATAAGGGGTTGATATCAAGGATATACAAGGCACTTGCTGAACTCTACAAAAAGAAGACATCCAATCCCATCAGAAAATGGGGAGGCGAAATGAATAGAAACTTTCTCAAAGAAGATATCCAAATGGCCAAAAGGCACATGACAAAATTATCTTCATCACTAATCATTAGGGAGATGCAGATCAAAACAACAATGAGATATCATCTCACACCACAAAGACTGACCCACATCCAAAAGAACAAAAGCAACCAGTGTTGGCCTGTATGTGGGGAGAAAGGGACTCTCCTTCACTGCTGGTGGGAATGCCAACTAGTTCAGCCCTTTTGGAAAACAGTACGGATGATTCTCAAAAAAATTAGATATTGAGCTCCCATTTGACACAGCAATAGCACTTCTGGGAATATATCCCGGAGAGGCAAAAAAGTATAGTAGAAATGACATCTGCACTTGTATGTTCATTGCTTTACTGTTTACAATAGCCAAAATCTGGAAAAAACCCGAGTGCCCAAGAACAGATGACTGGTTAAAGAAACTCTGGTACATAATGGAACAGGTATGAAGCTGTTAAAAAAGATGAAGTCATGAAATTTGCATATAAGTGGATCAACATAGAAAGTATCATGTTAAGTGAAATGAGTCAGAAAAAGAGGGACAGACATAGAAAGACTGCACTCATCTGTGGAATATAAAGTATCAGAATGGGAGACTAACACCCAAGAATAGCAGAGATAAGAACCAGGAAGTTTACTCCAAGGCTTGGAAGCCTGCCTCAAATGCTAGGGGAAAAGGCAGCTCAGATAGAGAAGGGAACACCAAGTAAAGGGTATTTAGAGGACCCATTTTGGTTGGGAGATGCATGACAAAGGTAGACTATAGATCAAACATAATGGCCACTGAATGCCTCTATTGCAAACTACAACATTCAAAAGGAGAGAGAGAACAAAAGGGAATGCCCTGCCACATAGGCGGGGTGGGGAGGGGGGAAGGATGGGGTGGGAGTGGTGGGAGAGATACTAGGATCATTGGTGGTGGAAAATGGGTACTGGTGGAGGGTACTTGATCATTGTGTGACTGAAACGCAAGCACGGGGGTGGGAGTGGGCAGGGGACCTGGGGACACAGGTGGAGGGAAATTAACACTAGTGGTGGGATCAGAGCTGAAACATTGTTTTGTATAAAATTCAACTATAAACAACTTTGTAAATCATGGTATCTTAAAAAAAAAAGAAAAGAAACAAATATAATTCCAAATTGGTTCTTATTTCATTTGCTGTACTTTGATTATTCCAAATAACTATTTTAAGATCTTCATCTTGATTGTCTGCATTTCAGTTCAGTGAGTTCAGCTACCTGCCCAGGTACAAATTTCTTTGCATTTCCTGGACTCCCCATATGTGAAGATTATGATTTTTTTTTCAGGAGCAATTTTAGCCATTAATCACTTCAAACAGTCTCTTTCCGCATTCCATACTCTCTCCTCCATACATATTTTAACTCAGACCCCTCTGCCTTTGCTGTATTAGTTTCAAACCTGCATTCTACTAATTTCCCCTCCTACTGTGTCCAATCTGCCATCTAACACTTGCATTGATTTTTTTTTAATTTGCTTTTTGTTTTGCATTTCTATTTGGTTCACTGCATGGCCAACAGTCACCTCCTCCTCATTCAGGCTTCCATTTCTTCTTTTAGGCCTTCAACAATATCAAAAGACCTCCCTAAGTGAAAGATATTCTGTAATGCGTGGAGTTTGATTGAGTTTGATTGCTTGTTATGCTTGCTGCTGCTCCTACTGACCTTCCTCCTTCTGTCTTGGTAAACTTGGACCTGGGTCTGTAAAGCTCCAGGTGATTGGCAGAACCATCCTCAGATTCTGTGCAGAAGAAAACATCTTTAAGCAGGTTGCAAAGATTGTTGCAGAGCCACATAAAACAAAGTACACATTAAGAATCTACTGTTATCACAGGTAGGTACCTATATGTTCATTGCAGCACTGTTCACAATAACCAAGATCTGGAAATAACCCGAGTGTCCTAAAACAGATGACTGGTTAAAGAAACTTTGATACATCTACACAATGGAATACTATGCAGCTGTTAGGAGAGATGAAGTCATGAAATTTACTTATAAAAAGATAGACATGGAGAGTATCATGCTAAGTGAAATGAGTCAGAAAGAGAGGGGCAGACATAGAAGGACTGCACTCATTTGTGGAGTATAGAATAACATAACATGAGGCTGACACCCAAGGACAATAGATAGATACAAGGGCCAGGAGGATTGCCCCATAGCTGGAAGCCTGCTTCATGAGCGGAGGGGAGAAAGCAGACGGAATAGAGAAGGGAGCACTAAGAAAATGATGGCTGGAGGAATCAGTCGGGATGGGAGATGTGTGCCGAAAGTAGATAATGGACCAAACATGATGATCTCTCAGTGTCTGTGTTGCAAGCCAGAATGCCCCAAAGTAGAGAGAGAGTATGGAGAATATTGTCTGCCATGGAGGCAGGGGGAGGGTGGGAAAGGGGAGGTATACTGGGGATATTGGTAGTGGGGAATGTGCACTGGTGGAGGGATGGATGTTTGATCACTGTGTGATTATAACCCAAACATGAAAGCCTGTAACTATCTCACATTGATTCAATAAAAATTTTTTAAAAAAAGAAAGAAAATTCTATTCCAGTAGGAAAATTCCTTTGGAAAAAGAATTTAACAAGTCAGTTCACTTAGGTGGTGACAAAATCAGATTTCAAAGCAGCAATGTCTGCATTAGAACAATTAACCAGGTAACTGGTCTTGTGTGAATACAATTTGGGAACTATTTTAAAAACATGAGATGTTTTACTTTAATAGTGTTCCAGTCAAATTGGGGCAATTTGCTTTCTAATCATATATAATGCATCATGAGCTCTGCCAAATTATACAGTCATTCTATTATAATTATGTCCCCCAAGCACCTCTCTTAATATTTTCAAATGCCACATATTGCTTTATAGAATATTATTCACCATATTAACCAAAAAGTCTCAGTTTACAGTAATAATGGCTCCATATCTGATCAGAGAGTTCTACTCAGTATATTTTACCTTCATTTCCTTATTCAAATATTTGAATACGTATTAAGAGTGTAAGGCTCTGTACTATGTATTAGAATCAGTATAGGACAGTATACAATTTCCAAAACAAAGGCTACTCCAACCTTTTCTCTGGTTCTAACACTACTCTAATAAGGTAAGAGAAAAAATAAGTGTATGTATGTACCCCTTCTTTCTTAGTATTTTGGTGGGGGAGACTTGGCCATACCCAAAGATGCTCAGGGCTTACTCCTTGCTCTGTGTTCTTGGATCACTCCAGGTGGTCCTCAAGGAACAATATGTAGTGGTAGGAACTGAACTAGTCAGATGCATGCAAGGCAAGTGCTTTAACCCCTGTATTATTTCTCCAGTCCCAAATACTGTATTTTTTAAAAATCATCCTTGTCTTCTGGTTTACATTTGTGACTTGAATAATTGATATCCACAATGATCCTGACAGGTTCTATACCACTTCATATAATAAATATCATATAATGTTGCAGAAGTACAAATAATGGATGGCAGGAATTAAGATAAGGCTCATGTCTCCAGAAACAACTGTTGAAGTTGAAAAAGAACCAGGACAATGAACTAGCCAACTTTCCTATCCTTATTTGGCTTTTCTGGCTATTGGAAGTATGCAACCAACAATGGAAAAGACTAGCAGGCTACTAAAAAAAAAAAAAAAAACCTGTTAGTTGACTAAGTTCCAAAATTTATAAACAAATTCACTTCTTTTGTTTGCCTTTTGGGTTTTGTGGGCCATATGCAATGATACTTGGGGCTACCGCCAGCTGCTCAGGGACTGCTGCTGGCAGTGCTCAAGGGACCATGTGGTGATGGGAATTGCACTCAGGACTCGTGCAAGTAAAGCATGCTCTCAGCCTCTTCAACTCCCTCTCTGGTGTCTATATACAAATTTAAGGATAAAAACAAAGCCAAGAATAAACTTGACGGTACTACCATTTATCAGGACTTATTGCAAAAGATACACAGTAATTAAGACATTAGAGCAAGGACAACAGAGCAACGTAACAGAATTCAGCAGCCCTGTCAGTCCAGCAGCTAACAGACACATATAGCAGCTACTTAGCTCATGCAATATAGTGGCTGTAATTCAGGAATGAAATTTTTTTGAAAAATAATTGTCAGGGGAGAGCGGTTGGGCCACACCTACCTGGTCATACTCAAGGATCATTTCTGATAGTGCCTGGGGGACCATTTGTGATTCTGGGGATCAAACCCAGGTCTTATGCAGGGCAAGGACATTATATCATCTCTCTGGCCCTGGAATTTAAATTGTTGTAATTGCAATCAATTTTAAGATTGAAAATTGATTCAGTTATTGGAAAACATTTCAGAGCAGCTTAAGTATGTGAATCTACCTTTTCAATGGTAGTTGTCATAAAATCTAAGTAACAGATCAGTGTTTCTGGTGACAATTTTATGTCTGAAGTAAGATGTACTATAAATGAAAAAAAATCAATGCCACATTTTAAAAACATAGTACTTAAAAATAATATGACATTGCAACAATGTCATAGTAATTGTATGCTAATATTATTCATAGTAGAATCAAAATGTTATTTAAAAAGTTTCACAGGTTTCTTTTACAAAATGATTCTACTAGAAAATTTTCAGTTACACATATGGTTCATCATCTGCCTTGCACATACTTCTAGGGCAAATTTCCCAAAGTGGGTGATATCACCCTCCTGGGTGGAGTTAGAAAGACCCAAAGGGGAAGTTTCTGACTTAAAGAAGACAGATTGACAGAGTGTGCCAAATGACTTTTTTTTAAGGTGGGGGCGGGTAGGGCCAGAGAGATAACACAACCGGTAAGGCACTTGCCTGGAACATGGTTAAATCGGGTTCACTCCTCAGCAGCATATATTGTACCCTTAGCCCTGCCAGGGGTCATCCCTGAGCACAGGACCAGTTGTAAGCCTTGGGAACCACTAGGTGTGGTCCAAGAGAATAAAGAGGAGAGGGAGCAGTGGTAACACCAAGTAGATTTGGGAAACTCTATTCTAGGAGATTGTTCTGATACAGTGTGTTCATAAAATGACCCATTCATGCACACACTTTATTTTTTAAGAAATCGGATACTGCAAGTGCAATGGGGAAGGGATTAGATCTCCAACTAAAGGTACTGACTGGGTCCAATCCCTAACACCAAAACATAAAAAAAAATAATAATATTTGAAAGCTTCCCTCCTCTAAGTATAACTATGCCCCCTAGAAATAATGCAAGACATAGCAAAAGCAGCACTTCATAAGCAGGGGTAAAAGAAGGCAAACTGGTTTAGGATTGTAGGATTACAGGAACAGTAGTGCACCAACTGTGCCCTACCCAGTCCCCAGGCCAGCAGAGAAAACAGTCCAGGGAGGCTCATTCCTCTCCAGAATGGAGCAAGAGTATCTTCAACAATACCTGGCAAGTCCACCACTAAAGACAAGGGACTATAACACAGTTTGGCCAACAAGAAGCAATTAAGGATCAATCGTCTTCTCTGCATGAACTAAGATTTCCTGCCCAACTGAAAGATATGGGACAGTCATCCAACAATTCTGCCACAAATGACAAACATCAGGAGCACCTGGGACCACACAAGCCTGAAACTACTAAGCAGCAGAGACACACAATGTTTATACTGGATAAAGACCCTAACTCCCCCCTAACTCTCCCCAACATAAACAACACCAACAGGGAACACGAGCAGTCATGGTGGCACCAGATTAATTAACAGACCAAAAACATACCACAAAGGTATGAAAATTAAGCAAGCCATCATAGGAATCATGTCCGACTAAGAAGTCAAAGTGTGCTAAGCTTTAGCAGGATAGCAATCTGTTAAAATATTTCACTAGGGGGGCCGGAGCGATAGCACAGCGGGTAGGGCGTTTGTCTTGCACGCGGCCGACCCGGGTTCAATCCCCGGCACCCCATATGGTCCCCGAAGCACCGCCAGGGGTAATTCCTGAGTGTAAAGCCAGGAGTAACCCCTGAGCATCGCTGGGTTGTGACCCAAAAAGCAAAAAAAAAAAAAAAAAATTCACTAGGACTCAGTGCCCAATAAAAAAATTCCAGAATTCAATTTTATTTATTTGAATTTATTTATTTATTTATTTGAATACACATACCTAGTAGTGTTCAGGGCTTACTCTTGGCTGTGTTTGGAGATCACCCCTGGCAATGCTCAGAGGCCCATATGGGAACCAGGATCAAACTCAGGATGGCTGCATGGAAGACAGGGGCCTTACCCACTATGTCTCCCCAGCCCCAGGATTCAATGTTTTAAATCACCTATTATACCGAGAAGCCTGAGTAACACAACTTGAATGAGAAAAGCAAATGAGATGCCATCAACATAAAGATGAATTAGCTACTGAAATTTTCAGACAGGGATAGCAAAGCAGAGATTATAAAAATGCTTCAACAATTTCACATTTTCTTCAAACAAATAAAACAATTAAATACCAGCTTCAAACTAGAAATTACAGAGAGAAACAAAAAGGAAATTACAAAACTGAAAAATAGATTAAAAGGAATAAGAAACACTGACTGGAGGCTGAAGACTGTGATTCATAGTATAGCATGTTTTGTATGAGCATGCTTTGTATGTGCGCAGCTCTGGGTTCAATGCCTGGAACACTCACGTGGAAACAGGGAAGGGAAGGGACACTCAACAAAACAAAAGAATTGTTAATTACAAATTCTGTATCGAGTGAAATCATCCTTCAGGAACAAAACAAAAAGGACACTAGCAAACAAAAATATCTGAAATTAACTTGGCTCTGCACTCAGGAATTACTCCTGGTAGCGCTGGGGGGACCATACAGAATGCCAGGGATCAAACCAGGGTTGGCCACATGCCAGGCATATGTCCTACTGAGTGTATTATCTCTCCAGCCCCTGAAATTAACTCTTAAGGAAAACAAACACAAAATCCAGGGGTCCAGATTGCCAAATCCCATATCAGATAGTCAGTAAGCAAAGTAAAATACAGATGTTGAAAAATAAAATACTGAAATATTTTTAAAATCACTGTCACTGTCATCCCGTTGCTCATCGATTTGTTCGAGCAGGCACCAGTAACCTCTCTCATTGAGAGACTTATTGTTACTGTTTTTGGCATATCCGATATGCATGGGTAGCTTGCCAGGCTCTGCTGTGCAGGCTCCATACTCTCAGTAGCTTGCCGGGCTCTCCGAGAGGGGCGGAGGAATCGAACACGGGTTGGCCGCATATCTTTTAAAAATACTGAAATATTTTTCTCCCTCTCGAGAGAGAAAAAAGCTACAGTCATTACAGGTAAGAGTATAATAAGACAAGACCACAAATATGCACACCAAAAAGTCAAGGATAGGAGCAATTGCAGAGTGAGCCATCATACCTCAAATATGGCTTACTGCACACAGATGCTGTCCACTTCTAAGAGCCTTCCTAAAATAATTGGAACATTTTGTGAGCTCCACTTAACTGGAGAAATAACTAGATTATAATATCAACAGTTCCCTGTTTTAAGGTTGGTTACTACCTATAATATAAATCAAAAAATCAAGTGTATCAAAAAATATACATTACATTACAGTATTATACAAATGTGGGGAACAGGCTTGACACAAAATTTTTATTTCAGAAAAAAAGAGAGAAAATAACTCATGAAGGACTTAATAGGAATCAATTGGCCCTTGTCTGCAAAACAGATACATTCATAGAAATTTTTCACAGATCCTTTAAAATCCTAAAGCCCAAATTTTATATAAAGCCTGATTTAGATTCTGCACCTAACAGAGCATGCTCCAGAAATGTAAGTCATTTTCCTCTATAAAGGTTAGAAAAGATAGTTTCTCAAAGTCCTTTCCAAAGCTATTTAATGACTGGTCATTATGCTAATAAAATAGCACTAAATTTTGTTTTGTTTTTTTTTAATTTATTTATTTTTAATTAGTGAATCACCATGAGGGTACAGTTACAGATTTATACATTTTTGTGCTCATGTTTCCCCCATACAAAGTTTGAGAACCCATCCCTTCACCAGTGCCCATTCTCCACCACCGGTACACCCAACATCCCTCCTACCCTCCCCAATCCCATCTTCCCCCACCCCACCCTGCCACTGTGGTAGGGCATTTCCTTTTGTTCTCTCTCTCATTAGGTGTTGTGGTTCGCAATAGAGGTCTTGAGTGGCCACTGTGTTCAGTCTCTAGACCACATTTAGCCCGCATCAGCCTTCCCCCGCATGGCCTCCGACCGCATTATGTTTGGTGATCCCTTCTCTGAGTTGCCCTCTCCTAAATTTTGTTTTTTTGAGGGAATTTGGGGACACACCCATAAGTGCTCAAGGGCTATTCCTGGCTATCTGTTCAGGAGTGAAGCCCTGACAGTGCTTAGGGAACCATAGTTGGTTCCAGGAATCAAATCAGGGTCAGATGCATGCAGAGCAAGTGCCTTAATCCCTGTACTATTTCTCTGACCCCTCAAAATAGCCCAGAATTTGATTAATCTAGAGGATCCTGAAGTATATTTACTATCTGAGCCAGATTTGAAATATAAAGAGAAAGCTAGAGAGACCATGAAGACCTTTTGTGCATAGTCCATCAAGTTAGAATATCATTAAGGCCCAAAAGAACATGAGGCGCAGTAGCCTCAGGGGAAAAAAACAAATGCCAGAGTGCTGTACTTTGCTAGCCAAGTTAGAAAGCAGGCTCAATTTAGCTCAGTTTCAGCAAAAATGCTTCTCAAAACAATAGCAGTAATCCTCACCCCCCAAAAAATATGTAATCTATAAAATTCAAAAAACTGTATTTCCTTAACAAATTTGGTTTACAATATATTATGAGAAGACTAAAATGGGCAAACTACTTCAACCATAGAAAAAATAAAATATTCAACAGATAAATTGAATCTATCTCACTGTATATTCCTCACCAAAAGTTTTCACCTTGGCTCACTGAATTCAAAAAAATTAGTAGCTCTTAAAAAAATACAGGATTAAATATTTAAACTCCTTTTCAGGTAAGTTTTTTAGAATGTCATCTATTTTGTTGTTGCTGTTTTTTTAAAGGGTTTTTTGTGTATTGGTGTTGTTGTTTCTACCGAAAAGAACTTGAATCATTAAAAATAAGTGAAAACCAACATTGTGTGATTGTAACCCAAACATAAAAGCTTGTAACTATCTCACAGTGATTCAATAAAATTTTAAAAAAAGAATTTTATGAAATGAAATCAAGTAAATGAGTCTTAGAAATGAACTCTTAAATCTACAGCCCTTGGCTTTAATCTCTGAGATCTTTTTTTGCAGCAGGATTGGAGGGGTGATGAGAAAGTAATGAATGGAGTCAAAGTTGAATTCTTCTAGGCAGGGGGAAAGTTTTGTACCCAAATACTAACAGCATTGGGTTAGGCACAGAGAATCACTCCATCTCAGGGCTAGCAAGACTTTTTAAAGCTTGTCCAGGTCCAGATTTCATCTGCACCAATGCTAGCAAAGGTCTTCCATCCTCTGCTCTTTCCTAAGTGTCTAGGACATGCTGCTACTAGCTGAAACTGCCCACTCCATCCTCACAGCTCTGTTAGAAAGTTCTTTTAGAGTGGGTACAAATCTGTCTCTGTAATTTCCACCCACATGTTCTAATTCTATCCCTTGCGACCACACAAAAAGTCAAATTCTTCTCCTGTCTTCCACAGCCAACTTGTCCAATACTTGAAAAGCATTATCGGGTCTCCTACAACTAGGATGGTCAGGTGAATAACAGTCCCTCAAAAAATGACCATATCCCCCAAATCATTGAGAGTACTACTTCCTATGGCAAAAAGGACCTTGCAGATGTAACAGAGTTAAGGATTAGACTGCATTACACAGAGCCCCTTGCATGAATAAAGGTCTTCATAAGGAGGGAGTAAGGAGAGTCAGAGTGAGAGGAGACGTG
This sequence comes from Sorex araneus, assembly GCF_027595985.1. NCBI lineage: Eukaryota > Metazoa > Chordata > Mammalia > Eulipotyphla > Soricidae > Sorex > Sorex araneus. The sequence continues at coordinate 95,559,516 of NC_073306.1, forward strand.
GCAATGGGGTAGAGGCTGAAGAGAAAAACTATAAAGATAATGAAGGCAGCAGGAAGATGCGAATGCAAATAGTCAATAAAAGCTGTTACTGACCAGGCAGCAGATTCCGTCCAAGGAACTCCCAGCTTTCCACGCTCACTTAGACTTCTGACCTCCAGAACTGTATAAAATAATCTCTTTTTCTTTTACACCAACAAACTTGTAATGATTCACAATAGCAGCAACAAGCAATGAATATATTCATTCCCTGCAACTGAGAGAGGACATCAAACACACTTCAAATGATTTTCCTGTGCCATACCTAAAATGGGAGAATTTTACTATATGTAAAATTATATATTTAACATTTTGAAAATAGATCACTGTCACTGTCATCCCATTGCTTATCGATTTGCTTGAGTGGGCACCAGTAACGTCTCCATTTTGAGACTTGTTGTTACTGTTTTTGGCATATCGAATACACCACTGGTAGCTTGCCAGGCTCTCCAAGAGAGGAGAAATCAAACTTGGGTCGGAACGCCCTACCACTGTGCTACCGCTCCAGCCCCTTGTAAATAGACCACCAATATTTTATTATTGCTAATAATATTTATTATTGCTATTATTGAATTGCTCAATTCAATAGCAATTAATCAAAGGAAATTCAATAGCTAATATTATATTAAAAAACAAAGTATCGGACACAAGGGTGCTCTCGGGAAGGTGAGCAGCACTGGCCCCACTCGCCACCGAGATGTGATCCCAGGAGCCGCACGTCTGCAGCTTCACAGCAGCTGCACAAGCATGATTCCAGAGGCCAGCTAAACTACTTTTGATACTGGCAGCTCCTTGCAGAATGTCTCCAGACTGAGAACTAAGCCTCGGCCCCATGCCTGCCCAGGAGGGGAAAGGTTTTTTTTTTCCCTCTCTCTTTCTCCTTTTCCTGGGGTGAGGTGGCGGGGAGACAGACAGGGCATGGCGACAGCCATACTATGAGGACCACTAAAGAGAGATACAAGCTTGCAATGATCCAATTTCTGGAAGAAATTTCCCTGGACTTAGTTGCTAAAATACAGAAATCCAAAACCTCATTTCTCTTCACAGTGGGTCTGACTCTATTGGGGAACTCCTAATAATAATAGTGAGTTTTTTGTTGAAATGTTGAATGTAACCAAAGTAAAGAGAAAGTAAAGTGAAATTTATCACTTACCCCGGTTTGGGGGGGGGAAGCAGGGAGGGATGGGAAGTATACTGGGTTTTTTTTTTTGTGGTGGTGGTGGTGGAATATGGGCACTGGTGAAGGGATGGTTGTTTCAGCATTATATAACTGAGACTTAAGCCTGAAAGCATTGTAATTTTCCACATGGTGATTCAATAAAAAAAAAAAAATTAGAAAAAAAAAGTATCTGCCAGTGGAGTGGAGTCGGGGTGGAGATATTGGTACTTTGGTAATTGCTGTGGTGTGACATTGTACTCCTGAAAATATACAGTCAATAAAGAAAAAGTATACACCAGTATACTTTAGTATCCACTTAAGAAGTGTATGTTTTGTAACTATCCCCTCAGCAATACACACTTTCTTCATCATTTAACATTTTTGAGTGGAATGCTATACATCTCATCCTTAATTTGAGGAACAACTATTAATATTCAAACTCAGGATCTAACCTGAAGTTCCTGTTCATTTTTCATCATCAGGTTAGCAAATTTAATAGCGCCACTATTTTCCCCATTAAACTAGCTTTCCTTCACATCTGGCTTTCTTCTGCAGTCCTCTGGACGTCAAGACTTGTTGGCTTTGACAGAGATATTTCTTCCTCATACCAATATCAGTTCTACCTATCTTGAGAAATAAAAACTCTTCCTTTAAAGGCTTCCATACTAATCTCTACCCCTTCTAATCTGTTCTACACATCAATGCCAGATAAATGATAGGATCTTTTACTAATTATATAAACCTCTGCTCAAAATAATTTGGCTATTCTCACTAGTTTTATGATAAAAGGCAAAGCCATTATCTCTGGACTAGTTCTCAAATTTTCCATTATCTGACCTACTCCTACATATAAATACAGATTTATCTAGACAATATCAAATGAAATGATTTTAATATTCCAGAGAAGGAAGATACTGGGAGAGAGGTAATAAGAATATGGAAAGTTTTAAAACTTTAAAGAATGATATAATGAAATTGAGAGATAGCTTAAGGGGTAAGAACTTTACGTACAAAAGGCCCAGGTTCAATCATCAGCACCAAATAATCTCCTGAGCACTATCAGTAGTGAACCCCACCACCATCAACACTCCAAATACAGAGCTGGAAGTAGCCCTGAGTACCTCAGGGTGTGACCCAAAAATAGACATAGTACAAAATAAGGATGTGAGCAATTTCTTCGGTCTAGATAAGATAAACTAAAGCATATCCATGCTTAATCTTAGGGTTTAACCTGAGGATTTTAATGACAATGTGAGAAATCATCGAAAACACTTGAACTAAGAAATGACAATGCAAAAATAATGCTCAAGGAAAATTATTCTGAGAATAAAGTATAAATATAAAGGTAAGGGGATAAAACAACAAATAAAGACAAAGGAGGATACAATCAAAGCATAAATTTACAAGGATCTGAATTTATTCTTTTCAGAAAGAATTTCCCAAAAGCAAGAACTTTCAAAACCATACTTATTCTCAATTTTTGCTCCCACACCAATCAATAACTAATCAGTATTAATTTCATCAGATGTCTGCATGAGAGTAAGCACGATGCCTATATAATTCACTCAGACAGTAGCACTGTAGCACTGTTCTCCCGTTGTTCATTGATTTGCTTGAGCGGGCACCAGTAACGTCTCCATTATGAGATTTATTACTGTTTTTGGCATATCAAATATGCCACAGGGAGCTTGTCAGGCCCTGCCGTGCAGGCGAGATACTCTCAGTAGCTTCCTGGGCTCTCTGAGAGGGACAGAAGAATCGAACCCGGGTCGGCCGTGCACAAGGTAAATGCCCTACCCACTGTGCTATCACTCCAGTCCACTCATACAGTATTTAAAGATATGGTTCATTTTAATCAAACTGAAAGAGTTTCATGGATAATTAAAGAATACCCAAATTTCTCTCAATTAAAGTGGACTGGAATAATAACTTCTAACACTGGCTAGGAGTACTACTGGCATTCCTAAAGAGACTATTAGCTAAGCACTAAGAATGCTTCTAAAAACATGAAAGTGTAGAAGAACTGAAATTAAATATTAATCTAATTTCTGCAAACACAAATTTGCTTCGGTTTGTATTCTATAGTCTACTAACACATTTACACACATACTAGAAACAAAATAATAATAATAATGTTATCTTATTAAGAAATTATAAGACTGGGGGCAGAGAGATAGTACAACAGGCAGGGTACTTGCCTCATGTGTGGCCAACCCATGTCTTGCAATCTCCAGCACCCCATACGGTTCCCTGAGCACCACCAGCAGTGATCTCTGAGTGCAGAGCCAGAAGCAAGCCCTGAGCACAGTCAGGTGTAGCCCCCCAAAAAAATTTTTATAACTAAGTTTACATAACAGTTGGATTAAGTGTGAGAAGTGTAAGACTCTCAAGTCTTCACTATGTGTCTAGTACACGACATCGTTTCTTTATGTTTGCTTTTCTTAACTTGGATGAAAATAAAATTCATAGGATTATTTTATGACTAAGTGGTAAATAAGTTGATTTTTATTACATAGGTAATATAGAAGGCAGTTCAACTTCATATTTTTGTTACATAGGTAATATAAAAGGAAGTTCAATTTTCATCAATAAAAATGTTACTACATTCAAAAGTAAACCAAGAGAAAAATCAACTCCCTTTGAAGACATCATCATTGGACTTTTTTTTAATATAGCTCATTTAATTATCAGTTGTTCAAGAGTCATTGTGACTTAAAATACCACTTTAGGATACCTACTCAGGGTTGGAACACATTATTCGAAAAATAATCAGGTGGTAACTCACAAACATAATGAGAAAGATCTGAAAGCCAGCCTATATTTGTGAATTAGCTTTCTGACAGAAGATAGAACAAAAAGGCCTAGACTGACCCCAGTAGTGAAAACATAGGGCTTAAAAACAGTAATTTAAAAATAAGGCACTTTATGGATAATCAGAATGAGATTGCTGCATGAAAAGCCTATTTACAGTTTCCACCTGATTAGGGTTAAAGGGTACACACAGCTCAGCATCCTGCTGAAACAATGCTACTCAATAATGAGATTAACTTTCTGAGAACAAGTTACCCGCCATAATTTTCATTTGTCAGTTTGTGTTTTTAAACATTTTATTTTGTCTTGATTCACTTAGACTCAAAATTTAAGACTGATTCAGGGACTGGAGCAATAGCACATCGGGTAGGGCATTTGCCTTGCACACGGCCGACCCGGGTTCCATTCCCAGCATCCCATATGGTACCCTGAGCACTACCAGGGGTAATTCCTGAGTGCAGAGCCAGGAGTAACCCCTGTGCATCGCCAGGTGTGACCCAAAAAGCAATAAATAAATAAATAAACAAAATTTAAGACTGATTTAACTTGTCGGGGGCCAACTCCAAGCAGTACTCAGGAGGCCTGGTGGCCCCTCCTTGAGATTCTCTGCAACTAAGGCCTATAGCAGTGCTGGAGGACATACCACCAATGCCCGCAGACTATGTGGTACCAGAGACAGAGCCAGATTCAGCTGTCTAAAGGCATGCATCTTAACCCCTATACTATATCTCCAGTCCTTAATTCAATTTTGTTTTTTCATATTTTGGGGGCTTGGGAGTCACACCCAAAGGCCTTACTACTGGCTCTGTGCTGAGGAATCACTTTTGTTGAAATGCAGGGAACCATACATGGTGCTGGGCATTAGACACACACAAGGCAAACTACGGCCCTGATTCAATTTTTTTTTTCATGGAAAACGAACAATTTCATTATATGGCCAAGACCCTATTTGCTTAAACGAAACAAGATCCATCTAAATGAGAGAGAAGAAACTTAGCCAGGAGGAGCAAAGTTCCAGAGAGCAAAATCAGAGAAAGCATTTACCTATAAAAATAAAAGATCTGGGGCTGGAGTGATAGCACAGCGGGCAGGGCGTTTGCCTTGCACGCAGCCGACCCGGGTTCGATTCCCAGCATCCCATATGGTCCCCTGAGCACTGCCAGGAGTGATTCCTGAGTGCATGAGCCAGGAGTAACCCCTGTGCATCGCCGGGTGTGGCCCAAAAAGCAAAAAAATAAAAATAAATAAAAATAAAAAATAAAATAAAAGATCTGTGCTGATCAAAGCAGTTACCTAAGGCAAAATTTTAGGTAGAGAAGACAGAATACAAACTACTCACCAATATAATTACTTAATAGACTTAACACCCTGATATATCATCATCATTTATTACCCTGACAATTACGATTCTAAGGTGAGTGGTGTTTTTCTATGTAGTTAACAATCTAGTAAATAGTCCAAAATATGGATAATTTCTGGCATTGCAAGAGAGAAAAGAATCTTGGGGCAAAGGATCTTGACTGACAATGCCTGAAAAAAAATGAAAATAAAACTTCAAGATATTGAGACAATGATGTCGGATGAAAAATTAGTAGTTCCTGAGGGGCCTGAGGGTAGTTCAGTGCTAGAGGGGTTGCCAAGCAGGCATGAAATCGCTCCCCAGTCCTACCCCATTCCACATGTCGAGTGCAATCCCAGCAGTTCTGCTGCTGGGGATGCTATGTGCACCCCCAAGTGTGCAATCTTCAGCACAATCAAGCATGAGCCCCCAGCAAGCACCCAAATAAAGTGTTTGCACACAGCAACTCAGTGTAGGAAACTAAGCCCTTATCTCAACAAAACAAAAGGGAAGGGTAGAGAGGATAAGAATTAGCTCCCAAACAGGAAAGATCCACTGCAACGATTATCAAGAGCCCCCAAATTGCTCAGAATTTTTTGCTAATTAAGAGCTTCCCTAGGAATAGCACAGCCAAAATGAGCTAAAACAGTAAAAGAAAAAGACATTGGAGACGGGGGGGGGGGGGGGGGTAGAGCCATAGTACAGTGCATTGGGCACCTGCCTTGCATGCAACCAACGCAGCTTTGATCCATAGCATCCCGTATGGTCCCTGGAGTCCCACTAGAAATGATTCCTGAGTGAGCACAACCAGATGATGTGACCCAAAATTTTTTTTTTAAAAAAAAAGGAGTTATGATGATTGCTTCTTGGTGGTAAATACAAAGTAATTTTGTCCTGATTTTTTATGGAACTTCTGTGTAGAGAACTGTGGTAAAGCTGGAATTCAAGTGTAAGTATAATAACCAAAGTCTAGGCTCTAAACCTCTTTGGAATCGAAAGAGAGGTCTGCCAACCCCATAAAAGGTTGTTACTCAAATGAGATGAAGCAAATGAATGAAGCAAACTTCATTTCATCTCAGTACTTACAAAGAACCTCAAAATGACAGGATACTCCCTCCGTTAATCTATTTCAAACAACAAAATACTCTTACAAGTAAAAGCAATCTGGGAAAAGGTAAACCCCAGGTAAGAGAAGTAAAACTGCCTACAGATATAGAATGATAAAAAGAATGAGATACTTTCCTTATATTTTCCAGAATCAGATAAATGAAGAAAAAATAAACTTCTTTGAAGGAAAGTTTTTATAGCATTGCTTGGAGTTCTGTTATTCTGTGTGAAAGGGACAATAGTGCTGTATTGTACAGCATAAAAACTATAATTAACAACAGCATCTGAAAGTTGCTAAGAGCATAACAAAGTATTCATCCTAAGAGGTGAAAGTGCAACTCTGTGAAGTGACAGAGCCAGGAATAATCCCTGAGCACAGAGCCAGGAGTAAGTCCTGAACAATGCTGGGAATGGCTCCAAACTAAAAATAAATCAATTTTATTTTATTTTAAAAATAAATCAATTTTATTTTATTTTAAAATAAAATTCAGGAATATTTCATAGGGGAAATCAGAGATATCAAAGAAGAAAATTTATATATGACCATTTTAACACAAAACAAATTTCATTTAAAATGTTTCTTTATTAAAAATAAATGAATATTCAGACAGAAAACAAAAAAAGAACAGTCTCTGTAACAGTCTTATAACAAAGAACATTATAAACAAGATGTAAGAACATGAAATTCTCCACCCATCAGCAGCATGCCCCAGTACTGGATTTTAAAGCAGTAAGGCAAATTCATCAGTCTGGTAGTAATGAGAATATTAACCTAGGGCACTAATGAGAAGTGAGTTTGGAAAGATAAGAGTTAAGAGAGTTGGAGGATATTGAATGCTTGAACAATGTTAGCAATGTAAGAACCTAAAGCTCAATCTGGTTAGTTTCCTTAAAATACCAATTATCATAAGTCTAAAAATAAGAATTGTTGAGACAGTTCAATTTCTTGTGTTTTTTTTTTATTTTATTGAATCACCGTGAGATAGTTACAGGCTTTCATGTTTGATTTACAATCACACAATGATCAAACATCCATCCCTCCACCAGCGCACATTCCCCACTACCAATATCCCCAGTATACCCCCCTTTCCCACCCTCCCCCTGCCTCCATGGCAGATAATATTCCCCATACTCTCTCTCTACTTTGGGGCATTCTGGCTTACAACACAGACACTGAGAGGTCATCATGTTTGGTCCATTATCTACTTTCGGCACACATCTCCCAATCAACTGATTCCTCCAGCCATCATTTTCTTAGTGCTCCCTTCTCTATTCCATCTGCCTTCACCCCTCTGCTTTGTTTGGGGGTCACATCCAGCTTTGCTCAGGGCTTACACTTGGCTCTGTGCTCAGCGATCACTCCTGGTGGGCTCCAGTCAGCCTTGTGCAAGATGAGCACCTTAACCACTATACTTTCTCGCCACCCCCCACAGTTTGATTTCTGAAAACAAATATGCCTCATTTTTCTATACAGATTTAAATCATTACTACTTGCAGATCTGATACTGACTTATCTGATAATCTGTCTGGCTGATTTCATTCAACAGAAACTAAAATGGAGTGTTTTCAGTCCTTAAAAAAAATAAAAGGACTCACACAAAGTAAATGTAAAATCTGTAGCCTATTTTCAAGGCATAAATTTTCAATGGTCGAACTTTTAGCCTAAATTGAACAAGCTTCTCTATTTCCTTAAACTTCAAGTTTTATTACATTTTAAAACAAGCATAGAGAAAAAGATGTGGAGAACTTAGAAAATTGAAGCAAAAGTCAAAGGCTAACTTCCTTGAAAGAAAGGAAATGAGTGATTACCTTTTGAATCTCACTTTACATGGGGCTTAGGACATTGGTAAGCATGCAAAGAACATGTGTTAATTAAATGCAAAGGCCTTGCCAGTCAGAGGATTAATTCTTGGAAGAATCCCAAATTACCTTTCTTGACCAAATATCTTAAAATGTTCTCAATTTTACAACATTATATTATACTTTCCAATAACAAGTCCAAAGTGCAATGCTAACTGTAATCCAATCAAATGCAACAGTAGTACTAGAGTCTTTGCATTTTGTCTTTGGAACCGTGATTCAAGAGATTTTCAGCACATAAACCAGTTGGCAGCAAAATTTGACCCATATCCAAAATTCTTATTTATTCTTACTTAGAAGTTAAAATAAAGTCAAATTAGAGTCTTAGACTAAATATAACTTGCATACTAATCCTAGATCCATCCATAACGAGTTATATGACCTTGAGCATAATCACTTTTTGTCTCTCTGCTTCCTCATTTTTAAAATAAGAAAAATTTGCATTAAAAAATCTTTGGGGCACAATTGCATTGATGACTGATATTGACTTTGAAATGCACAAAAAAATGGGAGATTGATAGATGAAGAATGACAAATTGAGAGATGGATTAATATATGATAGGGTGAAAACTAAAGTAAATGATTTAGGTGGTAAATAAACCTCCTCTGCACACAGACCCTGACCGCTCCTGCCCACCTCCCATTTTTCCTATTTCTGGAAATGGTGCCACCACTCCACTACTCAACAAACCACCTGACATAATCTCCCGCATTCCTCTTTTCTCACCTGCCCCCAATCAGCAAATCCAGGTAGTTCCTCTTCCAAAATCAGCCCAAATATATCCACTTTATTTAAGGAACTCACTCCTATAACTAGCACAAGGCATCTTCCTCCTAAAGAAAAGGTTTCCCTTCATCCATTCTCCATTCCCAGCAAGTTACCGAGAATATCCCACCCGCACCGCAGAGCCTGGCAAGCCTGGAGAATAACAAGAGAAATTTCAGTCTTTGCAGCTATACTACAATAACATAAGTTTATTGTCTTATATATTAACTATACCCCTAACTGGAATCTCTCCCTAAGAATTCTTTGCCTTACTGCAATATCCCCTGTCAGATAACATTGGGTTGTCTTTGCTCCTCCCACAGGGAGCTTAAGGTTTACTGAGCTGAGTTATATGACCTAAGGTGCAACTGAACCACACCCAATTTCATCAGGTACTAATAAACCTATATTGCTTTTCTCTTTCCTTCATATCATTTGCATGGTTAATCTAGTAATGTCCTCTTTGTATAGAAACAGGAAGACAATTGATGCTATGCTTTGTAATATGGGAGTTAACTGACTTCAATGTAGGATAACATGGGGTTTGTCCTTTCAGCCTTGCCACAGGGAACTTAGTTTATCTTAAAGCAATGTCCTTTCTGTATGGACACAGGAAGACAGTTAATGATATGCTTTGTAACTTGGGAGCTGACTGACTCCAATAATATTTACTCCCGGGCATCTGCTTTCTCAACTCAGTTGCCCTTAGTTCCTAGTACCCCAAAAGCAGGGTCCCAAGGAGGGATGGAATGGACCCAGGGCAAGCTGTGAGCTACCCTGGCATCGAAATGAGCCAGGCCAAAGTGCCACAATACTCAATTATAAATTGAGAGTATGGTCATAGAAAAATGCTGTCATGATCCAAAAGTAACGACGAGACTAGGACCCTGCTGGGATTAGGAAGACTAACCTGGCCTGAGGACTGTAGTCTGAAATATATAGTGAATGTCCTCAGGAAGAACCAAACTTTAAGTCTGATATATCTCTTACTATGCTAATACAGAATGACACTGCTAGAAATATTAGAAGTAAATTTACTATAACTATTTAAGCGGATTACTAGCTGAGGAAGAAAGAAAGGGACACACCCTGACACTCCCTTGAGAGGATCTCCTAGTAATTTCATCAAAATCCTTAGATGAGATTTTGTTAATCTCCTCAAGAAATGGTCTTACCCTTCTTTGTTGATTTGTTAATGTTCAACCCACCTTTGTGTCACCACCCTGTATAATTTGCTATGTAAACTAAGACCGGAGGGCACTGACGGGAGACAGAAGAAGAAGACAGAAGAGCCAGAGAAGGAGACACATGAGAGGACATGGGAGAGGAACAGAGAAGACAAAGAAGCAGAGACAGAGAGGTTGGAAGAGACCAGACGAGAGACTACAGAGACAGAGACAGAGACAGAGAGACAGAAGAGAGCACAGCGGCACACACAGAAGCAGGGCACAAGGAGGAGTCCTCCCGATCCAGTTCATACACAGCGATCCAGTTCATACACAGTGGCTCGAGAACACCCAACTCGAGCACACCCAACGCAACACGTGCGAGAGAGAACTGCCTGGAGTGCCTGCGGACAGCAGAACGACATGACGCATCACTGTGTCTCCTCCTCCTGCACACACGTGCCGCCTTTGTGATATTTTTACACTCCAAAATAATATTTACTCCTGGGCATCCATATTTACTTGACTTGAGCCTCAGTTGCCCTTAGTTCCTAGCACTCCAAGAGCAGGGTCCCGACAAGGGACTGCATGGACCCAGAGCAAACTGTAAGCTACCCTGGCATCAAAATGGGCAGGGTCAAGTGCCATAATACTTAACTATAAGACCACGGTCATGGACAAACTCTGTCATGACCCAAAACGAAATAACTGAAAAAGGACCCTGCTAGAGTTAGGAAAGTCTAATCTGGCCTGTGGTCTGGAATATATAGCCAGATGACCGTTTAAGTGGACTAATATCAGAGGAAAGGAGAAAGCAATACACCCTGCATGGAATCCAACCCTTGAGCGGATCTCCTAGTAATCTGGAGTAATCTCCTCAAATGAGATTTTTGTCCTTGAGTTAATCCCCTGTAGGATTGACTTTACCTCTCCTTGTTGTTAAGATAATGTTCAACCCCACCTTTGTGAATCCTCACCCTTCATTATTTCTATATAACATGCTCTAAGGGGTAAGAGGGGATGAGACTAGATGTCAGGGACCAGATGTTGAAGATGTTGGGGACCAGATGTTAAGGACGAGAAGGTCAATGACGAGACATTGAAGACGAGGAGGAGAACTGAGACTTCGGAGACTTTGGGACTAGGAGAACCAGATGACAATGATGACTGGAAGCAGAGGACTTTGAGGTCTACGAGAGGAGACTAGGATGATGAAACTCTGATGACTAGGACTACAACCCAAATGATGACTACAACTGACTCGTGAGGGGAAAGACCAAAGTACGCCAGGGAAGAGAGAGAAATAAATGGACTACCACTGTACAGTCCTGGGCCGGGTTCTTGCTTCGCAGTTCCCCTGGTCCTTCACCTGTCACCCGTCACCACTGTGGACTGGCCTGGGGAGACGGCTCTTGGCCACCGAACACTCGAGTGCCCCATGTGTGAGCACAGGCCCTTGCCCACTTTTCTCTTTGGAAATTTACAATCTCCTTGGCAAATGCTCAATCAAAATCTGCTGAATAAAATTACTATGGTCCTATGTCTGATTGTAACACTATTTCATTTGATTTCAGTAAACATTTACTTCCAATGCAGAATTTTTTTCCTTTTACTTACGTTGAGGAAACTATTTAGAAGAAACAAAGTCAGCAAGGAATATAAAGAATGCATCTTAAGACTATTAATTTCTTGTAATTTAAATTTTTCTCCTCATTCTAAAAAAAATAATGAAAGTCAACTGTCAATAAGCAAAAGGATTCATCTCATTTCCTATCATAGAAAAACAAGTAGCTTTAACTTTCACCTACAGTTCAAACATAACATCAGTGTATCACAACACTATCTTAGTATACTAAGCGAAGCTGGGGCAAGAGAACAACAAATCCACTACCTTTAATTTATCTATCCAGTCAAAAATACCACTCCTAAAGGCACAAGTTAATGAACTGATGCAACTGGGAACGACCCAAGCCGAAAACGTATCCCCTACTCTATAAAAATGGAGCCCTAGAGACTTGGGGCTTTTATATAGTAATATACTATTGCTATTTAGCATATTCATGACTGAAAGAATAAAAAGCATTTGGCAACTCATAGCATAGCACTGACTGTCGCACTGTTGTCCAGTTGTTCATTGATTTGCCTGAGCGGGCACCAGTAACATCTCCATTGTGAGACTTGTTATTACTTTTTTTGATATATCGAATACGCCACAGGGAGCTTGCCAGGCTCTGCCGTGTGGGCGGGATATTCTCAGTAGCTTGCCAGGCTCTCCAAGAGGGACAGAGGGACAGAGGAATTGAACCCGGGTCGGCCGTGTGCAAGGCAAACACCCTACCTGCTGTGCTATCGCTCCAGCCCTATCATAGCATATTAATCTATAATTATATAGGTTACAAAGAAGGTGGTAACTTTAATGCACTGAGATATTTTGTGAACAGGGAAACCACCGAGATATTTTTCCTATAAAATATGCATTAATATTTATGCATTAGTTGTATAGATATATGTATTAATATTTCCTGGAGTCAATCTAACAAGGTACTAGGTAGCTACTATAAACTAGGTAGCTTAAAACAACAATTCTGGGAAAAGATGCCAAGCCACTGAATTGTCTGAGAACTCTGAGCTTTTTGAAATGGTTGCAGGCAGATTCCCCTCCATTCTACATAAGCCCAGCAAATGTATTATGAACAACTGTCAATCACAATTGTAAGCTAAAAATAAATAAATAGAAACGATTTCTATAACATGAAATATAAAACAATTGAAAAAGAAAAAAAGATCTCTGGATATCTGGTTACCAGAATTCCAAATCAAGGTGTCTGCAGGCTCACAAAGCTGGGACTTAGGTGAATCCTTTTCACCTCCTAATAGTTTCTGGGAACCATGATGGACCACTGGCATGTAGCACAGCACTTCGCACTGCCTCCTTTTCTTCCTCTTTGAAATTTTTGGGTCACACCTAACATTGCTAGGGGCCACTCCTGATATACAGTCTGTGGTCATTCCCAGCCATGCACAGGGACTATGTGGTACTGGGGACCAAACCTGGGGCTCCCACCTGCAAAGTACATGCTCCAGCTTTTTGAGTCGTCTCCCTAGCTCTCCTTCACATCTAAGAGAAGCACTCCTGGATCTACACTTTATCAGTAAGACTTCATCTTAACTAATTACACTGCATTAAACCCTATTTCCAAACTCTGGTGCTCGGGGTCAAGGTTTCAACGTGCCTTTGAGAAGAGATATCCAATTCAACCCAAAAACACTTATCTTGGTGTACTGCATTATTATTTGCAACTGAAAACCCCTAGACTTCTCCTTATTCATTCATTGAAGTTTATTTCTTCTGAAGTTTGCTACACTTGCAGACCCAGTTTTCGAGGACCAGGTTACTTCTATGGCTGAATTAACACCTTTATTCATGAGAAGTATAATTAGATCAGAGATCTAAAATAGTAATTAATACAGCAAACATTGTGAACTCATTACAAACAAGTGTCATGAAACATAAAATAATGATTGGGGGTAGGGACTCATAGTATAACACTATCTAACTGGTTCTAATACAGATTATTTTAGTGACCCTACATGATAAAAAGTATTATGCCCAGATGAGGAACATGGGCTTAGCAATTTCCCCAAGATTACTAGCTGATGCATGGGAATAGAACTGAGATGCCACCAAATTGACCTGACTCCAAACACATTTTGATTCTGAAGCCACACTCAGCAGTTTTCAGGGCTTACTCCTGGCTCTGTGCTCAAGGATTCTCCTGGCAGGGCAAAGGAGACTATGTACTATGCCAGGGATCAAACCAGGGAGCAGCAAGAGCTACCTGCTGCATTATCTCTCCAGCTTCAAACACACATTAAGAATCATACAATGATACCGTGTTTTGCCAGTTTTATATAAACTCCATTAAACTTTACTTAAAAACTTATTTAGATTAATTTGGCTAAAAGATAGGTGGGAAGCTAAACTTTCACATCTATTAAGATAATAAACACAATTAGTCTTTATTATGTGACATATAAATATATATAGAAAGACTACATGTATCAAATCCTTTGTTTCTACTGTTTTATTATTTTTAAATGACTGAGAAATTCTTGTTCCTCCAGTGTGAAGATTCCTACAAGAGCCTGATGGAAAAAACAAAACTCTTGGCAAAGAAAAGGACTTGGTCAAATGACAATCCTTCACAGACAATGGCTCCTTCCAGAATGATCACTCTGAAGGACTGGGGAGACAGCTAGAGCACATGCTCACATGGAGGAGCCCCAGGTTTAATTCCCAGTATCTCAAAATCCCTGAGGAAACAAACTTCAAGCACCTGGCCAGGAGCAGGCCCAGAACACTGTCAGTGTAACCCCAAAACAAAACAAGCTCATTCTGAGCAAGAAATTTCTGAATTGCTCTGCAAGACTGTTATACTGCTGACAGAAAGGGTTTCCACACACGCACCCAGAAGAAACTCTGATCCAGCCTGGTCCAGTTCCAAAAGCTCACAAACGGCTGCTGAAACACAGCTTCCAATACCATTTGCATGGATGCTTTCTCAAAACACCACAGGCAGTAAGGAAGAGAAACAATATCTCAGGAGGTGAAAAGTTCACAAGTTTCACATTATACCTATCCCCAGGTCATTATTTCTCATGTAATGATAAAATTTTCTATAGTGTGTTTATATTAAGAGGCTCTTGACTACATTACAAGTGCTGATGAAATTCTCATGGGCCTCATACCACTTTGACAGTGAATTAATTTGCCAGAAGCAGATTATTTTTATTCTTTCATACAGCAAGAAATTATCTGAATAGATTATCTATTGGCCTTTCAAAGATTTATTTTCAATCATTATTTCTTTAAAATATATACATATATGCATGTGTATATATATATATATGCCTTTAAAATACACAAGCTTGATTTACTAAGTTCAGTTCAGTTGAAACCTCTAAAACAAGGATCCAAAATGAACAGTAAAATATCACCTTCTGGTAAACTAAGTTTCAAGATTCAAGATTCAAACACACACACACACACACACACACACATATTCTAGAGGTAAAGGACAGCTCCTGAACATTGAAGCAAGGGCAGTCAAGAGAAAAAAAGCACAACACCATCTTCGGCTGACATCAGCCCCTAGAGATAGGACCTTGCACCAGGGAGAAGTGAGGGTGTGCTGCAATTGGCTGGCAGCATCTCCATGAGGTCAGGGCCTCTTCTCTGGAAAGCAGAGAAGCGTGGGAGAAGGCAGTTGAGTAAAAAGAAAACAAAACTGGAGAGATGAGCAGAGAAAGCACAGCTGACCAAAGGCAGCAGAGGAGGCTGCAGCTGTGAGCCACAGACCACGGTTTAGATCTGTAGCCTGCACTCGGCGTTCAGAAGGGCACAGCAAGAGCTCCCAGAGAAAAGAGAAAGACACCTTCCTTCTTTCTGTGTACCAGCAGCTGAGGTTGAGGGCATGAATACAGATGCAAGCTACTTGGCTTGTGATGTCCATGAAGTAGGGTTGCTCAACTGTCTACAATGATTATACATGAAAGAAATTATACATGTCTCCAGCTGGACTGCTGTCTCCACCTTGCATCAGGTGACTCACATTCAATCCCAGCACTGCAAAGAATCCCTACAGCAAAGCCAAGTGTTATCCCTGTGTGATCCCTGAAACAGAGCCAGGAGAAAGCTCTTAAGCACCACTGGGTGTGCCCAACACACAAAACCAAAAGGACAGCACAGTTGAATCAACACACTTATCTTTACTTATCACAGCCACCCCTCAACAGAGGTTTCATCTTATTCTAATGTAAAATGCCTGGAGTGAGTTCCAGGGATCAGGAACCTAAACTACAAGTTGCAAATGTTCCTCTCTAGAAAGTCTCTATCATACTCCTACCTCCCTTTCTTGTCTTCTCTCCACCTCTATCCTTAAATATCTGAGCCCAAGCTTCTGTTTTTATATTTGCTTTTATTTGGAGGCCATACCCAGCTGTGTGGGGAGAGGGATCCATTCCCAGCTCTGAACCCTGGTTTACCTAAGCAGTGTTTGGCGACCTGGCAGTATTGGGCAAAAGTCTTTTTTTTTTTTTTTTAATTGAATCACAGTGAGATACACAATTACAAAGCTGTTTACCAGCCCCTGAACCCAAATTTCTTTTCTTTTCTTATTCCCTTTTGGGCCACACCCAGCAATGCTCAGGGCTTACAAATGGTTCTATGTTTAAGGGTCACTTCTGGTAAACTCAGGGGACCGCACAAGGTTCTGGGGATAAAAACCAGGGTCTGCCACATGCCAGGCAAGAGATCTACCCATTGTACTACCTTTTCGGCCCCTGAACCCAAGCTCCTAATATTCTGCCTCCTCTTCATGAGTCTGAACTTTAGAAGGAGTGAGTGGCCCTCCCTCCCCAGCTCTCCTGCTAATACCCCTCAGCTGGGCACCATGCATTAATTTTCTTCTGCTGACTCGCAGTTTCCTGTTTTTTCACTCCCAGAATTTTAGTTTGTACTAATCTGTACATAGCCTACCCACCTTGGCCGTCCCTCCTCAACCCACAAAAGTAGATGTTGGTGACTGTTAACTAATCAACTAGTCCCATCTGAGGTGGCAATCGTGAGAAAAGAGTTCAGAAGAGAAGCAACCATTATATGGTATTTCCATGATATAGATACAATCAATCTATAGACAGCCCAAAGCACAGATGGTACTAACACATCGTAAAGTTATTAGGAAATGACAGGGAGTTTTAAAAAAACAAAATTCAACTTGTAGAACAGTAAAACAGTCATTGTCAAGTCTGGGGGGTGGGGGGAAATGGGGAAGAAGCAAAAGAACACTAACTTTCAATTATCAAATGATAAAGTCCAGGGGCCAGAGAGAGCCCAAAGGCTGACAGCCTTGGCGAAGGCCTGGATTTGCATGATCACCCCCAGGATCCCAGCACTGCAGGAGCAACTTAGAGCAAAAAGTAGGAAGTAGTTGGGGCCAGAAAAATAGGGCACTAGCTAACCCATGTTGATCCCTGTCGTCCCATATGGTCCCGCAAGCACTGCTAGAATGAATTCCTGAGTGCAGAGCCAGGTGTGGTCCCAAAACAAAAACAAACCCAAAAGTTGGGAGTAGCTCCCTGAGCACCACTAGGTATGACTCCAAAATAAAAATAAATTAAAAATAAAATGATATTAAAGAGTCTACAATGAACAATTGAAATTGGACTACATCTAGTATAACAGTACTGAATGACTAAAATTTCCTAAGACTGAACCAAAATTTTTTTTTGTTCTCACCAAAAAAAATCAATTGTGAAGTGATGATTATATTCATTAATTCAACCTTGGGAATCACTCAAAATCTCTATGGACCCTGATTCATCGCATTGTACATTTTAACTATTGCAAGGTTTTCAACAAAGCCTCAATAAAGCTGAGACTATTAAGAAAATGACTGATCTTTCATATTAAGTACATTTTCTTTTAATGTATGTAATTAGAATTTGATGCAACGTAATTTAACGGCTGTTCCTTAGACAACTAACTCAGAAAAATTCCTGAAAATATAACAGTCTGGCAAAAGAGTACAGCCAACTGCAGTGCCTCATTGCCAAGCCTCACAGCTGAAGTTCCCACCCCTAATTGGAAATTCTGTCCTCTTTTGTCTCAGTTCAAATCCTCAAATCCACAGGAAATATTCACACTGGTCCCATTCACCTTTCTCAGGCTGAAACCACAGGTTGCTAACAGCCTGTGAACTGGCAGCTTCCATTGCAGTGTCCTCCTGGCTCTGGACACCTGCAGTTTTCAGGGGAGGTGGAGATCAAGTGAGATGAAACACAGATATGTCAGCAGCAGAGGCAGTGCATAGGGCTACCACAAGCTAACCTGAAACAAAAAAAGTCAGTACAAACATTAAAAAAATAAGTATCCTGGAACCACTCCAACTACAGGCCACTTCCAAAAAGGAAAGCCTCTGGAAATGACAATGACTTAGCAAGGTCCTAACTGCATTTAAAACATGATATGTACAAATGGGAACAGCTGGTCCTGATGAAAGTCTTCCTGAAATGCAGAGTTTGGAAAACTAAAAATGATACTTTCCAGACTCCTCTTTGAGATGCAAACCTGAGTTTATCACTAGGCAAAAGGCCCTGACCTGTGCAAGGTGGAAGTGAAGCAAGCCCCCTCTGCCCATCAATTTGGGCTGCTTTCAGCTATTCGCCAGCTCTGAGAGTGTAGAAGGACAGTAGCAGGAGGAGCAATGCCCCATGTGGCATGCCCACCTCTTGTCACTAGTTCACAGGCATGGAGAAGTTGCCACAGGGTGGCCAGACACATCACCCAGACTTCACACTACCTGAACAGCAGCAGTGGCTGCTGTGAGCTCCTTTGAGCACAGTGATGGATAAATAGTCTTCTCTTTTGCCAGGGTCTCAGGGGGTGACTCTTTTCAGTCCTTTTCCTGATCCCAGGGTGTCCTGGAAGCCATTGTCAGAGGTCTAGCCTAGAGCCCAGCCCTAGCTTTGTCAAACACTGCCAAAGCACCCAGCTTCCTGCATCACATCACTTTCTATTTCTTGCCCGGAGCTCTGACTGCCTCAACAAGGGGTAAATAGGAGAAAGGCTACAGAAAGACTGGGGTCTTGGATTATGCTGGTCTCTCACCGATGTGCTGAGGGCCCAGCACAGGGTTGCCCTCCCAGGAGTCCTACCTAATGATCACAGTTTCCCCAGAACTGCCTTTCAATCCCTCTCAGTCTGGCCTCACACACATCAGAGCCTTTTCAGCCATAGCCAGACATCTGCTGTCCAGGTCCAGCAGGAATTCAGCCCCTCCTTTTGGCCCTCTCAGTTAGTTCAACCATCATGAGAGCTTTATGACAGGACCTGAGGCCAGCAATGCCCTTGACAGTCCATCTACCATGCACCTGAGCATCCCTCATCCAGAAACTCATCTCCCCTCCATGCTGTCCTGAGTCAGTCAGGGGCAGAAAATCAAAGCAGAGCTGACTCTCCCTCAGATGTGAGCACCCCGCCTCCAGAGAGCCACTACAGTGTCCAAGGAGTGACCCCATTTAGGAGAATTCTACTGAAAGCATTGTGAAGAAAAAGTCATTCTGAGAGAAAAGATACATTTTTTTGCAGCTTGGGGACCATACCCCGTGGTCTGTAGGATTTACTCATGGCTCTTTGCCCAGGGATCACTTCTAGTGGTGCTCTAAAGACCATGCAGGGTGCCAGGTACCAACTGGAGTTGGCCCATGGACAAGACCTTATCCTCCTATACTATCTCTCTAGCCCTAGAACAAATTGTTAAAGCTAAAACACCAAGAGCCAGTACTTAAATGTACCCAGCAGTTATACCAAATAACACTTTCCGACCCCTGAAGTCGACAGCATAATGTAAGGCTACCAAGGCCCTGAAAATCCGTGGCATATAATGATTAAAATTCTTTGCTCACCTCCCATTTCTGACTGACCACTGCCTCTGACAACACACCTAGTGCTGGTGGTCTAACAAACCTAGTCAGCAACTAAGCTGGAATTCCAAAGCCTACAAATTTCTTTAAGAGCAGAAAATACTTAATGGGTTCATTCATTTCTCTTTCCAGAATTTTGTCAAGAAATGTTCTTGCTGGAAACCAAAACAACAAATGGAACGAGAGTTCTGTGCCCTTTTCTGCCGGCTTCATGCTCTAACTCCTGAGCTAAGTCACCTGTGATGAAGCCTTGACTCTGCAGATACTGGTAGATCACTTCAGTTCCTTCCAGTACAGTGACAGACTTTTCAAGCTCCAAGAGAAAACAGTACCAGGAAAACACTTCAAGAATAGAGGAGCCAACACTCCATAACCTGCTTTAACTAACTCTTCAAAGAAAACACCTTCCCAGGCAGTACTTGAAGCCTGGAAGAATTGGAGTGTGGCATTCTTTTCTCTAGCTTAGCTAAATGTTATTTAAGCAAAGCCTGTGCTGGAGGTGGGTGGGTGGGGAAGGGCTGCATCTTTCTCCTAAGGATACTCATTCCAAGCTACACTCATTAGAACATCTTCAAGGCTGCCCCAACCCAAGACAAGTATGCTGACACCTTACTATGGGTGAATTATAGAGCCAGTACACAAGAAATATGCAAGTAAGACATTATTTCCAGCAGAAAGTAAACAATTTTTACATGCATATTAATCCTAAAAGTATTTAGGCTTTCAATTGCTGAAAAAAAACCTTACAGATGAAACAAAATATGGTCTTACAAATGAAGCAATTAATGCCAACTTTCTGTTTGATCAGTGATTCTTGGGGATAACTACATTACCATGTAGAGCACTGTAGCTCTACAGATTAAACTGTGTTTAGAAATGGAACCAAGCAATGAAGCTTTTATTTTAAGTACTTACCCAATGTTTTACTGTATTTAACACCCACTCAAGCAATTCAGAATTGTGGGGGGTTTCCTTTTTATAGAGAAAAAAGAAGAGAGATCTCTCAGATAGAATGAATTAATATTCTATTTGGAATGTGAAGGAGGATTCAAAATTGTGTCTGTTCATGGTCCTCCCTTAAGTCTGTGTGACCTTCAGCAGGTTAATCTTTCTACATCTCAGTGCTCTTGTGCTGAAAGGAAGGATAATGATACCTGACTCACTGAGAATAATAATTCAAAAGCACCTTTACAGGAATACATCTATGTCAACATACACATCCTTGTAACAAAATGAGATGGGCATGTAATACCCTGACATATGATTGTTATTCTGCAAATGGTCATTAATATCAACATGACAAGTCCTCAAGTTAAAAATTCCTGTTAGACTTACAGCAAGGTTGTCAACTTGGAGTTACCACCAACGTGAAGCTGACATCAACACGACACTGTAAGGTAGTTCAAGTGAGGGCTGGGGAGATGGCCAAAAGATTAAGAGAAAATGAAAGAACCATGGGTTTAATTCCTGGCACCACATGGTTCCCCAAGCACTGCCAGGTATGTCTCACCCCCAAATAAAGATAACTATAATTGGCAAATCTAGCTATCTTAAAAAGAAATTACATTTTTCATTAGCATGTATGTTCCAACTGAAGTCAAAAACTGAAACTACTATCTTAGCTAAAATTAACAAAGTCTGACAAAGCATTCTTTTACCAAAAGCTACCAAGGTAGAATAGGCTGTGATTCTGTGAGCCAAGGTAAGGAAAAATGCGTTACTTTCAGGTTGTATGACTCAATGAAATCAATATACGAAATTAATATTGGAAAGCTGTAATCATTAACAGACCTCAAAGCAGTGATTTTCCAACTATGGTCTAATGACTTCCCAAGGAGAACTTAACTAATCTAAAAGCACAATATCCCTTCTCTGATTCTCCCTAACAAATCACATCAACTCCATGAATGTTTTTCTGATGGACAAACATATTTTCCAACATTTATTTATTTTTCTCTTTCTTTTTAACCAACATTTAACATTCACCAAAGGGTCAACTACCATGCAACATTTGGCAAAACCTCAAAACTCTGTATGTGCCATACAGACACTAACAGATCCCAGTAAAAAAATATCCTTATGACACCAAAGTTATTAATACAGTAACCAAAACAGTGAAATAAGTGTGGAAAGTGCTGAGGACATAGTTCAGTGATAAAACACTTGCATTACATATAGGAGGCCCTGGGTTTGATCCCCATTAGCATCACCTGTGCACACACAGACAGACAGACACACATCCACACATACACACACACATTCACTCACACACACACACCAACAAACTTATGTAAAATGAAATTCAGAGAGCCAGTCTCTTTCTGTTTTTCCAGCAGTTGCAAGAAAAACATAGGTGGTCAGATTTATTCTCCGATGTCTGCCAAAACCCTTTCTTGGTGATTAAACAGAAACTACTTTATAGACTTAATGTTTCAAAGCTAAGTCTGAGAGATAGTCCCTTTATGTATAATTCTACGAGATCATGGTTTAAAGGTATTATTAGGGACCCCTCAGTAATAATATAATAACAATGCAGTCTTGATTTACATTTAAAAAGACTATTGTTTTAAAGTCAAAACATCTTGGAAAGTAATTAGGTTAGAATTTCATCTTCAAGATGGTATAATAATAATATCAGGTTAAAAAAAAAAAGCACTACCAAGGCTAATAACCATTTCTTCAATGCCAAGGATAATTAAATGATCCTCCAAAGGCTTCCATCTAGCTAAGAAGGAGCAACACTGACTTAAGAGAATCTTATTTAATATAATAAGCAAAGAAATTTGAAAAATTACAAGCAGTAATTTTCAATTATGCACATGTAAATAGTACCACTCACTTTATAAAGAAACAAATTTTAGATAAAACTATTTGGATTTTTTTAAAATCAAAATCATAATATTTTAGTGAACTGCATTCCTTAGGTTTGGTTACAGCCAACATCTTTTTTTTTTCTTACTGCTTTACGACAACTGTGTACTGTTTTTGGCAGGATAGAATAAATGTTCTCAAAACGGGTCATTTTCTGTAGTGATGTCTCTTTGGAGGCACTCCCCTGCCCTTATCTCCTGGGTTCTGGATACTGCTGTGAATCATATTGTGCTGGGTCTTCTCAGCTGCTCAGTCACATCACTCAGGGAGAGCCAGTGATGGTATTTCTCACCACAATTGGTCCAAAGATGGGCCTGGCACTAATCAAAGGCCCTGCATGAAATCAGTTACAAGAGTCCAGGAAAAAAAGATGAGACACTTTTAAGGCCTCTGCAGAACTAACAGGTTCAAAGTCACAATTCCCACTACAGTAAGCAGGAACCTTGAGAAAGAAGCCTACAAGAAGTAGAAGTGAGTCCAGTTCAAGTTTTCAGAGCATCACTAACTGGAAAACGTGTAATGATCTGTTACTGGCCTGGGTCTGAGCTCCAGGCTTGCACATCACTAATGTCCGCTGAGTTGCAGAATAGCTCAGGAAAGCTGCCACTCATCAGAGAAGCCTGACAAGCAGATTCAGATGGCTGAGAGCTGAACTGCCTCTCGCAGGCTACAGCCTGCAAAAGGGCTCCCATATCCAGTCTCTTCTCTCCAGGAAGACCCCATTCAAGTGGATGTTTCTTAAGTTGCTTTATGAGAGGGAAAAAACAAAGCCAATTTAGCGTTATCCTGCTAATTAGGTTCAGAAAGTGGCTGGAGATGATGCTCAGTGGAAGGGCCCTGGATTGCTTCCCCAGCACTCCTACTAAAGGTGATTAAGAAATCTTACCTCTTTTTGGAGCATTTTTACTTTGACAAAACAAATTCTGTTAAATGTCATCACATATAGTAAAATCTCATTTTTCACAGCAATGTAATTCTAGTCGAAACAACAGTGAGATGCAGGATAGTTGCTCACAAACTCCCTCAGCAAGAACAATAATTATATGCTTAAGATTATCTGTTGTTTTTAAAAAAATAAAAAGGAGTAGAGCCCAAGATGCCAGAAACTTCTGATTAAGCATATCAGTTACCATTATTGCTGCATTCGAAAGATTGAGAAGGAAAAGCTAAACAGAATAGATTCTAGTTATTAAGAAATTTAGGGCACCATTTTGCCACAACAGTCAGCATCAAGAACCCGGGCCGGCAGCACCGCAAGCTGGAGAATGCTCCACACCCCAGGATGGGCCAACAACACCGGGGCACCAGACAGTGATGGTAGAGCCAGCACTCCTTCTCCAGATGGAGCCCCAGCGACACTGAGCTTCTATTAACACGGCTCCAGTATGTGGGACTGAGACATCTCTCCAAAATGCATGGGGGCAATGGAATGGGGCGCGCCAGCCCAGTCTCCAGCCCACCCCTGCTGCCGGAAGTCAAGCCCTCAACCCGACCTTGGCGCCATTTTGCCACAACAGTCAGCAGCAAGAACCTGGGCCAGCAGCACCACAAGCCGGAGAATGCTCCAGATCCCAGACCAGGCCAACAACACTGGGGTGCCCGGTGGAGAAGGTGCAGAGTCCCCACCTTCTCCAGGTGGAGTCTCGGTGACACTGAGCTTCTACTAACACGCCTCTGGTTTGTGGGACTGGGATATCTCTCCAAAATGCGTGGGGGTACAGGAATGGGGCAGCGCCAACCCAGTCTCCAGCCCGCCCCTGCTGCCAGAAGTCACACCCTCAACCCATCCTCGGTGCCATTTTGCTGCAATAGTCAGCAGCAAGAACCCGGGCCGGGGCCGGTGCCGGTGAATGCTCCAGACCTCAGACCGAGCCAACAACACCGGGGTTGCCGGACGGAGAAGGGGAGAAGGTGCAGAGTCCCCACCTTCTCCAGATGGGAGTCCCAGTGACACTGAGCTACTACTAACATAGCTCTGGTTTGTGGGACTGGATATCTCTTCAAACTCTGGGGCCGCTTACGCGGCCATGCGACCTTTCCTGATATCCAAAGAGTTTTCTCTCAGCTCAGTTTTCCTGAGCTCAGGAAGGACTCCGCCACCCCTGAGCGGCCAGTATCAGAGGTACAGAAACCCAGAGACTGCTGACAGCTCCACTTGTGGACTTTGAACTAAACTACAGTCCCGTGCAGCCCTGGGAGGGAAAGGGAAAGGCTTTTTGTCCTCATCCTTTTCCCCTTTTGGCAGCATGGCGACCACCACCCTTTAGTGCCAATTGGACAGAGAGGTAGAAGCTTGCAATGATGGGACGAATGGGGAAAATCGCAATGGGGGTGGGGGGCACACAGAACCGGCCCTCCTTCCTGCCCTTATGAGACCCAGCAGCCTCCCACAAACAGCTCCCCCGCTCCTGAACAGCCATGATCCCAGAGGCACACAAACCAATCTTGGAATACAGCGGCTGCTAGCAGAAAAACCTCTAGTCTTAAGACCAAAATCCCAAAACTGGGCAGCCAATTTCACGACCGTGCAACATCATATGCTCATTGTTATCAACAACAGAAAACATACGATCTAATGATGCCATTCTGACTATTGAGGGGAAATCTCCAAATAACGATAGTGAGTTTTCGGTCAAAAATTGAATGTTATCATAGCAATGAGAGAGTTAATTGAAAATCATCTGCCACATAGGTAGAGGGGAAGAGGGAGGGAGGGTGTCTGGGGTTCTTGGGGGTGGATCATATACACTGCTGAAGGGATGGGTGTTTGATCACTGAAATACTGAGACTTGATCCTGAAAGCCCTGTAACTGTTCTCACGATGTCTCAATTAAAAAGCATAAAAAAAAATAAAATAAAATTTAAAAAAAAGAAATTTAAAGCCAATTTTTTTCTAACTGCACTCTGTTTTCTCCTGCTCTCTTTCTCACACACACATATACTCTAAACACCAAATACAGCAAGTTAACCTTCTCTCTCTCTCTCTCTATATATATGGGCTTTGAGGCCATACCCAGCAATGCTCAAGGGGTTACTCTAGGCTCTGCACTCAGGGATCATTCCTTGAACCTGGGTCAGCCATGTGCAAGGCAACCACCCAACTCACTGTACTATCTTTCCAGCTATAAAACTTAGAAATTTTAAAAGCAATCTGTGAGTATCTAAATACTTGTTCTTTCTCATATACTTAGATATGTTACAAATCAAATTATGGTTCTCAAAATTCAGTCCTTGCTTCCCCAGCCACACTGGCGTGAATGAAAACAGGGTCAGGTGGGGTAGGGGGTTGAATGGCTCCTAGGGCCACTAAAATGCAGCTACTCAGTATAAAATTGCAGGGTTGGGGGTGGGGTGGGAGGGGCTGGGGAGAGGCAAATAGAGACATGCTGGAGATAGCCTTTTTGCACTGGAAGTCACAGCAGTGTGACAAAAAGAAAAAAAATTATGGAAATAAAAAAAAAAAGAAACGAAAAGATTAAAGTAGAACTATGTTCCAGTTTCTCTTTTACTAGACCAACAAGTTGTGTTTTTCCATAAAATTGACCAGGCTTCCAAAGCAACCCAAGAAAGTCTTAACCATAAAGCCCAGCACTAATGGCAATATTTCAGTTGCATTATGGTTAACTGAAAATACTTAAGGCATTACATTCAGTACCAACTGCAGGTTAAAAATAACATGAAACACCTTACTAGCATTATTTCTAAGAGAAAAGGAGATGTAAAGTTGTGTGTGTATGTGTGTGTGTGTGTGTAGTAACAAGTCATAGGAAATAACTCAAATCTACACATTTAAACAATGATTTTCTCTTTATTTCCCAATTATTCCATAGTCTGGGTTATATGCTTTTAAACTATATACTTATGTGCACATAATACATCCCCCTCTGCCCCCAGAGGGACTATACTACAGAACTTTCCACCTGAACATTCTTGCACCAGGTTTTTCTCCTCCTCTGCTTTCTACCTCCTATAACTTCACCTTTCAAAGCCAGGTAAAGTTCAAAATTATTCAGTTCCATCCCCAACCAGCCAAGTCAGAATATCAGGGTAGATGACAAAGACTCTAACAAATAAAAAATAAAACATTGTTTTTACCTCGTGTCTACATTTAACTTCTACCAAGACATTCTCAATTGGGACAATCTCTTATAATTGAAAGATGGCATTCTTTTTTTTTTTTTTTTGGCCATAATTGGCAGGGCTTACTCCAGGCCCTGTGCTCAGAGATCATTCCGGGAAGAATCTGGGGACCGTACGTTGTGCTGCGCATGGAGTCCAAGGTCAGTGGCGTGCAAGGCCAACACTCTACCCGCTGTACTATCTCTCCTGTCCCCTTTTCCACTAATCTTTTTAATCCAAGCAAACTATATAATCTGGTGTTTAAACAAAATGCAGCAACTGTTGCCAACATGAGTGAATAAATGGCAAGTAGGCCACATCCTACAAATGCATGAAATATGTTGTAAAAAAAATGAAGATGCAGTGTATTATAAGGAAAGTATATACTGAAGAGCTTTTCAACATATATTTTTGGGGACAGGGTAGATTAGGGCCATACCAGATCGTGCTCAAAGGTTATTCCTGGTTCTGTACTCTGGGACACCCTTGGCAGTGTCCAGGGGACTACAGTGGTGCAGGGAATGAAATCAGAGCTTACAGCATGCAAGTTAAGCACTTACCCTGTACAATTCCTCTAGACCCTTAACAGATAACTCTGTATAGATTTAACTGCCCTTTTTGTCGTGACTAGAGAACCCAAACCCCTCTGAGATGCAACTCCACTCTTCATTTTTCAGTGCTGGGGACCAAACCCAGGGCTTCACACAAGTCCCACACTCTACACTGAGCCACATCTGCAGCCACCACCACCCCTTTCTAGAACTGTATGCTAGACCACTCAGTGCAGCTTCCACTAAAATTCCTACTAAGACCTAAAAAGTTCTATTTACTTAAGTATTAAAAGAAAAGTGAGACAGGTACAAGTCTCCCAATGAATCACAAGGACCCCACTAAGCTGTTTCCCAAAGACAGGAACCATTATAATTCATTCTACCTTCTAATAGTACGAGTTCTCAAGACAGACACGCCACTAAATGACTGCTGAGGGAATGAATGTGTGCCAGTAATAAGACCTGCTGTATTCATATAATATAAAGTAAAATAAGCACCTGGAGAGGGAAAATTTCTGAATAATATTTGATCGAGAGGAATAATAGAGTCGGGGCCCGTGCTCGGCTCCTGCCGGCCGGGTTTTCGGCCCCGGCGCCCATGCCCCTGCAGAGCCGGTGGATGTGGAACAAGCGGGAACCAGAGACAGCTTTAGGAATTGGGGTTCCAGCAAGTGCTTGCACCCATGTATGGAGACTGTGAACTAACTTTGGCTACTGCTGTTCCAGGAAGAGAAATGATTCATTTTCAAACTTAAATCTTCGCGGACTTAATTACTATAATACAGAAATTGTAAAGCGGTAGCGGCCGCGCGACATTTTATCTCTTCATTCTCATCAATGGAAAACTTATTATCAAATATTTCCCTATTAATAGAGCTGTATTCTTAGGGGATAAATTCCAACAAAAATAGTGAGTCTGTTTTGAAACTCTAACAATAATAGTGAGTTATGTGTTGAAATCTGGAATGTAATCAAGGTAAAGAGAAAAGGAAGTGAAATTATCACTCACCTACGGTGTGGGTTGGGGGGTGAGGGGTGGGATGTAATCTGTTTTTTTCTTTTGTTTGTTTGTTTGTCTGTTTTGTTTTTGCTTTTGTTTTTGTTTTTATTGGTAGTGGAATATGGGCACTGGTGAAGGGATGGGTGTTTGAACATTGTGTAACTGAGATATAAGCCTGAGAACTTTGTAACTTTCCACTTGGTGATTCAATAAAATAAATTAAAAAATAAATAAATAAATAAAATATTTTATTTTTTATTTAAAAAAAAAAAGAGAGGAATAATAAACTCTCTTGCCCCACAACTAAGCATTTCCCAACCCCAACCCTAAAGCCACTAAAATTCTTTTTTTTTTTTTTTAATTTATTTATTTTTAATTAGAGAATCACCGTGAGGGTACAGCTACAGATCTATACACTTTTGTGCTTATACTTCCCTCATACAAAGTTTGGGAACCCATCCCTTCACCAGTGCCCATTCTCCACCACCCGTAAACCCAGTGTCCCTCCCACCCTCCCCAAACCCATCTCCCCCCCACCCCACCCTGCCACTGTGGCAAGGCATTCCCTTCTGTTCTCTCTCTAATTAGCTGTTGTGGTTTGCAATAAAGGTGTTGAGTGGCCGCTGTGCTCAGTCTCTAGCCCTCATTCAGCCCGCAACTCCCTTCCCCCACATGGCCTTCGACTACAATGTAGTTGGTGATCGCTTCTCTGAGTTGACCTTTCCCCGGAACGTGTGGCCAGCCTCGAAGCCATGGAGTCAACCTCCTGGTACTTATTTCTACAGTTCTTGGGTGTTAGTCTCCCACTCTGTTGTTCTATATACCATAGATGAGTGCAATCTTTCTATGTCTGTCTCTCTCTTTCTGACTCATTTCACTCAGCATGAAACTTTTCATGCCCATCCACTTAACTACAAAATTCTTGACCTCCTTTTTTCTGACAGCTGCATAGTATTCCATTGTATAGATGTACCAAAGTTTCCTCAACCAGTCATCCGTTCTGGGGCATTCGGGTTTTTTCCAGATTCTGGCTATTGTAAACAGTGCTGCGATGAACATACATGTGCAGATGTTGTTTCGATTGTACTTTTTTGCCTCTCTGGGATATATTCCCAGCAGTGGTATTGCTGGGTCAAATGGGAATTCAATATCTAATTTTTTGAGAGTCGTCCAGATTGTTTTCCAGAAGGGGCCACTAAAATTCTTACCTTAACAACAGTTTCAAATCAAGTTCATTCATGCTTCCACTAAACTGAAAATTGCAAAAAAGACTATGCTTCAAATTTTCAGAAAAGAAACAACAATAACTAATGGAAGAGAAATTCTAGTCATCAATACCGAATTATACCTCTCTGTCAAATCAAACCAAAAACCGATATAGAGGGTTGAGAGAGGTAGTACAGTGGGTAAGGTACTTGCCTTACATGTAGCCAACCTGGAGTTCAATTCCGAGTACCTCATTTGGGTCCAAGCATCACCGGAGTGATCCCTGGGCAGTGCCAGATATACCCTCCTCCCCACCAAAAGAGAAAAAAAAAAAGATTTGAAAGCTGGTAGGTAATTTTTAAATGGTTCCTAAACAATAAAATTCCCTTAAACTTTCTGCAAAAACTAAGTGCCCACAAAACATACCAAACACTTAAGAATGACATAGTAAAGACTTTATTTGAAATCGTTCTCCCAGGATTATGAACTGACTTCCTAAGTGAGATAGATAATTTAAAAAACCAACTCCTTACACAAATAAGAGACAAAAGTCATGGGTGGGATATTGTGACTCTCATAACAAGACGTTTTAATAAAGCACAGGCCAGGATTTCAAAGGAAAAACCATTTCTGTTCCCACAGAACAGAGAGCTATGTTTCAGCACAGAACTGAATTAAACCAAAATAATCTGCTAAGAATGACTCTCTCTCTCATATGTGGGGCCAAAGACACACACAGCACAAGAGCAACACATGGCAAAGACTGAAGAATAGATTCACAGAACTGAACGTGTGGGGTTGGGGAGTTTGAACAGAGCTTTAGGGACCCTTTGGTGGAGGGAAATGGGATACCACAGTTGTAGATGTGGTTTTGGAATAAATGATGTATCCATTAACAGTATAGTAAAATAATCTCTCAATAAGATATAATTATAATAATAATAATTATAATAATAATAATCACGATCATGAATCCCGTTAATCATCGATTTCTGGAGTGGGCTCAGTAACCTCTCATTTTGTCCTTTACCTGAGATCTTAGAACTCTCCCAACGATGTAGATGTCCCACTGGGGGCTCTTTCAGGGTCAGAGTAATGAGATCCAGCTTGTTACTGGATTTTGCATATGAATACACCATGGGAAGCTTGCAAGGCTGTCCCATGTGGGCAGGAAACTCTCAGAAGATTGCCAATTTCTCCCAGAGGGAGAAGAAGGCTACAAGGTATCATGCAGCTGCTTTTGCAGCTGTGCCCTTCTTCTCCAGAGCTTGCTTTTAAATCTCTCTCTGGATGTTGGCCATTGATGGGATTACACACACCTGGGTTCCTCTGCCGGTACCTTCATGCATGAGGCCTGTCTGAATGTGTGGAGAGGGGCCTCTAGCATGGCTGTAGCTAGGTTCCGGTGGTCTTTGGCCGCCGGGAGCTCTGCTCGGGGTGGGGAGGGAAGCTGAAGCCCATCCCCTCCAGGGGGCCCCGGGGAAGACATCCAGGCCTGAGGGCAAGAGACTCTCTGCGAATAATAATAATAATAATAATAATAATAATAATAATAATAATATGCTCATTCAGAAGGCCAAATGCTGAGTTTGTTAGTTATAACATCTAAGCCTATTACTCATATGAACTGAAGATGGAAAATAAACAGAGCCAGCACCTGAAGTGAAGACCAACCTCAGACCTGAAAAGCTATTATCAAACTTTGAGAAAGTAAGAAAGTTCAAGGTTAAGGTTCACCGAAATGTTATGCTATCACCCCTAACAAAGGGGCTGCCTGAGCTATTCTCTAGTTCCATTTGTTTAAAATGAAAGTGAGGAGCAATTGTATTGCAACTAAGGAAACTAGGCCATCAACTCTAATTTCTCTCACCCTTCATTTCTTTCAAACACAACAACCATCTAAATAACATCACCACAAGTCCAAAGTTACCCAGTAAATGAGCAATAAAGGACTTGCAAAATGATCCAAGGTCAGAGAAGAAAAGGGGAGAGTTAGTCGATATTTGCAATAGCATAAGTATCTGCACTTAAAATTAAAATTATCTAGGAGTCACAGTGATCCAGGGCCATTCCCTGGTGGTGCTCAAATGGTGCTAAGACTCAAACCTGGAACTCTCACATACGAAACAGTCCAGCCCTTTGATCTCTCTCCCCAGCCCTCAAACTAGTTTTTGTTTCAGTAGCCGCAATACTGTTCCTCCTGAATTCCGTCCCTAGGTAGATGCCAAGTTTAAGGTAACTGAATGCCAAGTCTGCAGAGTAACGTGGAATGACAACACAGCACACACTGAAATAAAAGCAAAGAAACTATTCTTGGTCACAGGAATATCATAAAACAATTTCAACAAAGGTACAAAGTTCAACTTCCTTCACCACTTCAGAGACACAAAGTACAAACTCAGGTGAAAATTCTCTTTTGAAGAGACAGAAGTCATAGGCTGGTAAGTCAAACAGATGTCTAGGTGGGCAGGAAGCAGAAGGGACGATTCTCCTACAGCTTGTGGATTGCTGTGATTGCTAACATAACTAGGACAATGATGAGAAATTCCCATCATCTGTACAGGAAAGCCCAGGATCGGGAACCATATTTTTTAAAGTTACTTTCAATCTCCCTTCAAGATCATAACAAAAGAAAGCATAAAACCCCAAATCAAAGCTAAAGTTGTTACTGCCAGAAAGAACCTTCAAAGTCTCCCCTCTCCTCTGCTGGCTTTGGCGGGCTCCCACTCAGTACCTATTATTAGCTGCAAAGGAGCCAGCCAGGAAGCCCTTTCCTCCAGGCCTGCTCATCCTTCCACCTCAGATGCTCATCCCCAAAAATCAGAAATCATCCCCACTAATGCCACTTCCCTAGCAAGTGCAACTGACTCCTGCAGTTTGCTAGTTTCTAAATGATACATTAGGAACACAGTTTAATAAAAAATTACTAGTTGAAGCTAGAGTGGAAAAGCTAAATCCACTATACAATCAAGGTCTTATTAAGCTGAAAAAATTCATTTCTTTCACAAAGCTTTGATACAAGGGTCTTCAAGTCCCCTTTAAAATTCTCATACTCTGGGGCTGGAGTGACAACACAGCAGGTAGGGCGTTTGCCTTGCACACGGCCGACCCAGGTTCGATTCCCAGCATCCCATATGGTCCCCCGAGCACCGCTAGGAGTAATTCCTGAGTGCATGAGCCAGGAGTAACCCCTGTGCCTGGTATGACCCAAAAAGAAAAAAAATTCTCTTACTCTATTTTATGAAATGAATTCCCATAACCTAAAATCTGTCTCTGTGGCTGGAGCAATAGTACAGCAGATAGGACACTTACCAAGCATGTGGCCAGCCCAGATTCAGTCCCCACTACTCCTTATAGTCCTGAGCAGGGCCTGGAGTGATTACTGAGTACAGAGTCACTGATCACTGAGCACCACTATGTGGCCCCAAAACAAACAAACAAAAAATAATAAAATCTGTCTCCTCTGGAGATAACACTGATGGTGCTTTCTATTTTTTCTTTTCCCCTTCTTCAGTGCCATGGATCAAACCCAGGGCATCCCTTTGTGTGCATGTGTGCATGTGGAAAGTGGGGGAGGGGAGGTTAGTTGGGAGACTGGGCCACACTGAGAGGTATTCAGGGGGTCCAGGGTGCCCTGTACTATTTTTAACCATACTCAAGTTCTGTGAATAATATTGCTTCAAGTTGTTCATTTCTGATATTTGAAGTCTTGTCCACAACCTGCAGGTACCTTGCTATATACCACATGTTGTTTAATCATTTAACCATTTCAAATAATGCTTCACATGAGCATCATTATAAAACTAATAAAAGCTGTTTTAGAAAGATACAACATCTTAATTATGACTTTCTTAGAATCAATCACAAAGCAGTATCCTCTAGAAATGACTAAACAGAGAATATCTTTGACTACTAGGGATATTATCTAAACTCTTGTTATTTACAATTACAAAATGTGCTACATCCATTAATATAAAATACTCCCTTTCTTTGGACAAAACACAACAGGCCAGTGCCTGCAACTATTACAAGGAACATTTTATTATTATAAAAACTTCAACTTTTTTCTGGCAGATAATGTTTATTCAACAGTTAAGACTAGTCCTAAATATACTCCAATCTTGGGAGTTATTAAACCTGATTCAAAGGTTGCAAAAATGTGCAATAGGCAGACCAGACTAAGATTAATTAGAAATACATCTCCCCCGTTGTCTATTAAGTTGAGATTATATCAGCATCTTCACCAATCTTTCAACTTTTAAACTATTTTTGGAAATCATACTCTCATCCATGCCCCAACTAATCAAAACAAAACAATGATGCAGGTGTTCTCATTACTCCCTTACTTCTGGGATTTAAGCTCCTAGATCAGGAAGAGGCTAGAGATGGTATTATGCATATTATAGACAGTGCCTGTTTAACTGAATAACAATCCCTCCTTCACATATAGCTCCAAAAGTCTGAATTAAGAATCTTTCAATTCGAAAAACCATGTCCCACTCAAAACAAGAATGTTTAAAGACTGCCAAAGTTTTCTTTTTCTCTCAATTAACAAAAAGGAAAAAAGAAACCCTCACATAAACTCATTAACCCTCACGTAAACCCATAAGTTTAAAATACATGTTATGAAATAGACTAGATGAAGAAAATTTTGATTTAAGGTTGCAGAACATGTGAAGTGTGTCTGAATATACACCCACAATATACACAGACTGCACCACAAACCATCAGCTCTGATTAAGCCTGAGGAGATTAAGGACCTATTTCCATAGGGAAGGTCTGAGAAGGGAAAAGAAAAAAAAAAAGTGGGAGAGATAATATGTTAACTCCTTCTGCGGAATTTCCTAGCATTTTTCTGGGAAAGGACAGACTGATATCTCTCGTCACAATTAATCAGCCTGTTATATTTTAATTCAGTACAGCACATTCAGCAAAAAAAAAAAATAGTTTGATTTCTAGTAACGTTGTAATGATAATTCACTCTCCTACAAAACGTCTCCGAAAAGAGAAGCCTAGCGTACCAACGCCAAACGAGCAGCACTGAGGCCCCGAACAAACACTGCTGAGGGCCAACGACACACTGTCACCCCCCCGGACGCAGTCTGATCAATGCTCTGACACGCGGGCACGCCGTGAACGCAGCTTTGTAGCACACCCCACCAGCACCAGACGCCGCGGCCGGGACCCCTACCCACCCCTCAACAAAGCCCCGCACGACCAAAGACCTGAAACGCCCATACCATTCCCCGGCTCCCTGCCAATAACACACATTGTACACCCTGGGGCCCCAGACACCCGAACCACCTGGATCGGTAAGTTAGGGTGTCAGAGCTGGGGCGTTCGCGACTGTGCCCGAAACACCGACCAGCTGCGCCTTCGGGCACCCGAGGGGTAACCTTGGCACTCGTGCCCCCACAGTAAAGACCTTTTTCCGTAAACGAAAATGTGTAAGACCGCCCCCCGCCCCCGCAGGAAAAAAAATCCACACGAAACCGAGAAGAAGGGTAACAAGCGACACTCCTCATTCCGCAGAGCCGAGCAGAGCGAAGTGGGGTTTCGCTGTGGAACTCGGCGCAGGAGACGGCGCAGGCGTCGGGGGAGCGGCGTCCGGGCTGCCTGACAGCTGGCGGCGCAGCCCGGGCTCGGCACCGCGAGCGGCGCCGCGGGGGTCGCAGCCTCCGGTCCCCGCGCTTCCCAAGCGCCCCTGGCTCTGCCCCGGGCAGGCGCCCACCCGGCCGCCGCTTACCTGGCTTCACCGTCTTGAGGCGGACGGGCTCGCGGAAGTGGCGGATGACAGCCAGCGTGTCCCGGTGCGTGAGCCCGCTGACGGGCGTCCCGTTCACCTCCAGCAGCACGTCCCCGGGCCCCGGCGCTCGGCCCGAGACCACGCAGCAGGTGCCCCCGCCGGGCTCCTCGCGGAGCCGCCCCACGTAGGGGAACTCGCCGCGCTCCGCGCCACCCCGGATCTCGGCGCCCCAGTCCCCGGCGCCGGCGCCGGACACCGTGCACTCCTGCACCTTGCTGAGCCAGTGCTTCTTCTTCTTCAGCGTCTTCGACATCCCGAAGCCCGCCGCACCATGGGGAGAGCCCGCGCCGAGCGGGCCGCCCCCCGCTTGCCGCCGGCGGACGGTCCTCCCCGCCCGCGCCCCGCGCCCGGGCCCGGCTGCCTGCCGGGGGCCGGAGCAGTCCCCCGGTGTTCGGGCGCGGTCCCGGCCGACGGCGGGTCCGGGGTTCGGCGCCGGAGCGGCGGGAAAGGCTGAGGCAGGGGGCGGGGAGGCGAGGCGCCCGCCCGGACGCTAAAGCTCGGGCGCGGGCGCGCAGAAGCGCGCGCAGACCCCGCGCTGGATCGATCGCGGCCGCTGCGGAGCGGGAGAGCCCGGACCAACGCCTGCCCGAGCTGCCAGGAAACTGCCTCTTTCAAACCCGCCGCAACCTCCTCCTCCTCCTCCCCCGCCACCCCCTCCCCCGCCGCCCTCTTTCCTCCCTCCCGCCCTCGTCCATTTCTCAGTCAGGGCCCCGCCCCCTCCCGCCGCGCGGCGCCCGGCGCGCTGCCGTCACAGGCTGGGCGCTGGGGAGAGAGCCCCGGCTCTGGGCTTCCGCGCCGTGGATTGGCCCCCGCGGGCAGGGAGGCGGGCCCTCAGCGAGGTGATGCGCCGTCGATTGGTGGCGGGAGTGGAGGAGGCGGGCACTCGGATGACTGAAGTTGAAAGAGGCTGGGAAAAAGAAGTTTTCAAAAGTGACGGGAGCGAGAGGAGATTCGGGGGAGCGGAGCGGGCTAGCGGCCGCGGCACCCACGGAGGCTCTCGGCGTGGCTCCTGGAGTCGACGTGAAGCGCGGAGAGCGAGAGGGGCTGAGGGCCGCGCCGTGGGGGCGTGGCGGACCGGGCGAGGGGCGGAACCCGGGCGCCAGCTCCCGGCGCTGAGGAGCAGCTGAGGAGCGGGAGACGGCGACGTGCGGGGCCCACGACTGGGGATGGTGGGCCTGAGGGCGCCCACTGCTGCCCATAGCTCCCACAGAGTGGACGTGTCTTCGTTCACTCACTCAACAGACGTTAATGCAGCCTCCACAGAGGCAGGGTCTCAGAGCCCGGTTACTCGCACCGCCGCTGCCCAGTGCTGCCCATCTCCCTGGTAGAAGAGCTGCTCCACCACCCTCTGAGCTGCCGAGAAGACTACACGGGTTTTGTTTTGTTTTGTTTTGTTTTTAAATCACAAATGCGGGTGCTAATTGGTTTTATTTAAACTGTTCGTGGGTTGCACGAATGGCACTGCTGCCCTCTAAGCAGGCAGAAGGGCCTGCAGGGACTTGTACAAAATTGAGGGTTTTTATAGTCAGAAAGAGAGTGAGACTAAGTTATTAGCAAAAGAGGAGATTAATTCAGGTAAAAGCACCTTCCCTCTGGGGAAAAGGAGGGATGGGGGTGTCTTAAGGTTGTTTACTTCTAGGCTAATCAGGAAACCCCACATTGATTAGTTTGAAATTACATCCCTTTGGAGGCTGGACTTGCTATTAGGTTAGGTATTAAGTTTGGGTGCTGGTGACTGGCCTGAACTACTCCATTTTGAGACTGGTTCTTCTCTGTCTCAGTCTCTCTGTCTCTGTCTCTCTTTCTTCTTCCCCCCTCTCCCCCCCCCCACACACACACACATGCACACACAGGTGCAGGTGAAGCATCTGCTTTCTGCTTGGTTCCTTGCTGCAGAAGGTGGGTGTTTCTTAACATTTGGTGGTTGGTGAGGATGGTGATAGCTTCAATGTCAAATGGAAACTGGAAGATACTGGAATTCCAGGAAAAAAAAAAACTAATCTGAGGCTCTGCTTCCAAAGAGGCTGCATTCCAGCCTAGAGACTGGATGAGCAGACTCCCTAGAAGAGGGTAGTGGGTTCAAGTAGAAGTGGGAGGAGGAACTAGCCTAGTAGTTAGCAGGAGTTGCTGTGCCCTAGTGATTGGAGTTCTGCCTTGCTACTTGCAGTTTGACCTTGGCCAAATCTCAACTTCAAAATTCACACCTCTGAGAATAGAGGGAGATGCAATATTCAGTCAAAGACATCTTGGGTATAATCTTTTCAGAAGCTTGAGTTTTCTCTGTTCCCTGGTTTGATCCACAATCTCCTCAGTCTTGGTTTGAAAAATCCTTCATCCCCAGCCCTAAGGTTATCCACACCATGCAAAGGGTTTTGTCTGCCAGCAGATGCGTAGTGTTTCACTTTTGCAGCAGGGCGTGTATGTTCTCTCCATTCTCCCTTTAAAGGCTGGGGAGAGCCATCATTTAAATGATGAATAACTCCACAGACTCTCACCACTTCTCACGTAGTCTGGACCCAGATTAACTGCTGCCGTGATTTGGCCTAGCAGGAAGCCTGGTACTTTAGAAAGATGTGGATAGGGTATCAGAAACCACAGAGGAACTGTGATCTGGCTACAAGCATCTAGATCAGTTGAAGCAAGGAGAAGAAATGGTTACCAAGCTCACTCCAGGAAAGGCAGCCTGTGACCTTCAGTAAAAAGGGATTCAGTGAGCCTATGTAATCACTCATAGAACAAGCTGCAGGATTTATATCTTGCTCCTCTCCTCCCCCCATTTCTGCTGGCGTATCCCAATGGCCACATTCAACCATAAGCTACAGGGCAAGAAAATCTCTTCAGTGTCTGTATGAGCCCATCACTCAGAGAAGAAGAAACAGGGAAATATCCAGCACCAGACATCATGTGGGTGGCTTCAGTTTACTCAGCTCAAAGACAGAACTGGAGTATTTTTTCCCCTAAACTATTTATCTACACTAACGGATTCCTGAGTGAAATCTTGATAACCTCCACATCATCTACTTTGCAACTGCTCTCGGAAAACAATTTTTTATGCCCTGATTTAATCTATTGGGGTGCTCTGGCCACAGGAATGGCACCTCTGACTAACAGTAGCTTTATGCAGGCAGTTGTTCATTAAAGCCTAACAGGAAGTTCCAATCTAGGTAGTCTCTTGATTAGTTTGGTAGTATGATTGTCATGTGAAGAACCTAAGCTGTTTTTGTGTTTGTCCTCTACTATCATAAGCATTTTGGCTTTTGTCTCTGGCTTGTTACTCCTGGTCACAATATAGCTGCCACAGCTCCAGATATCATCCTCATAATACTTCCTCATGGAAGGGATGAAAAAGGATTTGGGGGGACAGCAGTACTACTCTTATTTTTATGAGTATAATTTTTCCCAGACTTCCCATGCCCTAGAAGAATTTCTCTTATTGGCCAGCAAATGGCCATATACCCACTACAAACCAATCATTGTCCAAAGAAAGTGAGATGCCATAATTTACTAATAGGATTGCTCATGAGTCATTTCCAAAAAAATAGAAATTCTTAGTCTGAAGAGATTGCTCAGTGAACTGAATCCATGTTTTACATGCAGAAAATCTGGGTTCAATTCTAGGCACCAGATGGTCTCCCCAGTAGCTTCTGAGCACACATACATGCACATATATTAACTCCACCCTACCCCCTATGCCCCCCCCCACACACACACATACACTAGTTCTGTCTGAGAGAAGAAATAGGGAGTAGTAGAAAAGTAGGCACCCAACCATGTCAGCCACATACTGCAACAAAAAATAAGCTAAATTGACTGACAGTCCAAAAGCTACAATGATTAGGAACTTGGGTTCTAGAGTCAGACTGTAAATCCCCACTTTTCAACCTACCTGACTTCAGTGTTCCCCACTATAAAATGGAGAGGACCACAGGGCTTTCCCAAGTTATGGTGAGGCGTGAATGGAGCTATTTGAGCCGAGT
This sequence comes from Sorex araneus, assembly GCF_027595985.1. Lineage (NCBI taxonomy): Eukaryota > Metazoa > Chordata > Mammalia > Eulipotyphla > Soricidae > Sorex > Sorex araneus. The sequence continues at coordinate 95,598,773 of NC_073306.1, forward strand.
AAGCAGTTAACATAGGGTCTGACATATAAGCACACTCAGTAAATTATTAGTTTGTGCTGAATGCTAAGTAACATCTGTGACATGACTAAAAGCATTGTTAATTGCCTTTATAATTCTTCAAATATTAAATCCACCCAATTTAGTAAACTTAGGTTCTGTTTTTAAAATATTCCAGAAATAAACTGCCCAGCCCAGTGAGTTAATTCTGGTAGGATGTGATTCTGGAAATGACTACAGAATTACAAGCATCTCTCTCAAAAATGGCATCCATCCAAATATTGTATGTGTGTTTATCACTACTTCCTAAACCTAACAGTTGGCTTAATGCTGATTTTCATTGGAGAATATTAATAAGACAAACAATATGAAACCCAATATAGCAAGAACAGACAAGACAATTGGATTTAATTATCTTCAAATTTTGTATTTTTCTTTTATCTTTGCCTCAGTGAGAACTGTGTTTTGAACCATACCTGACTCTGTGCTCATAGATCAAGGTTTGTTCCTGACAGGCTCCTTGGGGGGAAACAGCAGTTTCAGGAATTGAACTGGATTAACTGCATGCAAGGCAAACACTTTAACCCCTGTACCTTCTCGACACTCCTCTCCAAGCTTTCTTTGGACTCCTTCTACCTATTTAATCTGTAGCAAAAAGTCAGTTTCAATATTCCACCCACTTGAGTTAGATGCCAAGATGGTTGCAGTAGTTCCAACTAACATATCACTGTATCACTGTCATCCCGTTGTTTATTGATTTACTCGAGCGGGTGCCAGTAATGTCTCCATTCGTCCCAGCCCTGAGATTTTTGCAGCCTCTCTCCTAACTCATTTCTTCCAACGATTAGAGGCTCTTTCAGGGTCAGGGGAATGAGACCTGTTATTGTTACTGTTTTTGGCATATCAAATATGCCACGGGGAGCTTGCCAGGCTCTGCCATGTGGGCCGGATACTCTCAGTAGCTTGCCAGGCTCTCTGAGAGGCATATATATATATATATATATATATATATACATATATATATATATATCCCTCTATGGTTTGTTGCCTATTGTCTGAACTCCATCAAATATGGTGTGGTAATTGTGTAAAATGGCTAGGGAGTGTCTTATGATGTGTTGTGAGGCTGCAAAGCAGGTCCAGGAATATGTTGGGTAGTAGAGGTCGGCTGCTGGGGCTGGGTTCCTTGGGCAGGTTCCCACCCCGCTCTGGGGCGCCCAGAGTGAAGACAGCCTGGTGCACGGAGTCTGGTGGCATGGTTATGGGGGCCTCACTTTATGCTCCTTCTGGGAGAAGCAGCTGTGAGTTCTGGAGGGTGGTCGATGAGACTATCTGGCGCTGACAGGAGATGGTTTATGGGTGTGACCCTTGGGTCTCCAGAGACTGGGAGAAGCAGGCAGAGGATCTCTGTTCCTGGGTCCCATTTGTACAAGTGTGGTTAATTAACTGCACAATGATCTGATTCCTAATGGTTCTCACCATTCCTGTAACCCAGCAACTAGGGATGCTGCTTCCTTCAAACAATCTTTAATATCACAATAATGTCCAAAAGTTAAAATGAGGGAAGTAGGTGTCTCCTTTCTTCATTTCCTCTTTGTAGTTCAAGAAAACCTTTGTGCAAAGGCCCTTCCCTGAAGTCATCAGCCCAGATTGCCCAAATGTCCTTTCTACACCAAAGATATAAAGGGTAATGAAACACCCTTATCCAGTTACATTATCTGGTGCTGGGAAGGGAATTCAGTATCTTATAAACTGCACAATATCAATATAATTTGGTGGTAGTTTCCTAGCAGAAATGAAGAGGAGATGTTGGCTTTTATGTAAACAACCCACAGTGTGTCTATTTGTTTGTTTTTGTGAGAATGTCACTTCTGACTTTACTAAGAGAGCCATGTGAGGGCCAGGATTAAACCTAACAGTTGGCTTAATACTGTTGAAGGAAATTTTGTGCTTCAACCCTTTGAGCCTTCTCCCCAGTTCCAGAAATCCACAATGCATCATGCAAGTACACAGCATTTTCTTCTAATATATTTAGGGGAGAAAGGGGGGCAAGGTAGGAAGTTTAGTTTTGGCTTATAATATTGAGTCATGTGTTCCTAATGAAAGTTAAGTCCCTCAAGTAGATAACTTCAGGCACGTATATGTTTGCACGTTTTATGAAAAAATTAAGGATTTTTGCATAGCCTGAGATTGCCCTGACAGTGGTTGTTTGTGCATTGAGCAACTTCAGGGCGTCACTCACAAAGGAGTCTATGTCAAAGCAAGACAAATGTAGGGAAGATGGTGAGATTACATTTATTTTCATTTTTCTTTAATTTGAGGGCCTCACCCCAAATCACCCAAATGTGCACACCCAAAATGTGCTTAACAGGGTCTTAGTCCTGCTCTTCACTCTCAAAGCTCACTCTTGGTGGTGCTGGGGGTCTAACCCAGGTCAGTTGCATGCAAAGCAAATGCTTTAATCACTATACTATCTCCCTGGTCCTTTATTTATGTAGCTTTGGGAACCACACCCGGCTCCACTTGAGTTTACTTCTGGCTCTTTGTTCATACCTGGTGGGACCCAAGGGACCATATGTGGTGCCAGGAACTGAACCAGGGTCTGTTGCATGCAAGGCAAGTTGCCCTACTCACTGTACTATCTATCCCATTTATTTTTATATTCTTACTAATTTCTTTCATGGAAACTGAATCTCTAGGAACCTCAAATTAAATTATTATTTAATAATTTCAAGTAGATGGAGTTATTCTCAAGTATTAAGAAAGCAATGAGCAAGGAGAAACTGAGTATTCTCAGTGATAACAAAATTTTTGCTTTCTATGCAGAATACAATAACATCTAGCTTTAATTCCTACATATTATAATAAAATCACCTTAATTTTTTGAAAATTCTGATCGCACAAAATCTTTCACTGATTTGGAAAATGCTCATAATGAACTGTATCTGAAAATGATATGTGTAATGTATTCTGATGTTAGTAGCCTAACCAAATTCAGTATTAATGTTCTATTGTATCTTTACATTTTATTAGCATTTTTATTTGCCCAGGTATATGACCTAATTTGTATGCTGATGTTAAAGTATGCACAATTACAAGAGCAATAACTTGAAATTTTTGCTTCAGTTAAACAACTAATTTATTGTCTAAAGTCTGCATTACTATATTTCATGCATAAGTGTGCATTTTTTGCACAGAGATGTACTTACCTGCAAATGACTAAATAAATCCAACCCAAATTTACAGAACAATAGAAACATTGAAAACCAAGTGCAGAACTGACCTGCTTAGAAAAGGGATTTAGTTAAACACTCAGATGTCAGGTTTATCTAACAAAGCAGGACAAAGAGATCTTTGACTAAAATCCCAAATACCAAAATTCCCATCTTTCATCTTTCATGTCAATACAACTGCCTCATCAAAGCCAACCTTGATTTTCAACAGCTGAATGTCATCTCAGCCAATAGCGTGTTCTTTATGTTTTCTTTCTCAGTAGACCTTAAGTTTTTTGAGGGCAGGGTTCCCTTCTGATACCTGTATATCTCTTCCATTGAGTTGGACAGTCTCTTTAGTTTGCACACATTCATTCACTCATTCATGCAGCCATTCAAACAACAGAGTACCCGTTGTGAATAGGCATTGATTTAAGTGCCAGTTTACCACCATAAACAGACCTTTCCTGGGGAAGAAGACAACATGGGGTGAGGGAGGGGATGTTTTATCATTATTCCCTTTACTGAAAATCTAACAATCAGCACAATAAGAGAAAAGCATACCAATTTCTTTACTGAAAAGTTTTAGGTGGCACCATTTTATTTTCAAGTTTTATGAAGACTTGAAGAAATGGTGGTTTTTACACTATTAATGAAGCCAAGTCTTGAAGGGATGAGATAGGAAAAAGACTATGAGCTAAGGGGGTGAAGCTGGCTTTCTTCTCTGAAGCCCTTCATCTAGGGGAAAAGGATGTTCCTTTCCCGGGGATTAGGAAGGGTATCTCCTACATGGGAATTTATGCTTCAGGATGACAGGGCGAAGGCAGCTGAGACAACTTCTATTTCTGCCATTTCCCCAAAGTTATTCAATTAAAAGTTTCAACATACCTTATCTGAACATGATCAGCAACAAAACCACCACATTATTGAAGGTAGGGAACTAGCCTTGTATGTGGTTGACTTGGGTTTAAACCCTGGCATCACATATGGTCACTAATCCCTGCCCAAAGTAAGCCCTGAGCACTCCCTGTGCCACCGCACCCCCAGAAACAAGTGATCAAGATAATTTCTAGTAAGAAATCATATACCAAGGAGCACCCCTTAGATTCACAGCAGACCTATCAGAAGAAACCTTCCAAGCCCGAAGACAATGGTGGGATATAGTGAAAAAACTTAATGAAATGAATACCTCTCCAAGAATACTTTACCTGGCTAAACTCTCAGTTAAACTTGAAGGAACCATACACTATTTCACAGAGGAACTTCATAGACTCAAAACCAAACCTAAAAGAAGCATTAAAGGGACTGTTATAAGACAAGAAGAACCCCTATAAGCACAACAAACCCTTACACAAAGATGGTGCAAAATCCCATAACAATAATCTCCCTTAATGTCAATGGTCTAAATTCACCAATTAAGAGACACAGACTGGCAAAATGGATTCAGAGACTGAACCCAACATTCTGCTGCCTGCAAGAAACACATCTGAATAGCCAGAACAAACACAGACTCAAAGTCAAAGGATGGAAAACAATCCTGCAAGCAAACAACTCCCTCAAGAAAGCTGGGGTGGCTGTACTAGTATCGGACAACATAGACTTCAGGTTGAAAAAGATTAGAAGGGATAGTGAAGGCCACTTTTTATTAATCAAGGGATATGTACATCAGGAAGAAATCACTCTCCTAAATGTCTATGCACCCAAAGAGGGACCAGCTAAATTCCTCCAACAGCTGCTAAGAGACCTTAAGAAGGACATCTCGAGCAACACAATAGTAGTTGGAGACTTCAACACCACCCTGTCTCCTCTGGACAGATCAAGAAGATTAAAACTCACCAAGGAAAAGTGAAATTTACCAGTTACACATGCAGGGTGGGGGGCTGGGGAGGTGGGGGAAAGGGGGGAGGTATATCATGATTCTTGGTGGTGGAATATGTGCGCTGGTGAAGGGATAGGTGTTTGAGCATTGTATAACTGAGACTTAAACCTGAAAGCTTTGTAACTTTCCACATGGTGAATCAATAAAAGAATTTAAAAAAAAGGGGGGGGAACTCACCAGGAAATACTGGCTTTGAAGGAAGAAATAGAAGAGAGAGGGCTAATAGATCTATACAGGGCTTTATATCCCCAATAAAAGGAATGCACATTCTTTTCCAGTGCACATGGAACATTTTCCAGAATAGACCATGCGCTGGGCCACATAGCATACCTCAACAGAATCAACAAGATAGACATTGTACCAGCTATCTTTTCAGACCATGATGCACTGAAGATAAAATTTAATCATGGACAGATGCAGAAAACCAAATCAAACACCTGAAAATTAAATATCTCGATGTTGAACAATGAGTGAGTCAGGAAGGAAATCAAGGAGGAAATCAAAAGGTACCTGGAAACAAATGAGAATGAAGACACGAGCTACCAGAACCTGTGGGATGCAGCTAAAGCCGTTTTAAGGGGAAAATTTATAGCTCTACCAGCGTATGTCAGGAAGGAAGAAAGGGCCTGCATAAATAACTTGACTTCACAGCTCAAGACCATAGAAAAGGACCAACAAAAGGAGCCCAAACCAGGCAGAAGGAAAGAGATAATAAAACTTAGAGCAGAAATTAACGACAGGGAAACCCAAAAGACAATTTGAAAGATCAATGAAACCAAGAGCTGGTTCTTTGAGAAAATAAGTAAGATTGATAAACCACTAGCAAGACTCACAAAGAAAGAGAGAGAGAGAGAACACTTATAAGCCGAATCAGAAATAAAAGGGGGACATCGCAACAGAAACCAATGAAATTCAAAAGATTATCAGAGACTACTTTGAAAATCTGTATGCCACGAAACAAGAGAACCTAAAAGAAATGGATGAATTCCTGGATTCCTATAATCTCCCAAGGCTGAACAAGGAAGACCTGGAGTTTCTGAATAGTCCTATTAACATCAAGGAAATTGAAATGGTAATCAAAAGTCTTCCCAAAAACAAAAGCCCAGGACCGACGGATTCACTAGCGAATTCTTCCAAACATTTAAAGAGGACCTATTGCCAGTTCTTCTCAAGCTTTTCCAGGAAATTGAAGAAACAGAAACCCTCCCAAACAGTTTCTATGAGGCTCACATCTCCCTAATACCAAAAGCAAACAAAGACACCACAAAAAAAGAAAACTACAGGCCAATATCCCTGATGAACACAGATGCAAAGATTCTCAACAAAATATTAGCAAACAGAATTCAACAACTCATCAAAAAGATCATACACCACGACCAAGTGGGATTCATCCTGGGGATGCAAGGATGGTTTAACATTCGGAAATCAATCAACATAATCCATCATATCAACAAAAGAAAAGATAAAAATCATATAATCATATCAATAGATGCAGAGAAAGCATTTGACAAGATCCAGCACCCGTTTATGATGAAAACTCTCACCAAAATGGGTATAGAAGGGACCTTCCTCAATATAGTCAAAGCCATCTACAACAAGCCTACGGCAAGCATAATCCTCAATGGGGAAAAACTAAGACCCTTCCCACTGAGAACAGGGACAAGACAAGGATGCCCACTCTCTCCTCTTCTGTTCAATATAGTATTGGAAGTTCTTGCAATAGCGATTAGGCAAGAAAAAGATATTAAGGGCATTCAGGTAGGAAAGGAAGAAATCAAGCTCTCACTATTCGCTGATGATATGATATTATACTTAGAAAACCCTAAAACCTCTACCAAGAAACTCCTAGAAACAATAGACTCATATAGTAAAGTTGCAGGCTATAAAATCAATACCCAAAAGTCCATGGCTTTCTTATATGCAAATAGTGAGAGAGAAGAAAGCAACATGATAAAAGCAATCCCGTTCACAATTGTGCCTCAAAAAATCAAATACCTCGGAATCAGCTTAACTAAGGAGGTAAAGGACTTGTGTAATGAAAACTACAAAACGCTACTTCAGGAAATAAAAGAAGACACGAGGAAATGGAAAAATATCCCCTGCTCATGGATTGGAAGAATTAATATTGTCAAAATGGCAATTCTCCCCAAAGCATTGTACAGATTCAATGCGATCCCTATAGGGATACCCTTGTCATTCTTCAAAGAAATGGAGCAGGTGCTTCTGAAATTCATATGGAACAATAAGCCCCCACGAATAGCTAAAGCAATTCTTGGGAAAAACAAAATGGGAGGAATCAACCTCCCCAACTTCAAACTCTACTACAAAGCGGTAGTCATTAAAAGTAGCTAATATGCTAAAAGTAGCGGTAACTTGGTACTGGAACAAAGGCAGAGCAACAGACCAATGGAACAGGGTTGAATACTCTGACATATTCCCCCAAATATATGACCATCTAATCTTTGATAAGGGAGCAAGAAATGTGAAGTAGAGCAAGGAAAGCATGTTTAACAAATTGTGCTGGCAAAACTGGACAGCTACATGCAAAAAAAATGGGCTTAGACCTCCACCTATCACCATGTACAAAAGTGAGATCAAAATGGATTAAAGAACTCAACATCAGACCACAAACCATAAGGTACATTGAAGACAAGGTCGGAAAAACCCTCCACAACATTGAAGATACTGGTATCTTCAAAGCTGACATGCCAGTGGCCAAGCAGGTGAAAACAGAGATAAATAAATGGGATTATATCAAACTAAGAAGCTTCTGCACCTCAAGAGAAACAGTGACCAAAGTACAAAGACAATCTACAGAATGGGAAAGGATATTTACGCAGTACCCATCCGATAAAGGGTTGATATCAAGGATATACAATGCACTGGTTGAACTCCACAAGAAGAAAACTGCCAACCCGATCAAAAAATGGGGTGATGAAATGAACAGAAATTTACCCAAAGAAGAAATCCGAATGGCTCAGAGGCACATGAGAAAATGTTCCACATCACTAATCATCAGGGAGATGCAGATCAAAACAACCATGAGATATCATCTCACACCACAGAGACTGGCCCACATCCCAAAAAACAAAAACAACCGGTGTTGGCGTGGATATGGGGAGAAAGGGACTCTTCTTCATTGCTGGTGGGAATGCCGACTCGTTCAGCCCTTTTGGAAAACAATATGAACAATTCTCAAAAAATTAGAAATTGAGCTTCCATTTGACCCAGCAATACCACTCTTGGGAATATATCCAGGAGAGGCAAAAATGTATAGTAGAGATGGCATCTGCATTTCTATGTTCATTGCAGCACTGTTTACAATAGCCAGAATCTGGAAAAAAACAGAGTGCCCCAAAACAGATGACTGGTTAAAGAAACTCTGGTACATATACACAATGGAATACTATGTAGCTGTCAGAAAACACGAAGTCATGAAATTTGCATATAAATGGATGAACTGGAAAGTATCATGTTGAGTGAAATGAGTCAGAAAGAGACAGACATAGAAAGATTGTACTCATATGTGGAATATAATATAATTGAGAAGTGCAAGTTTGCAGTGATGCAATTCCTGGCAGATATTTCTCTGGACTTAGTTACTAAAATACTAAAATACAGAAACCCAAAACCGTGAGGCCACTAGGTGCAGTCACTCGACCTCATACCTCTTCATTCTCAGCAATGGAAAACAAATTCTCAAATTCTTCCTTTTCAGCAGGTCTGACTTTAGGGGGGGAGACTCTCCAAACAATAATAGTGAGTTTTGTTGAAATATTGAATGCAATCAAAGTGAAAGTAAAGTGAAATTTATCAGTTACACATGCAAGGGAGGGGCTAGAGCTGGTGGGGGGGGGCTAGGGGTGTGGGGGGACTAGGGGTGTGGGGGGACGGGATGGAGCTATACTGTGATTCTTGGTGGTGGAATATGTGCACTGGTGAAGGGATGGGTGTTCGAGCATTGTATAACTGAGACTTAAACCTGAAAACTTTGTGACTTTCCACATGGTGACTCAATAAAAAAAAAAATAAAATAAATATAAAGCAACAGCTTCACAGCAAATAAATTGATTCAATAAATAAATAAATAAATAAATCACCTGCAAAAAAAAAGATAATTTCTAGTAGTAATCAGGCAATAATTAAAATTGGAGCTTAAACAAGATTAGGTTATGGGGTAGTTAAGGGACGAAACAGATGACATTACATGGAGGGCTTAGAGGGCTCACTGAAGAAGGGACCATTTGCTGAGACCTGATGACAAGAAAGTGGGAGTGGAGAGATAGTACAGCCAGTAGGGCACTTGCCTTGCACATAGCCAACCTAGGTTTGATCCCTGGCATCCCATAGGGTCCCCCGAGCCGACCAGAAGTGATCCCTGAGTGCAGAGCCACGAGTAAGAGTGAAGCACCACTGGGTGTGACCCAGAAAACACAAAATCAAACAATAAAGATGGAGCCAAGTGATGTCCCACGACTGGAGTTTTCCCAGCAAACATAAAGTCCTTCAATAGGTCTGTGTCCAAATATAAGGAATAGAATTGTGTGAACATGAGTGAACTATGGCATTGGAAGAGAGAAAAACAGAAAAGAAAGCCAGAGAGGTAGCCTGGAAGCAAGATCACATGGAATCTTTCACGTCACGGGAAGAAATTCCACTTTCATTCAGAGAAGGGTGAAAAAAAAGTTTTAAGGAGAGCAATGAATACTCTAATTTCTATTTTAGATCCTTGGGTCTGAGAAGGAAGGGATAGAGTTGGAGTCAGTAGCGGTTTAGGGGCAATAGAAAGTCAAAAGCTGGATAGAATCCTAATACAGGAGTCCAGTGAGAAATGTTGGAAGGAACAATGGACTTGAAAATGTGTCGAATACATTGAGGAAATCAGAAATGATAGTTTTAATTTTCTAGACTGGACATAGTTAAAGAAATATGTTACAACTGCATTTAATAAAAAGCTTTATGGAATGTAATTGCTTTGTTGCAATGTCCCTTCACAGTAGGATAAGGAGAAAGCTACAAAATAAAAGGTGTGGAAAATTCTTAAATTTAAATTTATACAGATTATTTTTATTATATTTATTGAGAACATCTAGAGAAATGGAATGTTGATTTCAAAATTTTATTTAATTTCTTAGGAAAGTAACATCTATTTTAAACCATTCTGTCATTAGACTTTATGTGAAACAACATTTTCTTTTTTTTTTAAATTTTTTATTAGTGAATCACCGTGGGGGTACAGTTACAGATTTATACATTTTTGTGCTCATGTTTCCCCCATACAAAGTTTGAGAACCCATCCGTTCACCAGTGCCCATTCTCCACCACCAGTAAACCCAGCTTCCCTCCCACCCTCCCCAGTCCCATCTCCCCCCACCCCACACTGCCACTATGTTCTCTCTCTTTTGTTCTCTCTCTCTGATTAGGTGTTGTGGTTTTCAATAAAGGTGTTGAATGGCCATTGTGTTCAGTCTCTAAAATTGGCATGCGTCACCCTTCCCCCGTATGACCTCCGACCACATTTTACTTGGTGTTCCCTTCTCTGAGTTACCCAGAATGAGGGACCAGTGTCCAAGCCATGGAGACAGCCTCCTGGTACTTATTTCTACTATTCTTGGGTGTTAGACTCCTATACTATTATTCTATATTCCACAGATGAGCGCAATCTTTCTATGTCTGTCTCTCTCTTTCTGACTCATTTCACTTAGCATGATACTTTCCATGCTGATCCACTTATATGCAAACTTCATGACCTCATTTTTTCTAACAGCTGCATAGTATTCCATTGTATAGATGTACCAATGTGAAACAACATTTTCTTAAAAATCTACTGAATGTGTTATTAGAAAAAGTGGAATTTGGGGTCAGGGTGCATATTTTGCATAGAAAGTCCCCGAAGTTGATCCCTAGCATCCGCCCTAACAGAGTTGAAACAAGGAATGAAGTTCAGGGTTAAACCATACCACCCAGGGGCCAAGTGTCTCCAGATCTATCTCCAGGCCCCCAGCACTGCTTGGGAGCCCCTGAAAATAAGTGCAATGTACTTCCTGACTTATAAAAGATCTTACAAACTTTGCATTACAAGAGCTCAAGCATGGAATTTAATTCTTTGACTAGTTAGAAAACTTCAGAACTTAGAGTCTCATTTCCTCACTGCAGACTGGAAGCAAATGAGCAGTGCCTTTAGCAGATTCCAACACAAAGCCTAACTTCAAGCTCCTTTTATTCAACAGAAGGAAAATTTTCATTTACTTGGCTAAGTAAGATTAGGGCAAGTGTTTCCAAATGCACACTCCCAAATTTCACAGCAAAAATGATTGGAAACATACCCCATTCTGGTTCTTAGTCTTAACAAAAGTACCCAAATAAAGTCTCTTTCTTTTAATTTAAAAGAAGGAGATTATCTTGTTGGATTGACTGGGGGCTGGGAAAACAAGTCCCTAGAATTTGTCTATAAATAGGGCAACATCTTAAATACTATAGGTGGGTTTCGATGAGGTGTTTCTGTGCAAAGACACTAAAGTTAATCTTGTACATTTAAATAAGTAGCTGTCCATTCAGTTGTTTTTTGTTTAGTCTGATTTGGGGGCACACCAGGAAGTACTCAGGGGTTATTCCCGTTTACTACAGGGGGTCGCTCGCAGCAATGCTTGAAGAATCTTGCAGTATCAGGGATCCACCCTGAACCTCTGCATACTAGTGTGCTCTTAATCTCATTGTTCTCGCTCTCTCTGTGTCTCTCTGTCTCTTTGTTTCTGTTTCTCTCTTTGTCTCTGTCTCTCTGTGTCTCTCTCTCTGTCTCTCTCTGTCCCCACTGCCCTTTCAATCCATTTCATAGGTTCAAGAAGGATAAAGAGAACAAAGAGACTGTATATGAACAGCAAAACGTCAGAACCCAAAATCCAGAACTCTTAACGCAAACAATACAAGATTTATTTCCAAGTTTACCTTTTCACTCTTTGTCTGTTTGAGAATATTAAGAGATTTAAAAATTCAATTTGCAAACTGCTAATGAGTTGAATCTAAATTGTGACTCTATCCCCTCTGCAATTCATACGTTAAAGCCTTAATCTCTAATGTGACTGTATCTGGAAATAAGACCTATAAGGAGATAATTAAAGTTAAACGACATCATAAGGGTAGAGCCCTAATCCAATAAGATTGGTGGCCTCTTGAGAAGAGAGATCTCCCCTACCTCTGACCCCCTCCCCAGGGGGAGACAGTTACAAGTCAAGAAGAATTGAAGAAAGCCCTTACTAATAACTGGCTTCCGGTCTCTAGAACCATGAGAAAATTTATTTCTGTTTAGACTCTCATTCTTTGGTATCTTGTCAAGGCAATCAGAGCTGGCTAAAACATAACTAGTCAAAGAAAGCTTTTCCACTCTTTGCTCAGTACTTGTATAGCTTCCTTATAAGACACAGAGTAAAACTCTTTGCTTCTGCAATGACCTATAGGCCCACCATCACCTAGTTAATTCTCTGGTCTCATTCCTTTCTTTTATAGAAGTAGAGGCCACACCATTGGAGGAGGTGGGTAGTGTATATGTGTGTGTGTGTGTGTGTGTGTGTGTGGTGTGTGCACATGTGGGGGATAGGAGGTGGGAGGAATTGATGCACTCCCTACAATGCAGCTGTACAGGCTGATGGTTCAGTGCTCTAGCCCTGCACTGCAGTACTTGAGTCCAGCAGTGTTAGGAACCACTGGAGAGATACCTGGTAGTGCTTGGGGATGGGGTACTAGGGATGTGCTATACTTGTTTGAGCCATATCTCTGGCCCTGATATCTCCCTCCCTCTCTCTCTTTCTCTCTCTCCTTCTCTCTCCCTCCCTCCCTCCCTCTCTCTCTCTCTCAACTTTTTGGTTTTTAAGCCACACCCAACAGTGTTCAAGGCTTACTCCTGGTGGTGCTTGGAAAATCATATGGAGTGCTAGAGATCAAATCTATGTGGGCTGCATGCAAGACCAGTGTCTTACCCACTGTACAATCTCTCCAGCCCCAGCCCCAAGCTTTTCTTTTTTGTTCACATATATTATCATTTTCTTTTGGAGGAGGATGGGGATAAGGGTTGGGGCCATATTCAGCAGTGCTCAGTACTAACTCCTGGGCTCTGTGTTTGGGGATCACTCCTGGTGCGCTCAAGGAACCATATATGGTACCAAGGTTAGAACAAGGGTCAGCTTCATGCAGACAAATGCTTTACCTTCTAAACTATCTCTCCAGACCATATATTTTCTGATATAAAATACAATTTGCTTATTATGTATATCATTTTTGTCTGTATTTTAGGGGTGTGAGCTTTAGGAGAGAAGAGATCTTTGTTTTATTCACTCATGTATCCCCAGTGCCTTGACTAGTACCTGACTCATACTAAGATTTTAATTAAACATTTTTCCAAATGCTACCTCTTCAATTCCTTTCAGATACCCTTTTTAATCGAAATACTTGCTCAGTTTTTATTTTAAAATGTCTGTAAAGGATCCAGAGATGTGGCTCAGTGGTAGAGAGCCTGCATTAGGTGCAGGAAGCCATGAGTTGGATCCCCAGCACTGCTCTTGTGATCCCCTAGAACTGCAGTAAGACCTCAGCACACAGCAACCAAGTGGACAAGTTCTGGAAACCACAACAACAAAAAGATGATAAAGGGGGGAAAATAGAATAAAATAAGTCTAAAAAGTCTTAAATATTCCGTTAGATAAATAATTTTTTTTTTTGCATTTTGGGTCACACCCAGCATTGCACAGGGGTTACTCCTGGCTCTGCACTCAGGAATTACTCCTTGCGGTGCTCAGGGGACCATATGGGATGCTGGGATTTGAACCCGGGTCGGCCGCATGCAAGGCAAACGCCCTACCCGCTGTGCTATCATTCCAACCCCTAGATAAATAATTTTTCAAAATTCAGATATTATTCAAGTACAAGTGAAAGTTCTTACACAACTAGAATCCACAAATGTTTAAACACACACATGCATACACATTCTTTTGGCAAATGTCACATGAATAAGTAAAATAAAAGTGTCTGCTTTTTCTGTTTCTTTTTGGGTCACACCCTGTGGTACTCAGGACTAACTCCTGGCTCTGTACTCAGAGGTGACTCCTGTAGGTGTCAGCCACATGAAAAGCAAGTGCTTTAACTCCTATCTTTCTGGCCTTCAACTAATATTTTTGTTGTTGTTTTTGTTGTTTTGGGCCACACCTGGCAATGGTCAAGGCAATGCACACTCCTGACTCTGCACTTGGGAATCACTCCTGGTGGTGTTCAGGGGACTAGTTGGGATGCTGGGGATTGAACCCCATTCAACTGTATGAAAGGCAAGTGCCTTATCCACTGTACTATCTCTCCAACACCCCTTTAGCTAATTTTTTTCCCTTAGCTAATTTTTAACTTAATATACAATTATGTGAATTCTGTAAATACATACAGAAAGTACTAATATGAAAAAGAAAGACTGCAGAAAAAGTTAAGGAATCAAAAGTTTCATTTTATGACACCTGCAGCCATAAAAACATATATAACCAATTTTAGGGGGAATATAGATTTTACATCTGGATCTTAATGTTACTTCATTTTGTTCACATTTTAGAACATTGTCTGGAGATGCAAAATTCAAAACTTTATGACTTATCACAGATACCTAATACAAAAAGTAGAACCTGTGATGTAAAGGCCACTTGTCTGGAGATGTTATTATTCTTGTATTATTCATTCCTCAACTCCACTATCATTTGTCTTTTAAACTATCATCCTGGGGAGCTGGAGTGATAGCATAGCGGGTAGGGCGTTTGCCTTGCACACGGCTGACCCGGGTTCAAATCCCAGCATCCCATATGGTCCCCTGAGCACTGCCGGGGGTGATTCCTGAGTGCAGAGCCAAGAGTAACCCCTGTGCATCGCCAGGTGTGACCCAAAAACAAAAACAAAAAAAATTAAACTCTCATCCTGTTGCTCATCGATTTGTTCGATGACTGTTACTGGTGCCCGCTCGAACAAATCGATGAGCGATGGCATGATAGTGACAGTGACCGTGATACTACAAATGAATCAGTCATTGTTATCTGTCCTTTTCCTCCTGACTCATTTCATTCAGCATGATACTCTCCATATCCAACCATTTACAGGCAAATTTCATGACTTTATTTTTCCTGAAAGCTGTATAATATTTCATTGTGTAGAGGTGCCATAGTTTCTTTATCCATTCGTCTGTTCTTGGCTATGGGGATTCTGGCTATGGAGAATAGTGCTGCAATGAACATGAGTACAGACGTGTTTCTGCTGTGTGTTTTGGGGCCCCCAGAGTATATTCCAAGAAGTGGTATTGCTGGGTCAAATGGAAGCTCAATTTCTAGTTTTTTGAGAAACGTTCATATTGTTTCACAAAAAGGCTGGACCAGTTGGCATTCCCACCAATAGCAAAGAAGAGTCCTTTTCTCCCAACATCCACGCCAACATTGATTGCTTTTGCTTTTGTTCTTTTGAATGTGTGCCAGTCTCTGTGGTGTGAGATGATATCTTATTGTTGTTTTCATCTGCATCTCCCTGATGATTAGTGTCCACTATCATTTTTCAACCCCAGTATTCCATCTTTGAGTTTGCAGGTTGTTACTTAGGTCAATGAAACTCACAGCCAAGGCATCAACCACTGCTTGCAAAGAAACTTTCTTATGTGCTTTTAATTCAAGAGAAAGCTGTTCATAAAGGCATGTTTACAACTAAAGTGACTGGAAGTGTACAGAACAGCAGTGCTGTAAAAGAGACAATTGCCATTGTGGTTGCTGAATTAAAACCCTGATGGTTCTGCTCAGCAGTACTCAAAAACCATCTAGAAAGTGAAGAAGAAAACCAAAGGGATCCTTCAAGAAATGGCTGCCATGTTTTTGTGGCAATGAGCAGTTGCCTGGGAGATGCTGAAACTTCTTCCCAGCATCTTTTGGAACATTCACATACATGGAAGTGCCCTGGAGCTGGTCATAGCTGCCACTGATATGATATGGCTACTTATACTTCTGCCAGCTCACTGATCATGACAATGTGTGGCTCACTTTCCTTCTCTTCTGCCAAACCATAAAAAGCATCATCCATTGCTTTAGGTAATATTCTCAACATCCCAATCCTTATGCTTGGGGCTTTTCCATAAAATGGAGACTAGAAGAAATGCCAACTGCGTGGGAAGGTGACCTCTAGGATCCTGGAAATATAGTTGAACCACATCAATACCAGCAGTTCTTGGAAACATTTTGTTTGTTTTTGGACCACACCATGCAGTGCTTGGGTCTTCTGTTTCTAAGATCAGGGATCACTCATAGCAATGTCTGGAATACCAACTGGGGTGCTAGTGATCAGACCCTGACAGGCTGCATGCAAGGCAAGCACCTTACCTCCTGTGCTGTAACTCCATCCTCAGGTCTTGGAAATTTTCCCAGAAGGTAAACACACTGGAAGTAGGGGGTGGGCGTTTGTGCAAAGGGAGGACTTTTATCGGTAGTGGTAGATAACTCTGTTTACTATCAATATAATCTCTGATATCTTGAAAAAAACTGTCAAAACTCTAGTGGTCTTATTATTGAAGATTACTATTATGGTAGGAAACTACAAACACCTTAGAAGAATTGAATCTAACTGGAGGCATGATTTAAATGCTACGAGTAAAATCCCTGCTTGTATCAGAATGGTTTTTTTTCTTTTTGGGTCATACCTGGCGATGCACAAGGGTTACTCCTGGCTCTGCACTCAGGAGTCACCCCTGTCGGTGCTCAGGGGACCATACGGGATGTTGGGAATCGAACCCAGATCGGCCGCGTGCAAGGAAAATGCCCTACCCACTGTGCTATTGCTCCAGTCCCCTCAGAATAGTTTTTGTACAACCATTTTCCCTAGGGGAATATTCAGAAATCCAGCATCCCTGAGTCTGCTTCATTTTCTCTGGTGCAAGCAGCATTACCAACTCTGCCTCCTTCAAAGCCTAATGATGCTGCTGATGAAGGTACAGATGCAACCACAGAGTCCAGAAATGGAACAGATGAATCTTTCCAAAGAAGACTGTATATCTGGCAGAGCACGTTCCCATCAATGCATTGCTGTTCCTCTACAATTATGTCGATGCACTTGCCTGCCTGCTCTTTCTCTCCACTTTGGTAGGAGACTTTTTTGTAAGAATGGTGAAAATCCTGATTCATCATTTGACTGGGGGTGTTGAATTGGGGTGAGGTGTGCCTTAGAAAATTTATAAGATACAGTCATACATGCCATATAGATTCTGGAAATTTGTGTCACAATCACCAGCACCAGCAGGAATATTACACCCAGCACAACTGTCTGGTCAGTCTTTAAACTTAACTGTAATAGCAATGGACATTTCCCTGTCCTTATCATGGGGCCATTATAGCCTTCAGACTTTACACATCTCCAAATGGAAAGGGGATTAGGAGAGCTCCCCAAAGGCACCCCCTAATTTGATCAGTCAGGAACAGCTGGTGTGGAAAGTCACCCAGTGGTGCGGTCTGCTCTTGAATGGGAGCACCACACACAAATGTCTGTCCTCTGCCAGACATTTGGCTAAATTGGCCATAAAACAGCAGCCAAGTTTACCCCATATGGTGTTCATGGAGAGGTGGGGCAAGATGAACAGGAAAATAACAGTTTTGGTCTTGCTGAGCCTCAGTGAGACAAGAAACTTTTCGAAACTTTATCTTGGAGAAGTGATGAGTAGATGAAGAAATAACTGCGGAAAAGCAAAATTTCTGTCTGCAACTGAGCCAGTTCAGGCAATACCCACAGTTCTATGACCTTCTTACAGCTTTGGGTCTTTGCACAAAGCCCACAGCTCTGTGCCATATTTATCTGCAAACCTTCAGCAGCTCTGTTCTGAAGCCTGAATATCTACAAACACTGACCAAATACTTTTGACCAGAACAGAAAGAGAGTTGGAATATCTGTTGAGAGTGCACATACTATCTTGTGAAGAATTCTGTGAAAATTACTAAGGGTACTAGAGTTGTCAAAGAGATTAAACAAAAGAGAGTGTTCATTTTAAAACCCAGCAGCACTTTTCCACCTCAATGTCACCAGCAACATTACCAGAATATATACATATATATGCATACATATGCTTGTATAAATATATGTACACACAAGTACATACATGTACACACACACAACGTAACCAACTTTCTGCCAATCTGGCCAGCAGTTCAATGTGAGAGACAAGGATGTAGTTCTATTTGGGAACTGTTATGCGATAGACCAGCAGGCCCCCCACCCCTCCCCCCACACACACACCAGGAGTGCTTGGGCCCTCTAGGTGCTGCAGCCCCACTCCTTGGCTTAAGAGTTGAATGTACCACCATGGGGTCAGGCCAAGCCTGTTCAGAAGTTACTTCTTAGAAAACAAGTATCTTTACCCTTCTTGCATCTGTCATCACTCCCACTCTGAGATGATGCCATAGCCTAGAAATAATACTTTGGGGGACCCACAGCTTCTATTTGTATTCCTACTCAGTATATCACAAAATTCTCATAATGTAATTTAGGCACTTATTAAAGATTTGCATTTTAAGAATTGTTTTTGTTTTTTGCAACAGAAGAGAGTTTGGGTCACACCTGGCAGGTGCTCAGGACTCTTTCATGGCTCTGTGCTCACAGATAACTCCTGACAGTGCTCAGGGGACCATATGTAGTTCTAGAGATCAAACCAAGGTCATCTGTGTGCAAGTCAAGAGCCCTACTTGCTGTACTTTCTCTCAGGTGCATGATTTTAATTTTTTTAAAAGCAAAATATGAAACACAAGCAAAAACTTGTAATCTATTCACTATCTTGATTCATCCTATATGCTTGTCACAATGTTTTACCTAGAAAAGAATGAAGCACATTCTAGACTCTGAATAGCCTAAAATTTCTAACTGAGTGCTTGAACATTCCCCAGGCTGAGAGATTTAACAATCATTATAGAAATGGTACGTTTACATGGAGAACAGTTGTTCCCATTAGCAAGCATGCGGCACCAGAAAGTCACAGTTACCAAAGAGAAGGATTCATAAACTCACCAAATTTTAGATCTAGAGGAATTAAAATCACCTATTGCTTAGTGATGCAAGGAAATGGACTGGTGCCATTTTTAGTAAGACAAATTGAAATACAAGCTTTAGGTGGATCTTTAAATAACATAAAAATTAAATATATGAAAACAATGGTTTTTTTCAATCTCTCTACTAAGACTCTTCAGTATAATGTTTTAACCACGGAGGCCTTTCTTAGGTCTTTGGGTATATAGAAGCTTAATAATTCCTTACTTTTTCTCTCCAAACTATAATTTGTATTCGAGGATAAACCTTCTATTTTTCAAAGTAATCTTTGAGAACTGTCATACATTTTGATTCAAATTATTAAGAAGCATGTGAAGTAGAAAATGGAAGAAATTTTAAGTTAGCAGATTTTCATTTAGATCCTAGACCAACTCATCCAAAACCATGCAACCTAAAATCACAAAGAAAGACTGATACTTGGGGGGAAAATAAGCAAGAGAGTAATATTCATCTATTCTGAGAAAGAATATTTTCAATTATTTAAAGAAAGACACAAAATAATTGGCACATGGAATTGTGGAAACTCAAAATCAACACCAAAAAAGTAATATTTTTTATCATCCAAAATATTCACCTTTCAGAACCAGGGCTATGGATCAGTGGTAGAGCACCTGCCTTGAAAGTGTGAAGTCTGGGTTTAATTTTTTAAGAAAAAAAAATTTTAAATAAGTAAAATGTGCAATAAGCAACAATTTTACTGTTACTGTTGCCATAGTTATTTTAACAATAAAGGTTAAAAAAAAGAGTGGGGAAAAAGTAAAAGAGTATCATCTTCCATACTGCAGAAGTACATATTGCGATCATTCCAACCTAGTTAAATGGGGGGAAAAACTATTCAAACCATTCAGTGGATTAGTACTTGAGAGATAGTGGGTAGAGTGTTTGCCTTGCACACAGCTGACCCAAATTCAATCTCTGTCATTCCATATAGTCCCCAAAGCCTGCCAAGAGAAATTCCTGAGTGCAGAACCAGGAGTACCCCTGAACACCCCTGAGCACTGTCGTTGGCCTCCAACAGAACAAACTATTCAAGGGATCAAAACTCTTATTCCTGGAAAAATGTGATTTTTAGGGCCTTCGAGAAATCTCCCAGTCTTCGAACTCAGCTAAACCAGAAACCTGGCATTGCTCCTTACAAACCTAGAAAAGCAAAGTTCACAGCAGCACTGCAACCCCCGTGGAGGCAGATTCTTCACCATTAATTTTTGTTTAGTTTTCAAACCATTCCTTCCAGCCTGAAATGAACTCTCTCCCTTTCTTTTTATGGCACTCAGCAAAAAATTCTTATGTAACTGCTTGGCCCTTTCACAAAAATTAGGCACTGTGCTAGGATAAGTTGCTAGCTTTATCAAGAGTCCTAAAATTTGAAAGCAGTCAATATATTTTAAAGGTCTTGGGAGTTCATTTAGGTTATAATTATGACATTTATACAGAAACCAATGTGGATAGAAGCATAGACTATCTAGTGTGGTTGGAGCAGAGGGGTCCAGCGATACCCAGTTACGGGTAGAATTCTGGAGTGTTAGAGGACCTTGAACAACCCCAAGGAGCTCAGCCTGTTTAGAAAACAGGGGACACACTAGCAACTAAGAAAACAGTGTAATAATATCATGGAAGATGAGCTTTTAGGTGTTGGAAGATCTAAAAATCTGAGAGAAGAAATTAGTTTAAATAAATTTCTATCTGTAGGAGCTGGAGTGATAGCAAGTGGGTAGGACATTTGCCTTGCATGCGGCCAACCCGGGTTCGAATCCCAGCATCCCATATGGTCCCCTGAGTACTGCCAGGAGTAATTCCTGAGTGCATGAGCCAGGAGTAACCTCTATGCATCGCAATAGGTCACCCAAAAAGGCAAAAAAAAAAATTATATGTGTAGTGAAGAATGTCTGGAGTGATAGCACAGTGGGTAGGGCGTTTGCCTCACTTGTGGCTGACCCAGGTTCGATTCTTTTGTCCCTCTCAGAGAGCCCGACAAGCTACCAAGAGTATCTCACCTTCACAGCAGAGCCTGGCAAGCTACCCGTGGCGTATTCAATATGCCAAAGACAGTAAGAACAAGTCTCACAATGGAGACGTTACTGGTGCCCGCTCAAGCAAATCAATGAGCAATGGGATGACAGTGATACAGTGATACAGTGAAGAATGTCAAGAAAACATGTAAGTTATTCATAGCAATTCAGTAATTATCTCTGAGAGACAGAATTCTCAATGCTTTCTATTTTATTTATCTGTTATAGAATCTTTTTGAGAAAACGTGTGTTATATAAATGCTATTTTATAATGAAGAAAGTCAGAATTATAAAATGAACCCCACACATTGATTACTTAGATTAAACAGTTATTGGGTTTTTTTTGGCCATAATTGCTCCATCTCTCCCTTCTTTCTCTGCCTTCCTGGCTTCCCCTTGTTTATTCTAGTGTTTCCCTCACCTGATTCACTAGTACTGATCATCTTCTTTCTCTCCACCCAGAAATGTCTAGGATTCTTCTTTATCTTGCCTAGAATTATCCAACCTTCCAAAGGGTTGCTCCCTTTCAGCAGGCTAAAAGGCGATCTAAGAAAGCTATGAGAAAACAGCCAGTTTTATAGAAATGATTCCTAGTCAACATGGGGACCTATTATCCTAAAAATGGTGGGAAAATATTAAAGGTAACGTTTAAAATGAAGCTTTGTGTCTGGAGACAAGAGTACAGAAGATAAGGCTCTTGCCTTGAATAGGCTGCAGAGGATGCTACCCTGGTTCAAATTCCCACCTGTGCCCTAAGTACCATCAGGGGTCATTCCTGAGAACAGAGCCAGAAATAGCCCCCAGGACCACTGGCTATGGCCCCAAAGATAAAGAAGAAAACAAGAGGATACACACATTCAAAAGTGAATCTGCATTTACCCCAAACTGAATTTGTCAGCATTGAAAATTCTCAGTGAGACCAGAAGAAGATCACAAACAATCTTGGTATTGAACAAAGGAATGGTGATAAAAACATAAAATACAAAATTGTGTGTTTTATGTGTGTGCAAAAGACAACAAAACACAAAGCAACTAGGTAATTTTTCTCCTACTGCCTTCTTTTCACGAATCATGAAATCCCCGTTAATTGTTGATTTCTCCGGCAGGCTCAGTAACCTCTCCATTCGTCCTTTCCCTGAGATCTTAGAAGTCTCTCTTAGCTTGGCGCTCTCAATGATGTTGCACCGAGGCTCTTTCAGGGTCTGGGGAATGAGATCCAGCTTGTTACTGGATTTAGCATATGAATACACCATGGGAAGCTTGCAAGGCTGTCCCACGTGGGCAGAAAACTCTTTCAGAAGCTTGCCAGTTTCTCCCAGAGGGAGAAGTAAACAAGATATTGGGCTGCATGCTTCTGAGAGCTTACTTTTAAGTCTCTCTCTGGATGTTGGCCACTGATGGGATTACACACACCTGGGTTCTTCTGCCGGTACCTTCATGCATGAAGCCTGTCCGAACGTGTGGAGAGGGGCCTCGAGCATGGCTGTAGCTAGGTTCCCGTGGTCTTTGGCTGCCGGGAGCTCTTCTCCGGGTGGGGAGGAAAGCTGGAGCCCATCCCCTCTGAGGGGCCCCTGGGAAGACAGCCAGGCGTGCGGGCAAGAGACTCTGCCTTCTCTTAGGTTAAGAAATATTCAACCTTATCAGATCTGTTAAGTAATTATTTGAAATCAGCTCTCCTTGGATGCTTTTATACTAGCATACTCAATAATATCTTTGTTTGTCTCTTTGTTTTTGTTTGGGGGCCACACCTGGCTGTTTTCTGGCCTTATTCCTGGCTCTGCTCTCAGGGATCACACCTGTTTTACTCCGGGGACTGTATGGGGTGCCAGGGATATCAAACTCAAGATTGGTCACATGTAAGGCAAGCACATTATCCCCTGTGCTATCCCTCCAGCCCCCTCTAAGTACTTCTTAAAACCTCCTTTTTGCTGTGGGGGAGTTTTCACCCTCTAATCTAAACAGAGAATGAACCACAGAAATAACAAAGACATTTTTTTTTCTTAAAGAAATATTTTATTGAACCACCGTGAAAACAAAAAAAAATACAAAGCTTTCAGGTTTAAGTCACAGTCAAATACTGATTAAACCACCATCCCTTCACCAGTGCACCCGTTCCACCACCAAGAACCCCAATACACCCCCCTCCCACACCACCCCCCATCTAAGTAGCTAATGATATTCCCATTATTCCCTATATATATTGAGTACATTTCATATTTCCATACAGAACTCACTATTATTGATTGGAAATTTTCCCCAACAATCAGGCCTGCTGAATAGGCATCATCTAATAATTTCTCTTCATTGGTAAGAGTGAAGACTTTGAGACCGCAATAGCGGCCACGCGGTTTTGGGTTTCTAATATTTTAGCTCAGTTCACAGTCAAAATGGATGGCTGCAAGCATCCGCTCTGGTGCCAAAATGGGTTAGGAGACCTCAGGATCACAGTCAATAGGCGTGGAGGCTCTGCTTCTCGTGCTGCGGCTCTCGGTTCATCTCTGGGCGGAAGCAATAACAAAGACATTTTAACCTTGAACCAGTGATTCTCCCCACCACCTCTCTCTGTCTCTGTCTCTGTCTCTGTCTCTCTCTGTCTCTGTCTCTGTCTCTCTGTCTCTGTCTCTCTGTCTCTCTCTCTCTCTCTCTCTCTCTCTCTCTCTCTCTCTCTCTCTCTCCTTTTTCCTCTTTCTCTTGTGCTTAGAGAACTGGGGGAAAGAATCATCTGCAGTCCTGGGATTCTTCAGAACTACACCCATAGGACTCTGGAGACCATGTGGTGATGTGGATCAGAGCAGAATCCCCCACATCCTGTAGGCACAATGCATCTAATCCTCACGCTACCTCGCTAACAGGAGGACAGCGATTCTTAGTTTTGACTTTCACATCACAAGGAATACTGAAGTGTGTGTGTGTGTGTGTGTGTGTGTGTTAATAATAGCTTAGCAGAAGGATATTGACCATATGTGTTAGGCACGATTCTCAGCTTATGTGCATCAGCCCTTTTACTTCTAACAGCAACTCAGTGAATTAGGCCTTGATTACTTTCTTTTTATTTCATTTTTTCAGTGCTGGGGACCAAGCCTTGTACATGTAAGGTATGTGTCCTTCCATTGGGCCACATCCCAGCCCTACCTTCATTTTTCATAAAGATGTTGAGGGATATGTATAGCCACAAGTGCTTGGAGCCAAAATCTGAATCCAGGCAGTCATAATAAATTTACTCAGACTTTTTTTATGCCATCCTAAACAGACACAAAACAAACACAAAATTTCAAATCTTAAATGCATTGCTAGAGAAAAATGTATTACTCACAGTGAAATGTAATACCAGAACCCCTCCCTTAAAAAAGACAACAAGAGGCCCACTGCAACCATTATTGTTCTGGCCCCCACAACAACAGCACACTCAGTTGGCAATCTCATTGATTTTTCTTGGTATCACTGTATCACTGTAATCCCATTGTTCATTGATTTACTCGAGCGGGTATCAGTAACATCTCTATTCTTTCCAGCCCTGAGATTTTTATCAGCCTCTCCTTACTCGTCTTTTCCAACAATTGGAGTCTCTTTCAGGGTCAGAGAAATGAGACTTATCATTACTGTTTTTGACATATCGAATACAACATGGGTAGCTTGCCAGGCTCTGCCCTTGTGGGTGGGATACTCTCAACAGCTTGCCTGACTCTCCCGAGAGGCATGTGTTGTTTACTGTCTGGTGTGGTAATTATGGAAAATGGGTAGAAAGTGTCTTATAATGTGTCCAAAAAGCAGCCTGGAGCATGTCGGTGGTTGGGTAATGGAGGTTGGCTGCTGGGGCTGGGTCCCTTGGGGCGGGGAAGGTTCTCACCCACTCCCCTCTGGGACACCCCGAGTGAAAACAGCCTGGGGAGGAGTCTGGTGGCATGGCTATGGGAGGGGGGGCCTCATTTTATACTCCCATCTGGGAGGAGCAGCCCTTGAGATCTGGAGGGTGGCCAATGAGGAGGTTATCTGGTGCTGGCAGGGTGTGGCAGGGTGTGGCTTACGGATGTGATCCCTGGGTCACTGGAGATTAGGGGATAGTAGGCAGAGGATCTCTGCTTCTGGGTCCCCTTGAGTCCAGAGTCCAAGGTCACAAAGTTCCACATTATCTGGGTTCCGTGGGACTTCATTCATGTGTGAGGCTAGGCCAGAGTATACGGAAAGCGGAAAGCGGCCTGGATCATGGCAGCGGTTGGGTAGTGGAGGTTGGCTGCTGGGGCTGGGTCCCTTGGGACGGGGAGGGTTCTCACCTGCCCCCTCCTCCCGGGGCGGGCGCCCCGAGTGAAAACAGCCTGGCATGGAGTAACATACTAAAAATGTGTTGGAAATATACTAAAAGTATGTTCATTGTAACTTCATCCTCAGTGTAGAAACAATTTTCACTACAGAAACATTTTCTACACTGTATCATACAAGATGCATTGTGTGGACCATATCTTATTCTTTGTATTCCAACGGATCATTCCTGACACATTTCTGGCAAGTAATACAAAGAGTAATTTTTTTTAATAAATGGAAGTTGATAAAGAACTCTGTTTTTTATTTTTCAAAAAACACAATATTTGTACCAAAATATCTGTAATGTCCAAAATATTACAGATACTCTCTCGACCATGAAAGAAGGTTCTAGTACCAATCATTCAAGGACAACAAAGTTTTCTATTTGGGCAGTTGTGCTGCATAAGCAACACAACTTAACTGATCCACTGAGTCCTGTGGCATGGTAATTTATAAACACATGAGTGTACTGTATTTCAGAAGAGGAAAGGTTATTTCATGGAATAAATTTGTCAGACAGACTAAGTGCCTTCCCTCTTACCTATTTTTATGACCGATAGTGGAATGTGCCCTGCTATCCTTTCTTTATGCTGCAGATCAAAGCAGAGTATCTGCAAATATCTGCAGAGTCATTGTTCTTACTCAAAGCTTTTAAATAAGCATATAAACACAATGTAGAATATTCCTGGTCAACCACCAGAAGCATTTTGATTCTATCTCCAGTATTTAGAAACTCTCAAAATTTGTATAATTTATACAGTTTAGGACTAACAAAACTGCAATCAACTCAGAAAAAGTATTTATTCTTATCAAGAAAGTGTTCAATAGTTTTCTCTTTGTTTCTACAGTCACAAAACCAGTATTTAAGATTTTGATGAACTCCTTTTGCCTTTTAGCATCTGGGGGGTAGCTGTGATGGTAAAAAATCTGATTGCTTGTGTGTCCTCATACATGATTTAGCTTCTTTTTAGCCAATTCAGCCTTTTATGTCTCCTACAAACTAGAACAAGGATATAATATAATTTGCAGCACTGTTTGCAAACATAAAAAGAAAATGACTGTGTGTGGCTCTTAAGACCCTACTTATATTCTACTGTAGACAAGGAAGAAGGAAACATAAGCACAGTAGTTATAGATTTAAATGGTTTTCCTGTTGTTCCATAAAACACTTGTTTCCTTTACTCCTTCAAGTCTGTGCAATTCAGTTCAGCTACTGTGAAGCAGAAAATATTATCAATTAAGCCACGGTATATTCGTCCTGAGTCACAGGGCTTCAGTACCCTGGTGTGTTATATACCCAGAACTACACCCTTCTCTTCTACCCTGGAACACACATCACAGCAGGACTGGTTCTAATGATCGACTCCATGTGTACTGAAAACTCAGAGAGGAAAAGCTAAAAAGACAAAAAGTTAAGAAACCAAGGTTCTTAGAAGACAAAACTCTGGAAAATTAGAGCAAGAGGAATGAAAACTGGACCCATGACCCTATCAGTGTAGGAGTATGGCTAGATATTTAAATTAGCAGCATGAAGACTGGCCAACAGGTCCACATTGCACCTAACTGCCTATAACTGAATGTCTTCTTTCCCACCCAACTTCTCCATTGATAGCAAGAGTCCTGGTAAAGGCTAGAGAAGCAAGTTATTTTAACTGTGGTCCAATAATCCTTTTTTGTTTGCAAGATAATCAGTTGGTAAACACTATGAATGGTCTTTGCTCTAAAGTATTTCTTGTATCCAGTGTTCATTTCTCATTCTACAGGTCCTCTCTGGTTAATCTGGGGACCGTTACAATCAGGCTGGTTGCTCTAACAGTACATGTTCCTCTATTTTCAATCCATCATTTACAATTTGTAAGTGGAAAATTGCTCTTCACAAAACATCACTTTCTTATTTTCTCGATAGACTCAACCTTCCAAAGTCAAGGTTCCATCTGTCCCACTCAATCTTATTGCATTGGTCATGAATATTTGTTCTCACACATGGTCATGTTCTTTGTACAATCCCACAAACTACAATATTCCCAACTCTTCATTGGCCTTCTTGCCTGGCATGATTACCTTTTTCCCTGAGACCATTGAAATTCCATAGCAGGATCAAACCTAACTTCCAACCCTTGTTTTATCTGACTTATGCTCTTTGGCCAACATTGGATTCCTTTCAACAAGTGAAGCAGTGTGCTGTCACTGTGGGTGGTTTATTCAACCTTGAATAGTGGATGCAAAAGGTTAATAGCTTGAGCAGTACTGTGATCTACTTAACCAGATATGAAGATGCTGGATAAACTCTTCTTACCAGCCACAGTCCCAGCTACAGCTCTCACTCCATCCCTGCCTGCAAATACCCAGTGTCCATTCCACCTGATTCTCCCCACAGCTCCATTTCCCTCTACGTGGAGGGAATTGCAGACTTAAGAATTTTTTCAGTCTCCTGACGGCAAACATAAAATCCACCTATCTGTGTGTCTACCCTCTTCTTCCGTGGGCTGAGTATAGGAAACACTTTCCCACTCTCCTATGCTATCTTTCATCTTCACTTAGCACCCCATCTCCACTCCACTTTCTCAGAACCTGCATGGGGTGTTGATCCTCTGCTTCTCTCTTTTTTTTTCTTTTTGGGTCACACCCGGCAATGCACAGGGGTTACTCCTGGCTCTGCACTCAGGAATTACTCCTGGCAGTGCTCAGGGGACCATATGGGATGCTGGGAATCGAACCCGGGCCAGCCGCGTGCAAGGCAAATGCCCTACCCGCTGTGCTATCGCTCCAGCCCCTCTGCTTCTCTCTTGTATGTTACACTTTCCCTTGAAACTGAACCATGTGCAAACCCCACAACTTCTCTCTCCAGTTTGAACCTTTCCTGTTCTCCAGAACCAAACTTCTTTGGAGAATTATCTATAGTCAGAGTTTATATTTTTCTATCTGCTACTCCTCAGTCCCAGCCCAGTCCCTTCCAACCTATTCGCTCCCGTTAATTCACCCAGACTTCTTGCATTAAGTTGCCAATGATAGTCAGGTCTTTGCTAAGGTCAAACACAGGTGAATTTGCACATCAGTCTGCCTTTTTTAAAATTTGTTTTTTGAGCCACACCTCTTGAACTGAGGGGTCATTCCTGGTGTTGCTTGAGGGATCATGTGGAGCAAGGAATGGAACAGGGACTCCAGCATGCAAAACATGTGCTCAGTTCACTGACTAGCTCTCAGTCCCTCAATTGTGGTCATAATTTACTTCTCAGCGATACTTAGCACTTTTTAGCATGCTCTTCTCTTTGGAAATACCTCCTTTAATGAACCAGTCACTGTCATTCTGTTGCTCATCAATTTGTTCAAGCAGGCACCAGTAACGTCTCTCATTGTGAGACTTATTGTTACTGTTTTTGGCATATCAGATACGCCACGGGTAGCTTGCCAGGCTCTGCCATGTGGGCACGATACTCTCCGTAGCTTGCCAGGCTCTCCAAGAGGGGCGGAGGATTCGAACACGGGTCGACTGCATGAAAGGCGAACGCCCTACCGCTGTGCTATCGCTCCAGCAATGAACCAGTACTCTTCTGAATTTCCTTTAATTTCCTTTTACACTTCTGGTTATTTATTCTACATATGACAGAAATCATTCCTATTCTACATTTAAGCATTTAAAAAAATAGAGTCTGAAGTAGAGTGAGGTGAGAGAGACAGACTCAGGACCAAAATTGAAGAGAGAGCTAAATAGCTCCCCCTATATAGAGAATTTTCTATATAAAGGATTTCATTCAGTAGAGTTACCACTGCTAATCTGAGAGCCTATATTGTTTTCCCAAAAGGATGAACCAGTTCGTTTTCCCACCAGCAATGAATGAGTGTCCCTTTCTGCCAGCATCTGCGCCAGCACTGGTTTTTCTTCTTCTTTTGGATATGTGTCAGCTTCTATGGTGTGAGATGATATCTCATTGTTGCTCTGATTTGCGTCTTCCTGATGATTAGTAACATAGAACATTTTTTCATGTGCCTTTTGGGCATCTGGAATTTTTTTTAAAAGGAAGCTTCTGCTCATTTCTTCTCCCCCTTTTCTTTTTCCTTTCTTTTTTTTATTGAATCACTGTGAAGTAAAGCTTTCATGATTAAGTTTCAGTCATACAATGATCAAACACCTATCCCTCCACCAGTATATACATTTCCCACCACTGATGACCCAGTATCCCTTTTGTCACCCCCACCCCACCCCACCCCCTGTCTTTATGGCAGGCACTTTCCTTTTTATTGTCTCTTTCTACTTTAGGGAATTACGTTTGCAATACAGATACTGAGAGACCATCATATTTGGTCCTTTGTCTACTTTCAGCACACGTTTCCCTCCTGAGAGATCCCTCCAACCATCTTTGACTTAGTGGGACCTTTTTTTTAATGCTGGGGAATCTCTGTTACTTGCTGTCACTCCAGTAGACCCGAGAGCCCTGTGCTTATCTGTCTTTGGTTCTCACTATTGCCAGAATATTTTCAGCTGGCCCAATTGGGGTTTTTATGCTGGAGTTCTGCTGTTTTGGAGTCTCTGAAAGACCTTGGGGTCTTTGCACAGCTTGGGGCTGGACTTTGGTTTTTGAAGACACTCAGCCCATTTCCCTTGCCCCATAGCTTTTGTCTTCTGGACATTTACCATAAACCATGGGAGGTATTAATATTAGGATCCTTTTACTTGAGGCCTTGCCAAGATGCTTGAAGCCAGGAATAATAAAATGAGGCCATCAGCTTAAAATGGGAGGAAAAGGGGAAAGTAAGAGCAAGAGAAAATACAAGATGATATTTCCACAAACAATTCTGCGGCATCAGCTTCTTCTGCATGTCCACATTCCTTCCTGTGGTCGTCCAGAGGCCTCCCAAGTCTTCACTATGTTCTCTCCATGTCATCTCATTCACATTTCTGTTCAGAAGCTAGAGGTTCCCCACATTTGCTTCTTTGGCCTGGACCTTACACTGCGCTTCAGAACAGTATGTCCTCCTTGCTCAGCATCTCCACTTGGACATGTCTCAGTGACATCAGACTAAATATACCCAAGTCACATTACAAGAGTCCTCCAACATGATCTTTCCCCCATGTAGATAAAATCAAGGGACTCACTCTAGACTCCCCTATACCCTTTATTCTCATTTTTGATTCATTTCTCAATCACAGCCTCTTTCTACCAAACAATTTCCACATTCTAAATTGTTTCATTTTTGTTGCCTCCACTCTGACCTCAGTTATCTTGAACCTTGACAATTGGGAAAACCTCCCGAATGGTCTTTCTTACACCGTGCTGGGTCTCTGCCTTTTTCCAATCCATGAGACCATTGAGCAACTTTCAAAAGAGAAATTTAAATGGGTCACCTTCTGGCTTAAATTATTCAAAGGAAGCTCTCTCTTCTGTGGAAACACCAGAGCAGGTTGACCATTCTTGGTCTGAGCTCTTTTTCCCTCACCTCACACCATTCTCCATCTTCCTTCTCTTTGCTCTCCGAGCTCCAGTCACACAAACTGTTCTTTCTGACACACTTCCATTTTTCTCATTACGTGCTCATTTGCATGATTATGTGATTAATGTCTGCTTTTCTCTCTAGACTATGCACTCCATGAGAAGCAGGACTGTGTTTCCAAAGCCTTACAGGGATCCCAGGACAATCTATACAGGTAGCTTGTTGAAAAATCAATAACTAGATCACATATTTTCTTTCAGAGCTACCCCCTCTAATGTTTAGAAATCTATCTGTGAAACATGTTGCTCTTTCAACAACTTTTGAGATTTAGGAGCATGTGACTTTTTAAAAAGTGCTTTAAGTGCATATGTATTTGGGGGACTCCTTTCTTGATGCTTGGGGATCACTCCTGGTTTGGCTATAAGGATAATGTGGTACCAGGGATCAAATCTAAGGGCTCTGATATGCAAAGCATTCACCCAACCCATGGAACAATCTTACCCACTGAACTTGTATTATGACACTTAATGACCACTATTGGTAAACGCTGTTTGTCTCCCATTTTAAAGATGTGGAAGCAGGTTTTTAGAGAGGTAACCCATCCACAGTCTCATCGCTTTTAGAGAAGTCAGATAACCCATCTGCCGTCTCACAGTCTCAAAGAAGTGAGTCCTCTATAGCAATGACTCAACTCCCAAATTTTGCATTGCGTGCTGTGTTTATTCAGTATGCATCGCAAGGAAAGTGTCAGGCACCAGGGTGGATAGAGAAGGAAAGAAAGGAATTCCTAATCTGCTAGAGTGTAAGACACACGGTGTGTCATTGTGACATACTGGGCAGGCAGAGTATATTCTCCATCACACTAATACTCACCAAAGAGAGCTTGGGCATTACTCCTCCCATTTTGTATGTAAGGAAGCTAAGGCCAAGAGTTTGCCAAAGTGGTTGGAATCCACTAAGCAGAATAAAACATAGCTGGAATGTAAACCCAGATCAGTCTGGCTTTTAGTCAGTGCTCTTTGCAACATGCGAAGTTGCCTGCAGAGACAGCTGCTTGAGACTATTGCTTTCCATCTCACACTTATTTATCTATGGGTGGATGACCCACAGATGTTAGTGTGAATAAGAATCAGCTGGAGAGGCTGGGGAAATGCTTAAAGCAGTGGAGCACATGCTCTCTGCATATTGGTGTTCTGGTTTCCAACTCTGGCACCGTGTAGTTCCAGGAGTTACCCTTGGGAATCACCCCCAAACCCTGCTCCAGCAGTAAACCCTTTTGAGCATTGCCAGGTGTGATCTAAAAACCCAGAAAGACAGAAAAAACAAATGGCAAATCAATATGTTGTACATCTGACGCTAACTATATCATATGTCAGTTATCCCTCAATTTGAAAAACATTGCAAAGTAAAACAAACGGTTGGGAAATGTTGAAATCATGTATCCTTGAGTTAGAGCATTAACTATTTGGGTGTGGGATTGGACTTTTCACTCTGAATATTTTTTTAAATTGTTGTGAGGTCCATAGCTGCCAATGCTGGGGGAAGAGACATAGGGGATAAAAATAAAAGCCAGGGGGGCTGGAGCAATAGTACAGCGGGTAGGGTGTTTGCCTTGCTCGCGGCCGACCCAGGTTCGAATCCCAGCATTTCATATGGTCCCCTGAGCACCACCAGGAGTAATTCCTGAGTGCATGAGTCAGGAGTAACCACTGTGCATCACTGGGTGTGACCCAAAAGGCAAAAAATAAATAAAATAAAATAAAATAAAAGCCAGGTCCTCATACATTTCAGGCATGTGTGCCCATGTAAACCAAATCCCTAGCCCACCTTGAACATTTTAAATGCACAATAGTGGGGGGTATACCGGGGATTTTGGTGGTGGAATATGGGCACTGGTGAAGGGATGGTGTTCGAATACAGTATAAATGAGACATAAACCTGAGAACTCTGTAACTTTCCACATGGTGATAAGATTTAAAAAAAAAAAAATAAAAGGCATTGCAATAAAAAAAAATAAATGCACAATAGGTATAAGTGGTGTTTGTGTTGTCAAAATGGTTTATTGTCTCATTTTAATTTGTTGGTTTTATGACTATTGAAAAGTTCATCTAATGTTAACACAGAAATGGAAAGCATTTTGGTTCAAAAGGACTAAGTCTGAATCATGGTTAAGAGACAGGAAAACGTCATCGATGCCTATATAGAGGAAAACAGAATAGTTCTTCATTTACTTGATTCCAAATTAAAACGAGAATGCTCCTTTCTATAGAAAGTTATTACTTACTGCTAAGAAGTATTACAAATATCATAAAATGTATAATAAACACACTGCAGCTCAAATAGATCCCTTTAAACCCCTAGATTTTAGTTGTGAACAGAAGAAGCCATTACACTACTACCTTGAGACATTTGCTGAGAGAGAAGCACAATTATATAATCAAGCATAATGAATGCATATTCAATTATTTATAAAGCAACTATTCGAGAAAGGCATAGAGCTGCTGTAATGAGTGATTCATAAGAGAATATAAAGATAAGAAAATCTCAAGTAGTAGGCCAGCTCTCAAAGCATACAGAGTGCATTGTGAAAAAATGATATAAGGACATATAAACTAAAACAAAATCTCTTTTCAACATTTTTATTAATGCCACCACCATTGCCTTTCCTGAAGAATCAAAACATTGGCCCTTGGAAATAGCTCAAAAGACTGGAGCACTTGCATGCTTGATTCCTTGGCTAGGTACCACTGAGAAGGGGCCTTGAGTGCTTCCCCTCCAAAGCCAGTAAAGAATCAGGAGCAGGAGAAATAGTATAGGGGTTAAGGCACGTGATTTGCATGTGCCAAAACAGATCTGTGCCTTATCAGATCATGATTTGATCCTGGAACTACATGGTCCCCAGAGCACCACTAGGCGTAACTCTGGAGACCCAGTGCACTGCCGGTGTGTGGCCCTGGAAATTCTTGAGTATACCTGGGTGGCCCGTGTAATCTACAGCACCTCACAGACTAAACAGCAATCCCCCCTCAGGCCCTCACACAAACCTGCCTGCATAGTTGACTGAAAATCGTCACATGGAGACCCCATGTTTCTTAAGCACTGCTTAGAAGCCTCCCAACCACCCCTCAAAAAAAGAATCAAAGGTTTATTTTAATCTTGCCCAAACTTCATTTCCCACATTCACTCTGCAGTCATGACCTGCAAGTTTCCCCTTTGCTGTATTTTATGGATTCACATCTATGTTTCTACCATCAATATCCTAGTTCACATTATCTCTTTAATATGAAATTTCCTATTTCTGTGTCCATGCCCCTCCCCTCTCCATCCTTCTTCCTTCTCTTCTGCCACTATAATTCATCTACTTCAATGGTACTGAATTAATTTTTTTCTAAAGTATCTGGCCTTGTCACTTGTCTGCTGAAAAGATTTCTGTGAGTCTCATTTCCCTCTATTTTTGATGCATTTTATTGGTATCATCCAATATATTTAATTTTTCTCTTATAGAAAAATTGTAATCATTTGGAGTTGTTCACTAGAATGTAAGTTTCATGTTTTATTTCTCCAATACTTTTAGGTTGCAATGAATACTGAAAATAAAGTAAACCCTTGGAAGACAATTTAGTTGTGCTGATAGGCATTTCTAGCTACTACAATTATATCTTTGTGATGATCTAATGTAATCAGGACCAAGAGAGATATAAATCAACAAATGGGGTAAATGTAGTTAGTACCCAATTATAGATTTGTTAGTCACATAATATCTCCAAATTGAAAAAAGTGTAGTTTATCTCATTACCTGCTATGTAAAATGGCAACTTGAATATTACTGAAAGATTAAAGAAACCCAATAGGAAAAAAAATCTTGTAATTGAAGATAAAACATTTTAAAAAGTAGCATGGCATCTGAGATTGTAGTAAAAATGATAAACTAGAATGTCCATGCCTCAAAGTAGCAAATTATTTATCTGAATGTCTGGGAATACTTATAAATACATGACCACTGAAAGTGAGTAATTAATTTGTGCATTTATGATTCTGCAGACAACAGCCTTCTTAGCAATATGCATTTAAATGTTGTGTGGCCCTAGAGAACAATTATATGAAGATGAATTTTTAGTTTGTGTACAATTTTCATTAAAGCACATTCAGTCTCAGAAAAAATATTCATCTAAGATTTCATCAGGCATTAAAAAAGAGCTTAGAAAAATAGTCATTTTAATAACAACTGAGGCAAGGTAAAGCTAACCATCTCTTAGTATCTATAATTATTGTAAGGATTAAGGTTTGTGTCTTTCCATATGATGGTAATACCCATAGCTGCTTCTAAGGATTAGAATTGTTGCTGTATAAATCTCCAAAATATTTTTCTTTATGGCATCCTAAGAATTACAAACACTTTAGCATACATTCAAAATTTTGCATAGAAGGTATTTTGGGGACTCCCAAGCAATGCCCAGGGCATCCAGGCACCCCTCTGGTTGACACTCTGCCAGTTAGGCTGGACTATTCAATGTTCAGCAATGTTTGGAATCAGGAGGGTTATATCCTGGCCCCTAAGCTACTCCCTTAAAATATGGCATTTTAAGATGCTCAAGAAATAGTACAGGGGTTGAGGGGTGCCTTGCATGCACCAACCTCAGTTCAATACCCAGAACTACATGGTCTCCTGAATATTCACTGTATCACTGTCATCCCGTTGTTCATTGATTTGCTGGAGTGGGCACCAGTAATGTCTCCATTTATTCCTGTTGCGTGCTAGTATAGCCCAATGGCGTACTGGAGGGCTCTTTCAGGTCAGGGGAATGAGGGATGTCATTGTTACTGTTTTTGGCATATCAAGTATGCCACAGTAGCTTGCCAGGCTCTGCCGTGCAGGCAGGATACTCTCGGTAGCTTGCCAGACTCTCCAAAAGGGATGGAGTCTTTTGGGGCGGTCTCTAATCGCCTTTACAGGTGTTTCCAGTCAGGCATATATATATATATATATATATATATATATATATATATATATATATATATTATTATATATATATAATAATATATATATTATTTTATATAATATAATATATTATATATATATAATAATATATATATATTATTTTTTCTCTATGATTTGTTGCCTACTGTCTGAACCCCATCAAATATGGTGTGGTAATTATGGAAAATGAGTAGGGAGTGTCTTATAATGTGTCCAGGAATATGTTCACTCATATGTGAGCCTTGGCCCAAGCATGTGGAAAGCGGCCTGGAGCATGGTGGCGTTATATTTAACATATTTGATAATTACTTGAAGTATATGAGATATTAGTGAAAATAAATACTCTTTAAAAGTTCTCCTTAAGTATTTTTTTTTTTGCTTTCTAGGTCACACCTAGCAATGCACAGGGGTCACTCCTGGCTCATGCACTCAGGAATCACCCCAGCGGTGCTCAGGGGACCATATGGGATGCTGGGATTTGAACCCGGGTTGGCTGCATGCAAGGCAAATGCCCTATCCACTGTGCTATCACTCCAGCCCCAAAAGGTCTCTTGAAGTAATATAATATTATTTTATGACAATCATCTCAATATTACCAGGTATAACCCTGGGGGTCCCCTAGCATTCCCAGATAGTCTGGACAATACCCGGCACTATAGGGCACTGGAAACATTGCATCCTTAGACCTCACAAATTAGCCCAGAACAACTCAGAGAAGGGAACACCAAGTAAAATGTGGTCGGAGGTCATGCGCAGGGGGAAGGGTGACGCGTGCCGAATGTAGACTAGAGACTGAACACAATGGCCACTCAACACCTTTATTGCAAACCACAACACCTAATCAGAGAGAGAGAACTAAAGGGAATACCCTGCCACAGTGGCAGTGTGGGGTGGGGGGAGACGGGACTGGGGAGGGTGGGAGGGACGCTGGGTTTACTGGTGGTGGAGAATGGGCACTGGTGAAGGGAAGGGTTCTCGAGCTTTGTATGGGGGAAACATGAGTACAAAAATGTATAAATCTGTAACTGTACCCTCACGGTGATTCACTAATTAAAAATAAAAATTAAAAAAAACAAATTAGCCCAGAAAATCATCTGACAGAAACAAATTGAGGGCATCTATGAAAACTGAGAAATTGTGACTGAGGCAATGAAGGGAGGTAACAGTTAAGTGCATGGTGTATCCTGGGTGGGATTCTGAATCAGAAAGAGAACATGAAGAGACTACCCATGACAATCAAACCAGGCATGGAGCTGAGTTAGTAGTACCATGTTGGCATCTGCGTCTTAATTAATATATAATGGCCATGGAAGATGTTAAGAGTAGTTCACAGACTGAAGGATATGGGAACCCTGCACAGAATTTTTGTGACTTCTTGTAAATTAAAGATTTTTGCAAAACAAAATCTTTATCCAAAATATCTTCAGTTTTCCTATCTCTGACATATAGCAGACATACAGCTGTGGAGTGCCAGGGTGACTACTCTGGATTCTCTTCCCAGGGGCAATTTCACTATCTGTGATCAGTGAAATTCATTTTAGAAAACAGTTTAAAGAAAGGACATGGGAAAGCTCAAAGAGAACCAAAAGCTTTAGAGAAGCGTATCATATTTTAAGAATTAAAAGAAATGTGAAAAAACACCACACACTTTTTACAGACAGCTACAAAAGAGCCCAAGTAATAGAAATTCGCTTTCACTATATTGTGATTCCATCCAAATGACAAGTAATCTCTATGTTTATGCTTTTCTCAGGAAAGACTCTTGTCCTTCTGTTATCGCAGTATACAGTTATAAGCTGCTATTACCCTCTGGGGAGAACTATGTTTTGTTGAATTGTGTATAACAAGGTTGCAGCCTCTGGGCGAATATCTGAGCATTCCAAGTTCTTTTTGATATATTTTTAAGTAGAATTTGACTGCTGACTTCTTTAAAAAGTGAACAAAGGGAGATTCTATTTTCAAAATTGATATGAACCCTGGAGAGATTGCTCAAAGAGGTGGAGTACATGACTCATATAAGTGAGGCCCAGGGCTCAATCCCCTGCACTACATCGACCCCCATCACTGTCGCCACTAAGAGTGGCCTTTGGTGGCTCTCCATCTCACCAAACCATCAGGCACATACCACAAGTGGAATCTTGGGGAAAATGGCCTTCTGGTTTCCTGAAGAACTACCAGGAAGTTCCCCCACCAAAAAGCAAAAGTCAATACGATCCTAACATTGAGGACAAACCAAGTAAGTCATGGTATTTTCCATCCTCTGTTTTTTTGGTGGCAGATTGCCCTTGCTGAATATTCATGATGACCATGACTAGCTCTTCTTAAATATTTACAAGAATATAATTTTATTACTGCCTGTGGGAGCCTGGTTCATATTCCTACTGTAAAACTGCTTGATTATTCTTAGTAATCCTATGAGCAAGTCTGGCTCATTATTACCAGTTTACCTTTTGCCACTTCTCTTAATAGGCTTTAATTTTTGTCATACATTAGCAAATGCCAACATCATCGGTTAACCTATATTTTCCTCCCAAAGGGATCATTTCAAGAGCGGCCGCATTCTTTCCACAAACACCTGGAGGCATGGCTTTGAATGAAATCTGTGGCTGAGAGAGCCATTCCTTCCGATGCTCAGATTACAGGCATCTCTTGAAACTGTAAAACTGTGTTCTCATAGTTTGCCATTAGGTAAAATGTTGGGTCTCAAGCCTGACTTCCTTATGGATTCCAGTAACAAGGTAGCAGGGTTTTCAGGGGTTGGGTGAGAGGGGAGTCGAGGAGGAGTTAGAATGAAGGTGCAAAGTCTTGGCATAGGCAGACCAGTGAGATGGTGTTTGTTTTTCCAAGACTGTCTTCCTGTCTGATGTATCTTGAGTCCTCAAGCACAATTGAGGAGCTCGGAGGATGGGAGAGACCTCTTCTGAGAACAGGACAGAAGAAAGGATTATTGTCCTTCCTTCAGTTGGACTTAGGCCAAAGCTGCATCAGGGGATGGGGCTCAGCAGCAGAGCATCTGCTTTGCATGGGGTTTCAATCCTTGGCACTGCAAGTTTTGGAACCAAAGAGTTAGCTCAAATGGTTGAGCACCTGCTTCATATGCAGGAGATCTGGGCTTAATTCCCCACACATCATGTTCCTCAAAGACTTGAACATATTGGTGCGGCTAGCCTTGCCCTGAGAAGTTCTTGCCACTTGCTGAGCTTGCCACAGGGAACAGCAACATTTACATGGTCACAGCATAGAATAAAAAAGAATCTCACTCACATTCTGATGCTCCACATTTGAAATGCAAAATAACCACTGTCTCCAACAACATGTATGCTTTCCCTTACATCAAAACACATTTGTGTCACTGGGAAAAAATAAAAGCAGTTTTCTATCTAAATAATTCTTACATTTAAAAATGTTTCTGCAGCTGAGAGCAGCTGTGCTTCACTATGAAGCTAACTTCCCTTGATCTGGGATCTGGGTTTTTTGCAGGGCCTGGAGCTTCACTGGATTTTGGCTGCTCACTAGTCTTCTTTCCAATGCCTGAGTGGGAGCTTTGCTTATATCTGTGCAACTAGATGGCCCTCGATATGTCTTTGCTGAGAAGGCCGACCAGAATGGAAGCCACTGGAGTGAGGACAACTTCTTACTAATATATGAGTTTTCAGATACAAGACATGTCTTTTATTCCTATAATGAAAATGAGACAGAATCATTTTCTTGTCCCCTGACCCCCTTTTTGGCCACTGGTTTATTTGCTGCACACACATCAGAATTCAGGGTGCATTCTTTGCTCAGTCTGGGGATGTCAAGGACCCTGAGTCATTGACAGGTTCGGTGAGTTGTAAACAAACTTACTAAGTTTATTTATTGTTGGCTCAACATGCAGCAAATGTCTGTTACCTTTTGACATTTGTTATCCACTGACCTATTTTTCGGGGGGGGGGCACTTCTTTTATGACTTCTCATGTGATTAAGCTGGTCAGTTGCTTCTATTTCTGACCTCATTTTTCAGGAGAAGTAGAACAACTTAGAAACATATGGCAGTGAGAGAGTTGAGAAAGATGGATTTATAATTAAAAGAAAGGATTTTTTTTTTTATCTCTAGAGAAGAGATTCCCA
This sequence comes from Sorex araneus, assembly GCF_027595985.1. Lineage (NCBI taxonomy): Eukaryota > Metazoa > Chordata > Mammalia > Eulipotyphla > Soricidae > Sorex > Sorex araneus. The sequence continues at coordinate 95,638,766 of NC_073306.1, forward strand.
GGGAGCATTTTAAGCAGCAGATTTTGGGATGCAGCAATCAGATCATGTCTACTATCCAAGAAAGGCATTTTGCAGGAGCTTTTTCAAATGCTTTAGTAGCAAACTTGTCGATCAACAAAGTCCCACAACAATGTCCTTCCACAGAGCTGACTGGCTCCACCTTATTCTATCCTTTGAGTTTATGCTTCACCAAGTTTTCTCCTACTAAACCATCCAGTTCCAGTTCAGCACTGTTTCTCTCCACATTTTTCTCACTGAGATCTTCCCCTTTCACCCCAAATTATTTTACCCTTTTAAAATTTTTGTTTGTTTGCACTTGACATTATACTGTTAAAAATCTGGGCTGGAGGACTGGAGAGGCAGTGCCATGGGTAAGGTCCTGATCTTGCATGTGGCAACAAAGGCTTGATCTCTGACACCATATTTCGTTCTTTGAACATGTCCAGGAGTGATCCCTGAGCACAAATCTGACATGTCCCAAACAAACAAAATCAGATTTAGAGAGATAGTACAGCGAATAAGATACGTGCCTTGCATGCAGCTGACCCCGGTTCAATCCCTGATACCGCATATAGTCCCTTGAGTAGCACCCAGAGTGATCCCTGAGAACAGAGCCAGGAGAAAGTCTTGAATACTTCCAGGTGTGTACCCTCAAAAAAGTTGACTGAGTTTTATATTCCAGAGCTTCTCTTGCCCCCTTGCCTCTCTGGATGATGCTACATCTAACTCCAGTTGCCTCAGTGGGCTGTAGGGAGGTCAGCCTGCTCTACTCCCGTTTTCTTGTCTAAACCATTTATCCTCAAACTTGTGTCTTCAGTTTTCTATTAAACACCCCATCAAGTTTAGTATTTCAGATGCTTGAAAGCAACTCCTTTTCTTTGACAGTCAGTCCACAGACTATATTGCTGCAATGACTGGGAGTTGTGGTGCTTGCGTGTTAGGCTCTGGTGCTTGCTGGGCATTGAACATTTTGTTGGTGGAGCTCAGTGATCCTAAACCACAAAGGCATAGAAATGGCACTCAGCAAATGTAAGCTGCAGGGAATTGAACACATAAACTCATGCGTGAAAGGCAGGTGCCTTTTACAACTTAGTTATCCCTAGATACCTGAAAGATAAAGGGGTTAAGGCAGTGCCATGACAGGCTCAATAAGGATCCAAGTCTAAATTTTAGTTTCTTAGGCTTAAGTTACGGTTTCCCCAAGTGATATGGCCAGCCAGGACAACCAAACAGAAACAACCAGGAAAGTCTCTGGCAACCACCTCAGCCTGCCTCCAGCCAATCAGAATTTACCAAGTAGCTGGAAAGCTCTCTAGACTGTTGCTAAAGACAATCCCCCATTATGCAATGTTGGAAGATTAAAAACCCTGCGCACCCATGGAAAAGGGCCACTTGCTCCGAGGAAGCTGCCTCTGTGTCAGTAAGCTGGACAGGGGCCCTAGTTCGAGCTAGCCATTAAAGACCCTTTGCTTGTTGCATTGCAACTTGTCTTTGTGTGGTTCCTCTGGGGAGATCTTGCCCAGTTTAATATGCCTACACCTAGAAACTGTTTTCAGGGTTGTGGCTTAGTGTTTGCCTTTTATATATGGGCCACAATTTGTGTGTGTGTGTGTGTGTGTGTGTCTTTGTTTTGGTTTTGGGCCACACCTGGCGTTGCTCAGGGGTTACTCCTGGTTTTGCACCCAGGAATCACTCCCGGTGGTGCTCCAGGAGCCACATGGGATGCTGGAGATCAAACTAGGTCGACTGTGGGCAAGGCACATGTCCTAGCCTCTATGCTATCTCTCATTCCCCCAGTGGGGGGTGGGGTATCACCACCACACATGCCATTCTTTCCTATCAGGATCCCTGCCCCACAACAAAAGCGATGAGTACTCTAAGTTAACAATAATAAAGTTTGTTGCAAGAGCAACAAAGGGAAGAAAATAAAATATAGCTTTAAAGAGTAACTCTTTTTTTTTTGTCTGAACTATTTTTAGGACATTCCAATTAAATACCTTTCCCTTAACCATTTCTTAACCCATTGCAAACTCCACATACTACTTACTTAATTTTAAAAAATCAGTTCTGTCATGATGGTTGGAAGAGAACAAACTCAAATGCAAAGATCTAAATTTAAATCCTGGTTCTAACCCTCTTTAGCTGGATAACCTTGAATGACCCTCATCTACCTGGTTCAATCTGTAGTTACAGGACAGTGATGTTTTTAAAGTCAAAATAAATCTGATTACATCACTTCCCTGTTTAAAATAAATAAATATAAAATAAATAAATAAAAAGTCAGTTCTGATACAGTAAAAAGAAAATCAAAGAACATTTTGTTTATTGGACTCAGCTCAAATTTGAGGTAGTATTAAAGTTCCATATAATATGATCCCAACATTTAACTTGCCTTCTCTTTCAGCTTCTCTCCTCCTCAACTCACATGTAATATATACCTTTACTGTGTGGTGGGTTTTCTACTTTTAACAAAATAGTAGAAATAGTTGTAGTTTATGGAGTGCTACCCCCAAGCATTGTATTAAGCACTTTTTCCCCCAACTCAACATCAATAAAAGGTAGGAACTATTATCCCAATTCAACAGATGGAAACATTATTAAAGGAGTTATAGGAATTTCCCAAATTGCATATCCATGAAGTGGTGGTCCCAAATTTGAGTCTGCCCATCAACCATTAAAATTTGTAGTTTTCTCTTTGTTTCAAAAATACAGCTATCTCATAAAAATTCTTTGCATATGACATTAAGATCTCAAGGAACTCCTTCCTAACTACAGCAATTATTCAAGAGAAAGGAAATTTAAGGGATTCAAATTGGAAAAAAAGTCAAACTATAATTCTTTCAGATGACATAATATATGTAGAAAACCCTGAAGACTTCACCAAAAAAATCCTAATAAACAATAAATCATATGGTAAATAGCATGCTACAAAATCACACAAAAGTCTTTACAAAAAATAAACTGGAAGAGAAAAATAAAAAACTATTAGCAACTAAGTCCAAAACCATCAAATACCCCAGAGTCCATTTAACTAAAAAGCTAAAAGACTAAGACACCAAAAACTATTAGTTACTGTTAAAAGAAAGAGAACAGGACTCAGGGAAATGAAAAAAACCCTTTTCATGTTTATGTTGTGAAAGAATTAACATTGTTAAAATGACCATGCTATTCAGATTGAGAGTATTATGTAGATTCAATTCAATCTTTAATTTAGTTCTTATGGCAGTTTTTAAAGACATAACAAATATTACTAAAATTTGTATAGAACCATAAAGCTTCTCAAATAGAGCAATCTTACCCTACTGAGATAAAAGGACACTCTCAGACTAATGGACTAGAACTGAGAACCTTAGTAGACCCTCTGATGTATGTAATGTGAATTGATGATAAAGGAGGTAGGTAAAATAAATGGAGGGAGGAAGAGCTTTAATAAATAGTCCTGGAAAACAACTAGATAACCCCATTTAAAAATTAAAATTTAATTCTTATCTCACTATATTAAAACATTCATACAAAATGTATCAAACATTTTTATAAACACAATAGAATACAATAAAAAATTATTGACAGAACTCTTCATAATAATGGCTGTTTCAATCATATCTTGAAAATAGCTTCAAAAATATTGTGAGGGGCTGAAGAGATGGTACATTAGTTAGAGTGCTTGTCTTGCACATGGCTGACCTGGGTTTGATCCCTGGCACCACATGTAGTCTCCCCTCACCCTATCAGAAGTTATCACCTACATGAAGCCAGAAGCAAGCCCTCAACATGCTGCTGGGTGTGGCCCCAAGACAAAAGAAAAGAAGCTTTGATGATTTGACTTCACTGACAAGGAAAACAAAAGTAAGAACAAATGGGACTACACCAAATTAAAAAGTTTCTTTATGGAGAAAAAACAAAAAAGACTTATGAACTTGAAACAGCAGGACACGTGGGCAGTCTCGGGCCAGGGGCGATACCGGCGTGCTCTCTGCTGAGATTCGACCCGAGTGGCCACACTTTTGTGTGGCTGCTCTGCTGCTGATCGACCAGGATCCAGAGGCCAGCTAGACTACTTTTGATCCCAGCAACTGCTTGCAGCCATCTCTCTAGACTGTGAACTAACCCATTGCCCCATGCTGCCCCAGGAAGAGAAATGATGCAATTTCTAACATAAATCGCCCTGGACTTAATTACTAAAATACTAAAATACAGAAATCCTAAACCGTACAGCAGCAACAGCAGCCGCGCAACTTCTTATCTCGTCATTCTCAGCAATGGAAAACTAATTATCAAATGCTTCCTTGTCAATAGGGCTGTTTTTTGGGGCGGAAACTCCAACAACAATAGTGAGTTTTGTGTTGAAATATGGAATGTAATCAAGGTAAAGAGAAAATGAAGTGAAATTTATCAGCTACGCAGGCGGGGGTGGGGGGATGGGGTGGGAGGTATACTGGGGTTTTTGGTGGTGGAATATGGGCACTGGTGAAGGGACGAGTGTTCAAGCATTGTATAACTGAGACATAAGCCTGAGAACTTTGTAACTTTCCACATGGTGACTCAATAAAATAAATAAATTTTTAAAAAGTTTCTTTACTGTGAAAGAAATAAAAGCTAAAAAAAAGACACTACTCCTTTGGACCCTGCCGCGGAGCGAGCATGATGGAAGAGCCCAAGGGAGCGCCCTTGGACTCCAAGCAGCCACTGAACTAATTCCAGCACGGGATCGGAGAACCCACGGCGGGCTGAGACAGTGGAAACTGGGCATCCCCCAATTCTTTTAACCTCTCTCTCTCAATCCCTTCCTCCCGAGCACAGCGCAGGGTCCACGGCTTTCTGAGCGCAAAATGGAGACGCCGAGCCTCTCTCTAGGTTTCTCCATCTTATGAGCACCATAAAAGGGTAAAAGTTTGTAGTGATGTTATTTCTGGTTGTACTTTCCCTGGACTTTATACAGAAACCCAAAACCACACGGCCTCTGCCGCGGCTGCGCGACCTAATGTCATCTTAGCATCAGCAATATGTAATGGTTCCTTTTTAATGGGTCGGACTTTTGTGGGAGATCCTAACAAGAATAGTAAGTCTTTTGCTGAAATATTGAAGGCAATCAAAGTGGTAGCCATCTCTCTAGACTGAACTAAGCTATATCCCCACGCTGGCTGAGAAGAAATATTCTTCTTTCTCAGGAAGAAACGCGGCGTGGCGTCAACCATAGTGTGATGTCCATTAAGCAAACAGACCTGGGGGCGTGGGAATGGGATATAAGGGGGAAAATTATGTACATGGAACAGTGGGACGCTGGTGGAATCTCGAGCCGGAGCCGATACCAGCGCAAGACCTTTGGTTCCAGAAACTGCTTGCAGACATTCTACTAGACTATCAACTAAGCCAGAGCCCCACGCCTGCTGATGACGGGAAATAACCATCCTTTTCGTTTTTTTTCCCTTTGTCAGACAGCGTGGCGATTACTAAACAGGCGTGAACTCAGTGGCGCGGGGCAAGGGGGAAAAAGAAAAGTTATGTAACAAACAGCGGGACTTAATATCTCTATATTCTTAGCAATGGAGAACTATCAAATGCCTCCTTGGCAATAGGACTGTCTTTTTCTTTTTTGGGGGAAACCCCAACAACAGTAGTCAGTTGTGTGTTGAAACATGGAATGTAACCGAGATAAAGCGTAAACGAAGTGAAACTTATCACTTACAAGGGTGGGGACTGGGGAGGTGGGAGGGGGTGGCAGGTGGGGGGGTTGGTGATGGAGGATGGGCACTGGTGAAGGGAAGGGTGTTTGAGTATTGTATAACTGACATAATCCTGAGAACTATGTAACCCTCCACATGGTGATTCAATAAAATTTAAAAAGAAAAAAAAACACTACTGAATGGGAAAGAATATTTGCACACCATACATCTAACAAAGAGCTAATGTCCAGAATATATAAAATATATAAAAAGTATTCACAAAGTTAAACAACAACAACAACCCAAAAATGGAGGGAAGAACTAAAGAGATTTTTTCAAGAAGACAGGGGAAAAAAAGGCATTAGGCAGATGAAAAATTATTTATCATCATTGATTCTGGGAAAAGTGCAAGTCAAAATGACAATGATTTGTCTCACACCAGTGAGAGTCACTTATATCAAAAAGCTTAGAAGCAACCAAAAAGAACCCTTTATTCACTGTCAGTGGGTCTATAATCTAGTTGAGTTTCTATAAAAAACATTTTGGTGTCTTGTCAAAAAATAACAAATAGAACTACCATATGACCCAGTGATTCCACTCCTTGATATTTACCCCAAGAATACAAAAGTATCTACCTGAAGAGGTACATGAACACCTATGGTCACTGCAGCACTTAATACAATAGCCAACATCTTAAAACAATTCAAATGCCCAATGAGAGATAAGTAGATATAAGAATTTTGCTAAATATACAAATAGCATAATTCTCAGTTACAGAAAAAGATAAAATCATGTCTTTTGCTACCGATTGAATGATAATAGAGGGTGTCACGTTAAGTGAAAGAAGTCAAAGAGAGGACAAATACTAGCTGACCTCATTCATACGTGTATATGGACTAAGGGCAAATGAAAGCAAATTCTTGAATTCTGGCAACAGAACTGAGATCAGCATGGGAGAGGGACAGGAGCAGCAGACAGGGAGGGATGAACCAGATAATATTAATACTTCTATAATTAATAATTTATTGATACAATAAAAGGAAAAAAGCATCTCAAATGCATCTTCCTTCATAAAACATTTTTTATTGGCCGCTATGATCACCTTTTCACTGAATCCTCTCATACTTGATTGAATTTCTCTTCTGCTACAAGAGTCTGCCTTGTTAGAAAGTTCTAGACTTTGTTTAACCTTTTCAATCAAGTGGACAAGAGAATATGATTGCTGTTCTATTAAACACTATGTTCTCTGTATTCCTTTTGATCATGGGTGGAATTTATCACAGTGTTTCTATTACCTGTTTATCTATCATCTGTCTGTATGAATACATATCATCTATCGTACAGAATGATGAATACATATATAACATCTGTAGCACTGTAGCACTGTCATCTCATTCATTGATTTGCTCAGCAGCATCAGTAATGTCTCCATTGGGAGACTGTTGTAACTGTTTTTGGCATATCGAATAGGCCAGGAGTAGCTTGCCAGGCTCTGCCATGCAGGCAGGATACTCTTGGTAGCTTGCCAGGCTCTCCGAGAGGGACAGAGGAATCAAACCCTGGTCGGCTGTGTGCAAGACAAACACCCTACTTGCTATGCTATTGCTCCAGCATCTATCTGTATGAAAATAGAATGCTTTCCTAAATTACCAAGAATACCAAATGGAGCCACAGTGGGAATTCTGGGGCCTCAGTTTTACAGCTGTCATCTGTATAAAATAGTATATGCTTGGACTGGAGAAGAGATAATACAGGAGTTAAGGCACTAGTCTGCATGCAACCAACCTTGGTGTAGTGCCCAATATCACATGTGGTCCCCTGAGCAACAACAGGAGTGGCTTCTGAGCATAGAACCAGGAATGGTCCCTCAGTACCACTGAGGGTGTGACTTCCAAATGAAAAAACAAAACAAAAATATCCTCTCATTCAAGATACTTTTTATTCAGGTGAGATAATAAGTTACGTATCTTTCTACATATAATCAAAAGATCCATATCATCAGCTGAAAGTCCCACTTCCTACGGAATCTGATCTGAAGACAGTTTCTATTTCATTCAACGGCACTGAGGAAAAATAAGAACAGAGGAATGAGAGGTAAGAGTGACAAAATCAGGATTGAAATCTAGATGCATTTGATAAAAGCTGTAGCTCTTTTTTTTTTTGCTTTTTAGGTCACACCCGGCAATGCACAGGGGTTACTCCTGGCTCTGCACTCAGGAATTACTTCTGGCGCTGCTCAGGGGACCATATGGGATGCTGGGAATCGAACCCAGGTCGGCCGCGTGCAAGGCAAACGCCCTACCCGCTGTGCTATCACTCCAGCCCCAAAGCTGTAGCTCTTAACCAATATGCTATACCATTATAAAAACTCTAGTCATTATGTTAACTACAAAATTCAATTGTGATGGTTTGATAATATAGTCGTTATTAGTCATTTTTGTTTGTTTGTTTGTTTGTTTGTTTTGTGTGGGGGCCACACCCAGTGGTACTCAGGGATCACTCTTAGTGGATTTAGGGGGCCATACGGAGTGCCACGAATTGAACCTGAGTTGGCTGCATGCAAGGGAAGTAAGTGCCCTGCCCACTGTACATTCGTTTTGGCCCTAGAATGCATGTTTTTACAAAATAATTTAGCTGCCCATTTGTCATTTAACCATTTAACAAGAAATTTCTCTTTTCCTTTCTTTCTTTCTTTCTTTCTTTCTTTCTTTCTTTCTTTCTTTCTTTCTTTCTTTCTTTCTTTCTTTCTTTCTTTCTCTCTTTCTCTCTCTCTCTCTCTCTCTTTCTTTCTTTCTTTCTTTCTTTCTCTCTTTCTTTCTCTCTCTCTTTCTCTCTCTTTCTCTCTTTCTTTCTTTCTTTCTTTCTTTCTTTCTTTCTTTCTTTCTTTCTTTCTTTCTTTCTTTCTTTCTTTCTTTCTTTCTTTCTTTCTTTCTTTCTTTCTTTCTTTCTTTCTTTCTTTCTTTCTCTCTTTCTTTCTCTCTTTCTTTCTCTCTTTCTTTCTCTCTTTCTCTCTCTCTTTCTCTCTCTCTTTCTCTCTTTCTTTCTTTCTTTCTTTCTTTCTTTCTTTCTTTCTTTCTTTCTTTCTTTCTTTCTTTCTTTCTTTCTTTCTTTCTTTCTTTCTTTCTTTCTTTCTTTCTTTCTTTCCTTCTTTCTTTCTTTCCTGTTTAGTGGGAGGAAGAAAAGATGGGTGTTGGATCACACTTGGCAATGCTTGGGAGTGCTTCTGGCTCTGTGCTCAGGAGAAACCCCAGGCAGCGCTCTGGGAATCTCATGCAGTGCCAGGGATTGATCTGGAGTTGACCACATGCAAGGCAAGTACTTTATCCCCTCTATTATCTCTCCAGCCTTTTTTTTTTTAACCTAAAGGAAATATTCTATTATTTGTTCAAGGCTGAATATATTCTACCCCTGTTTAGGAGTGATACAGTCAGTTGATCTTACTTTTTTTTCTGTCATTTTTCCTACTACATTTCAGGTTACAGTTTCAAGTTTGAGGATTATCTTGCTCTCATCAGATACCTTCTGTTCAAAGAAACTGAAGTTAGGTGTCACTGGGAAAATGAAAAATAATACTTAATTTATATGTTGTGTCTGTGCCCAAGATTTTCTGAATGGCCTCAGAATTAAATGGACTCAGTTTCCAGTTCTATATAGTACATATAGGAAGAAAAAGCAAATTTAATTAGCATAAATGACACGAAATCTATTGAAATAGGTCTTGCAATAGAACAGTACCTAAGAACAGCATGCAGAGGCCCAGAAATGGCTCACACCTCTTTTTCAAGTGTGAGGACTTGAGATTGAGTCCTTGTACCACCACACCTGTTGGATATCATTGGTTTGTCCTTTCCCCCTTGCCACTAGGAGCTTAGGTTTATCAGTCACACCCATCAAAGTGCTCCCAAGTCACTCCCATTCCTTTGTTTATCTGTAACCATTTCTACCAGTTTATCTGCTCTTCCCTTAATCAAACTCTGTTAATTGGTAAGGTCAGAACTTCCTAGGACACTGAATATTATAACATTGCCTTTCTCTCCTCTTTATGCCTTTTGAATAATTTACTTTAAAGCTATGTCTTTTTTGTATAGACACAAGAAGACAATATTATGTTTTTATAACTTAAGACTTAATTGGCCTCGATATTCCCTCCTGGGCATCTGCTTTCTCCACTTAAGCCTCAGTTGCCCTCAGTTCCTAGCACCCCAAAGTAGGGTCCCCGACGTGGGACGGGAAGGATCCAGGGCAAGCGGTGAGTTATGTGCTACCCTGGAATAGAGATGGGCCTGGCCAAAGTGCCTAATTCTTAACTATAAGTTAAGAGCTTGATCATAGACAAATGCTGTTATGATCCAATAGTAATTATGAGACTGGGACCCTGCCAGGGATAGGAAAGACTGATCTGGCCTGAGCACTGTAGTCTGAGATTGAGATGGCCCCAGGAGAGCAATTCTATAAGCTTTAATGCATCTCTTATTGTGTCCATACAAAATGATTAATATTATGAATTCTTATATGTTTGCTGGCTGAGGAGAAGAGAAACACATTCATGGGACTCTGCCCTTGGGTGGATCCTCCTGCTGAAAGAGAATTAAGTCCTAGGAGAAGCCCCTACCTTTAGCCTTCTTGCCTAACTGCTCTTGGTCCTTCAGTTCTAAACTCAGGCTACATGGTTTTCTGGACTAGATAACTCTTTCAAATAAAATCAACATGTATAGGACTATCCTGTCTATATTTCTCTCCACAAACATGTCCTACTGGTTTGCTATCCCCTGTGACCTGGTCTAGTCAGCTGGTAAACTCCCCTGAGAGCAAAACTAGTATCTCCCACTGTTAGGGTTTCAGGGCCCTGGATGCAAGATTCCAAATATATTATTACAAGAATATAATGAGTAAGTGCTTATTACAATTTTACTGGATGAATGAATAAATGGATGAAAGAATTGATTCCTTGCTAAGATGAGACAGTCAGCCTTTTATCTTATAGATCTAGTTATTATTCCTCATGACCTAACAACTCCCTGAAGGAACTGAAAGACTGAATTATAGTAGTTTAGTAGCATTCAAAATCGCTAAAATATTTGGGCAAGCGCCAGATTTCTTTTTTATAATATGCATACTTTGCATCTGGATATTTTAATTGCACAAGTAGTATTCTTCTGGGAAATAATATAGGCATTTCTAGTGAATACACCATCAAAAGAGATAGATCAGCCTAAATTAATCTAAGAAACTAAGTATAACTGAGTGGAAAAGAAATAATGTTTACTGTTATTAAGGGAAAGCATACACTTTATTTTTTCTGTAATCAATTGCAAATTTGCATTTGATAACTCTAGTTGTTGTTTAATCAGAAATGATTATCTTCCTTGATTAGAAGTATTTTTTAAGGAAAAGGAATTGCTAATTAGTTTGCTATCATTCTGTTGAAGGTGTTTGCAATTAAATTGAAGAGGTAAAGAAAGCTGCAAATAATTCAAATGCTGAGATGTAGTTACCAAATATTGAAGGAGTTCCTCTTTTAAACTATGAGGTTTTAAACTTCTTTAACAAAATTCAGAACTTCATGGGTTGGAGAGATAGTACAGGTAGAAGGTGATTACTTCACTGTTGATTGCATATGGTCCCCAGAAGTGTCAGGTGTAGCCCAATCTCTCCCCCAAATTATAAACCTTCCACTTAAGAACTATTCTTATAGAAAATGAACTCCGTTGATATTACAGAGACTGGTTATTGAACATCTATGTTATCCTCTATCTGATGAGGAAAGCAAGTTGATCTTGTGTATTTAGAGACATTTCGAGAAACTTGTGATATATAATTATTTGGAATTTTTTTTTTCAGACATGACATGACAGCTGCTTCTGATTGGGTCATTTTGGAAAGTGAATCTCTCTGAAGCTTTAAGGTTCAGACACAAAATGCTTTTTATTCTATTCATTTCAGCCTTAGAACATAATACATATGTTTTAATCTTTAGTGTTTCTAGATAATAATATTGAAGATGTTTTCTTCTTAGAAGTCACAATGCCTAAGATAATTGTTCCCTTAGAACCTAGCTTAAAGTGAATTTTAAAGGTCAGTCATGTCAACCAACATTCCCATTAATGGGTGATGGCTTTCTAAAACTTTTTAATTTCTCAAGACGGAAACTACAGTTGTTGAACAATTTCTCCCACTCCTACCATCACAGCCCCTTCCAACAATAGCCCTAAGCAATCATCATCCTACTCTCTAAGCTTTTTACCGTTTTTTAAATGTTGTGGCAAAATATTCTAATACAGCTTGCCATCTTAATTGCTTTGAAGTGTACTTTGAAGTGTACAGTGCTATTAAATACATTTATAATGTGCCGCCAACTCACAATTGGCATCTCTAGTATGCATTTCATCTTGTACAACAGAAAGTCTAGTACCATTCAACAACACCTGCTCTCTTATCCTTACAACCTCTAGAAACAACAATATCACTTTCTGTTCCTATAATTTGATTACTCCTAGTCCATGTGAACAATACTCCAATGATCATAGGTATTAAAATATCTTGCTGAAGCATTATCCTCAACGGGGAAAAACTAAGGGCCTTTCCTCTGAGATCAGGCACAAGACAAGGATGCCCACTCTCACCACTCCTCTTCAATATAGTACTGGAAGTACTTGCGATAGCTATTAGACAAGAAAAAGAGATTAAGGGCATCCAGATAGGAAAGGAAGAAATCAAACTCTCACTATTTGCAGATGATATGATACTATATCTAGAGAAGCCTAAAACCTCTACTAAGAAACTCTTAGAAACAATAGACTTATACAGTAAAGTTGCAGGCTACAAAATCAATACCCAAAAATCCATGGCCTTCATATATGCAAACAATGAGGCAGAGAAAAGGGACATAAAAAAAGCAATCCCATTCACAATCGTGCCCCAGAAAATCAAGTACCTCGGAATCAGCTTAACCAAGGAAGTAAAAGACCTCTACAAAGAAAACTACAAAACGCTGCTCCATGAAATCAAAGAGGACATGAGGAAATGGAAACATATACCCTGCTCGTGGATAGGGAGAATCAATGTTGTCAAAATGGCAATACTCCCCAAAGCATTATACAGATTCAACGCGATCCCTATAAGTATACCCATGACATTCTTCAAAGAAATGGATCAAGCAATTCTAAAATTCATATGGAACAACAGACGTCCAAGGATAGCTAAAACAATTCTTGGGAAAAAGACAATGGGAGGTATCACCCTCCCCAACCTCAATCTTTACTACAAAGCAGTAACAATTAAAACAGCATGGTACTGGAACAAACGCAGAGCTGTAGACCAATGGAACAGGGTGGAATACCCTTACACACAACCCCAAATGTATGATCATCTAATCTTTGATAAGGGAGCAAGAGATGTGAAGTGGAGCAAGGAAAGCCTCTTTAACAAATGGTGCTGGCACAACTGACAACCACATGCAAAAAAATGGGCGTAGACCTTGACCTGACACCATGCACAAAAGTCAGATCAAAATGGATTAAAGACCTCAACATTAGACCACAAACCATAAGGTACATTGAAGACAAGGTCGGCAAAACCCTCCACGATATTGAAGATAAAGGTATCTTCAAAGGTGACACAGAACTAAGCAATCTAGTAAAAACAGAGATCAACAAATGGGACTACATTAAACTAAAAAGCTTTTGCACCGCAAAAGATACAGTGACCAGAACCCAAAGACTATCTACAGAATGGGAAAGGATATTTACACAATACCCATCAGATAAGGGGTTGATATCAATGGTATATAAAGCACTGGTTGAACTCTACAAGAAGAAAACATCCAACCCCATCAAAAAATGGGGCGAAGAAATGAACAGAAACTTTACCAAAGAAGAAATACGAATGGCCAAAAGGCACATGAAAAAGTGCTCTACATCACTAATCATCAGAGAGATGCAGATCAAAACAACCACAAGATACCACCTCACACCACAGAGACTAGCGCACATCCAAAAGAACAAAAGGAACCGATGTTGGAGAGGATGTGGCGAGAAAGGGACCCTTCTACACTGCTGGTGGGAATGCCCACTGGTTCAGCCCTTCTGGAAAACAATATGGACGATTCTCAAAAAATTAGAAATTGAGCTCCCATTTGACCCAGCAATACCACTGCTGGGAATATATCCCAGAGAGGCAAAAAAGTATAATCGAAATGGCATCTGCACATGTATGTTCATCGCAGCACTGTTTACAATAGCCAGAATCTGGAAAAAACCCGAATGCCCTAGAATGGATGACTGGTTGAGGAAACTTTGGTACATCTATACAATGGAATACTATGCAGCTGTTAGAAAAAAGGAGGTCACAAATTTTTTATTTAAGTGGATCGGCATGAAAAGTTTCATGCTAAGTGAAATGAGTCAGAAAGAGAGAGACGGACATAGAAAGATTGCACTCATCTATGACATATAGAATAACAGAGTGGGAGACTAACACCCAAGAATTGTAGAAACAACTACCAGGAGGTTGACTCCATGGCTAGGAGGCTGGCCTTACATTCTGGGGAAAGGGCAACTCAGAGAAGGGATCACCAACTATAATGTAGTCGAAGGCCATGTGGGAGAAGGGAGTTGCGGGCTGAATGAGGGCTAGAGACTGAGCACAGTGGCCACTCAACACCTTTATTGCAAACCACAATAGCTAATTAGAGGGAGAGAACAGAAGGGAATGCCCTGCCACAGTGACAGGGTGGGGTGGGGGGGGGAGATGGGATTGGGGAGGATGGGAGGGATGCTGAGTTTACTGGTGGTGGAATATGGGCACTGGTGAAGGGATGGGTTCCCGAACTTTGTATGGGGGAAGCATAAGCACAGATGTGTATAAATCCGTAACTGTACCCTCATGGTGATTCATTAATTAAAAATAAATAAATTTATTAAAAAATAAAAAAATAAATAAAAAGGAAAAAAAAATATCTTGCTGATAGGGCGTTTGCCTTGCACGCGGCTGACCTGGGTTCAATTCTCAGCATCCATCCCATATGGTCCCCTGAGCACCACCAGGGGTAATTCCTGAATGCAGAGCCAGGAGTGTGCATCACCGGGTGTGACCCAAAAAGCAAGTATATATATATATATATATATATATATATATATATATGCAGACTTTCCACTTGTATCCATCCTCATCTTCTCTTATCTGTCGTCTCAACAGTAACCTTACTTAAGGGCATGGGTAGTATTGAATTATTATTTTTATTTTCATTTGTCTAGTGATTGGTGATATTAAACACCTGGTACTTATTGTCTGTTTGAATATTTTCTTTGGAAATATATCTATATGAATCTTTTGCCTACTTAAAATTGGGTTAATTGTTTCTTATTATTCAGTTTTTTACAATTTCTATATACTCTGGATATTGGACTGGAGCCATAGCACAGCAGGTAGGGCGTTTGCCTTGCATGCAGCAGACCTGGGTTCGATTCCTCTGCCCTTCTCGGAGAGCCCGGCAAGCTACCGAGAGTATCCTGCTCACATGACAGAGCCTGGCAAGCTACCCGTGGCATACTCGATATGCCAAAAACAGTAACAACAAGTCTCACAATGGAGACATTACTGGTGCCCACTTGAGCAAATCGATGAACATCAGGATGACGGTGCCACAGTGCCACAGTGCTACAGTGCTACTCTGGGTATTAATAATTTATTAAATATATGACTTTCAAATGCATTCTCCTAGTTTGTGAGTTACTTTTTACTCTTTTGGTAGACACTTTTTAATGCAAATTTTTTATTTTCATGAAATATAGTTCCTCTATTTTTCCTTTTTCCTCAAGGCTTACTACTGGTTCTTCTCTCAGGGATAGCTCCTGGTGGTGCTCAGGGGAGCATATAAGAAGACGGGAATTGAACACAGCTTGACTGGGTCCAAGGCAAGCACCCTTCCTACTGTACTATCACTCTTCTTCTACAAAGGTGTTTTTTTAAAATGTTGTATGTTAGATTTTATTATTAAACTGATAACAACAGATACTACACTTGACATTAGCCAAAAGGCCAAGAAGCGATGAAGGAACCGCCAGAGGAACCCAGGTGTGTGGGACTCAGGGCTGAGATCTCCTAGCCTGCTCGGATCGGGACTGAGCCTCTTTCACCCATACCCCCCATTTTCCAGTAGCTAGGCAGTCACACCCAGAAACTGCCCCCGGCGCTGTGTAATGCCATCAATGGCCAACATCCAGAGACTATAAAACCAAGCTCCCGGAAGCAGAGCCGCATTTGCGGCTGCATAACGTTTTATAGCCTAGTTGTCCCTTTTGGAGAACCTGGCAAGCTACCAAGAGTTTCCTGCCCGCATGGGAGAGCAAGGCAAACTCTCTATAGCATATTCATATGCCAAAACCAGTAACAATGATGGGTCTCATTCCCCTGACCCTGAAAGAGCCTCCAATGCAGCACCATTGGGAAGAATGAGTAAAGAGCGGCTTCTAAAATCTCAGGGCTAGGACAAATGGAGACGTTACTGAGACTGCTTGAGAAAATCAACGATCAATGGGATGATACTGATGATAGACTCTATTAAGGACAATAGAGTGGTCAAGTCTTGGGAAGCAAAAGTCCGCTCTCCTCTTACACTCATCAGATCACGTATACCACAATCTACTGTACTGAATTTAGTATCAGCATTCTATGAGAAGCACCATGTCTGTGAAGGCCTAGGAATTATTTCATATAAAGAACATTAGAAGAAATATAAAATATTTTAACATAAATAATTATAGTCATCCATTAATATTTAAATATAAAGAATTATAGCCATCTATTTGTTCATTTATTGTTCATTCATTTGTTCATACATTTGATCAATGAATTTCCTATTATTATCAGGAATTCTCTCCTGTGTATATCTGGCATTTTTCTTGCCTTCTCCAACCCCAACCCCAGCTCCAAGTCTTCTGGGCTAGGAAAAAAAAACTGAATCCAAATGAAGTGCTTGTAAATAACTCTTGTAACCTTAAAAAGTCTTCACAGTTAGGGGGCCAGAGTACAGCAGGTAGGGCATTTGCCTTGCATGCAGCCGACCAGGGTTCAATCCCCAGCATCCTGTATGGTCCCCCATGCACTGCCAGAAGTAATTCCTGAGTGCAGAGCCAGGAGTAACCCCTGATCATCGCTGGGTATGACCCAAAAAGCAAAAATAAAATAAGATAAAAAGTCTCCTCGGTAAGACTTTTATCTCAGTCAAAACAAAATAGTCATGTTATTTATTTATCAAAATCAAAATCAGATCAAAGTTCTGGATGGATTCAATAGATTCTATTAAGACCCTGTAAAAAAGAAGTAATAGACTTGGATAGGATGTTTGCAAATGTCTTATCTGATAAAAGACATTTTAAAAATTTTATTTTATTTTTAAAAAGTTATTCACAATGATTCACCACATTTAATATTCCAGTATCAATCCCACCACCATTAAATTTCCCATCACCATTATTTCCAACCTTTCCAACCACCATCAAACCTGCCCCAACAATAAGCCCCAAATGATTTATTTTGCATTGTCTAACATGATTAATTCGCTAAAAATGATCTCTGCAG
Source organism: Sorex araneus (assembly GCF_027595985.1). Classification (NCBI taxonomy): domain Eukaryota; kingdom Metazoa; phylum Chordata; class Mammalia; order Eulipotyphla; family Soricidae; genus Sorex; species Sorex araneus. Next base: position 95,656,009 of record NC_073306.1, read on the forward strand.
GACAAAGTGTGTGAAGATTGCTGTATCTTACCCTGGAGCCACCAAGCCCTTGTATAAGAGACGACTACTACATTGTTACAAGCTAAACCTGTGTGTTTACATTTTCTTAATCCAGACTGGTTGTCCTCTACTCTACATCCCATCCAATATGGTGTGCTACTCCTGGAACACTAGTAGTGTGGAGAATGAGATGTCGCTTGCTCCAGAAATTCTAGAATTTTGATGGGGTGACACAGCTGGAGTTAAATTTTTAAGTGGTGACTTTGGTGCCCAGAAGGATCTCTGCAACTTAATGATCTCTTTCAAGATTTATTTTTGAGTCTCTAGATCAAGGCTGATTAATGAGCCTATATGGCACCATTGGCAGCTCATAGATGTGACTACCAGGCTTCTGGAAGAGCCTGGAGATTTCAGTGACAAACCGGAATCCTGAGTTTTTCAATAGATTCATTCCTGGATGAGGCTTATCTGAGCCTGTGGACTCCAGCTGTGAGCAAGGTAGTGAATGAATTACGGAAATTTTCGACTCCCGGGGCTCTATTTGGGTGAGTGGTGGGTTTACCACCCCCCTCCAGGGTGCCCCGGATATGAGACTCAGCCTGACATGGAGTCTGGAGGCATCTCCGCAAGTTGCTGATCTCCTTTAAGATTTATTTATAGGTCTGATAGGAGAGTTTTATCCAGAACATCAATCCACCAAAAATTTGCCAAAATAAAACTTGACTAGACACTTCACTACCAAAGAAAATACATGAATAGTTAATAAGTATGTGAAAAGATTTCAGTATCATTGGCCTTCAGGGAAAAGTGAACTAATAAAATACTATTTCACATCAATTATGTAAAATAAAAATACAATGTTAATGTAAAGGAAATAATCAGAGGGAAAATGAAACCTATGCAAGGAAGAAAATATTTGCAACTTGTGTATTTGATATGGGACTACTGTTCAGAATATATAAAAACCCCCAACAGAGACACAACAGAAAAACAAATGAGCTGATTGAAGAGCAGGCATAGGACTTGAGTAGATCTTTCTTCAAAATTATACACATGTCCAATGAAGATGCTCAACAGCACTAATCACAGGTAATTGCAAAGCAGACCCACAAATGAGATAGCACCTCACTTTGGATGACCACTTTAAAAGGAAAACCAGAAATAAAAACAAGTTGGCAAGGAAGTGGAGAAATTGTACCCCTGGGCAATGTTGATGGGATGGGAAACAGTATAGCCACTATGGAAAACTGCACAGAATCTCATCAGAAATATATTTACTATATAATATAGCAACCTCAGTTCTGGACATTTGTCAAGAGAATTAAAATGGGAGCATCCTAAAGTGGTATTTGCACACTCATATTCATTGCAGCACTCTTCATGGCAGCCAAGATGCAGAAGGAACCCAGTATCCAATGATAAGTGAATACATAAAGAAAATGCAACTTATACATTTTTGGAGGTCATTCTCTTGGTGCTAAGAGGCTGTTCCTGCTCTCCCTGGCTTTGTACTCAGGAGTGAATCTTGGTAGTAATGGGGGAACCATACGTGGAGCAGAGATTGGAACAGAGGTTAGCTATATGCAAGATCCTTACTTCCTGCTTTCTTTCTTTGGCCTCCATGGGTTTTGGTTTTGCAAGATGAAACTTGCAGGTGTGTTATACAGTCGTGTACGTATGACAAGCAATAATATAATCCACACTAAAAATGGGTAAGATAGGACTTGGGGAGATAATCTAATGCATGTGCCTTAACTTAGCATGCACTGCTGGGTATGAGCCCAGCGCACCTCATGGCCCAAGCATTCCTTATTCTCTGTTCTTCCATCAATATTCTGGCCTGGTTGGCCAACAGTTACCAGGAATGGTCCTGGGGCCTCCTCAGCACCATTTGAGAGACCCTACTGCCCAAGAAGGCCTCCACTACCCAGCCGCCACCACGCTCCAGGCTGCTTTCCGGATGCTTGGGCCAAGCCTCATGCATGAGTAAAGTCCCACAGAACCAGGTAAAGCAGAACTTTGTGACCTTGGACTCCAGGCTCAATGGGACCCGGAAACAGAGATCCTCTGCTTGCTTCCTCCAAACTCTTCCACTACCCAGTCGCTGTCACGCTCCAGGCCACTTTCAGGATGGCAGGGCCACTTCACGCCCACTTGACACATCATAAGACACTTAATACCCATTTTCCATAATTATCACATCATATTTGATGGGGTTCAAATATGGTGTGAACCATGGGAACACCTGTAAAGGCAATTAGAGGTCGCCCTAAAAGCCTCCATCCCTCTCGGAGAGCCCAGCAAGCTACTGAGTGTATTCCGCCCACATGGCAGAGCCTGGCAAGCTACCCAGGGCATATTAGATATGCCAAAAACAGTAAAAATAATGTGGTTCATTGCCCTGGCCCTGAAAGACCCCCCCCCCCAATATGGCACTGTTAAGGAGTGAGCAAGGAAAGGCTGATAAAATATCAGGGATGAACTAGGCTGCCAAAACGAAGGACTAAAATGACTGTCTGTACTTTCAACACAGTATGCTGGCATTGGAAGCATCCATCAAGGACCTGATGGTGCACATGCAGAAGATCAAGTACGACATCATTGGTCTGACCGAGACAAGAATGTCACATCATGCCATTTTTGACACTGGAGAAGAACTGTTCCTTGGAACATGCGACAATAGAGGCATCGGTGGTGTCGGTGTCTGTCAACACAAACTTGGCATTGATTCATTCGAATGCCTAACAACCCGAATCGGATGATTATGATTGAATAGATGTGGCTCACTGCTGGCAGTTTCTATCTTCATCATCTACACACCAACATCCAGCTACAATGAAAAAGAAATTGAGAAGTTCTACGTGGAGCTAGAGAAGTCCTATAGAAGAAGAAGTCCTATAAACACCTTCTACAGATCATTGTCGGTAATTTTAATGCCCAGATAGGACCGAGAAGGTCATCCAAAGAACTCCACATCGGGACCCATGGCCTAGAATGGAACGAACAGGGTGAGAGACTGTCTGAGTTCTCATGTCGACCAAGACCATCCATGGTAACTCTCAGTTCCAGAAGGCTGAATCTAAATGTTGGACATAGGAGTCTCCCGGTGGACAGTTCCACAATGAAATTGACCACATCATATTCAATCGATGGTTTTGCCTGACTGATGTCGATGCTGTCCCAAAATTCCAAATGGGATCGGACCACCGTCTCCTTCATGCAAAATTCTACTTCATGGAGCGGAGAGAAAGGTCTGCAAAGTTTAAGTTTAAGAAGAGAACTCCCAGAATGACCACCAACTGAGGTGGTCTTTGGCACTATTGCGGCATCATGGGAAGTGGGAAGATGCCATCGTTGACAGCATCAACGAGGAATACAGTTGACTGGTTCAGCACCTCCATGACTGCTCAAGGAATGCTGAGAGTGGGAAAGCCACAAACAGATGCCTGTCTTTGGAAACTCTCGAGCTCATTTGCCAACGTGGTTTGGCGCAAATCTTAGGCAGTCACAAGCTAACGTCTGAGCTTGCAAAGTTGTGCAGAGAAGCAATAAAGGAAGACCTCAAATAGAGAAGAGCAGCAGTGTTGGCCAATGCAGCAGAAGCTGGGATAAGTATTCACAACGCTCACCTGTCCTTTGTCAACTATAAGACCAAGATGACTGCCCTCCGACGTCCTGATGGATCTATCACATCTTCCAGAAGGGCAATGGAGAGGACTTCTGTTCGGATCTCTTTGACAGTCACGTCCACCTGCCCACATACCAAATTCTGCAGAATGGATATGTCGTTCCCAGCATTCTCCCTTCTGAAATCTGACACACCATTTCGTTGGTAAAGAAACGTATGGTACCCAGTCCGGACAAGGTCAGACCCAAATACCTGAAGAATCTGCCACCAGTACTCGTCAATACACTGGCTCGGTTCTTCACACGCTACCTGTCTGAATGCAAGGTTCCATCCCAGTGGAAAATCAGCAGGACCGTTCTGTTGTACAAGAAGGGAGACATCCACGACATTGGCAACTATCACTCCATTTTCTCTCAATGGAACAAACATCTCCGAATGGAGCAGTTATGTGTACTTGGGTTAAGAACTCAACACGAGGAATGACTTGGCACCAGAACTGCACAGGAGAAAGAGAATAGTATGAAATGCCTTCAAGAGTGTCGAAGAAGTTGTTAAGAGGATCAAGAACCTCTGGTTTCGGGCACATCTTTTTGACTCCACTATTCTTCCTGCACTAACATAAACCTCAGAGACCTGGGCCCTATGAAAACAGGATGAGAACGCTATTCGGGTATCCTAAAGAGTAATTGAAAGATATATGCTTGGAATATCACATTACACTCAAGTGAGAGAAAGAATCCAGAGTTTCGACCTTCATCAATGATCAAGAATCAGGGACACTGTCTCATTTGCCAAGGCATCGAAAATAAGATGGGCTAGACACGTAATGTGATTTAGAGACGACCACTGAACTAGAGCTGTTACTGACTGGATTCCATGGGATGTCAAAAGATTGTGTGGCTGCCCACCTACCAGACAGTCAGACTTCTTTGCCAAAACCCTGAACAAATGGTTTGAGAGGCTCTTCATGTTCCTGGAGTGAGCAGATGCCATTGGGCTACACTAGCATGCAACAAGGACAAATGGAGATGTTACTGGCACCTGCTCGAGCAAATCCAAGATCAACTGGATGACAAGTGATACAAGTGATACTGTCCAAGAAAACAGAGATAGTAAATCTTGTTGTTTCTGTTATCTGTTTTTGAGTCACATTCTAATGGTGCTCAGGAGAACATATGGGATGTCAGGGATCAAACTTAGGTCTGTTGCATGCAAGTTAAGCACCTTTCCCATTGTACTATCTCTCTAGACCAAGTTTTGTTTCTTTTAAAATTATGACTTTTAAAGAAACAGCATTGTTGGTTCTGGCAGTGGGCAGATGAATCCTCCAAACTTCTTAATACACAAATTACCACTAAGTCCATCTGGTTCCTATGGAATAAATTTCTCCCTCCAAAAAAGTTCACTTAAATTCTTTGTGTTTATTGCTTGAAAATTTCCCTATACGAGGTCCAGGGATATGGCTCCAAGCAATGGAGCTTATGATTGGCATGTGTAAAACCCTGAATTTTATGATTCACCCATCAATTCTTCTTGGCCATTGGGCAAAGCCTGAAGGACTGTGCTGGCCCACCATACCAGACTGAACACTGAATTACCAAGCCTGCCCCAGTAGGCTCAGTATGCCTACAAGTGCTCCCAAGTGCTCCCAAGCAGTGCTGGGTTTGGTCCTTGTAAAATGTTCAGGCCAGTGATGTGGCTTATGAAGCACATGCCTTGCATGTTTGAGATCTGCATTTGATGCCTGGCATGGAACAAGGTTTATTATCCAGGATTTATCTCCTTGTTTTGATTTCTAGTGCAATAACTCTGCATTGCCCAAACCATTGGTTTAACATGTGACATCTATCTTCTCTAAGTTGCTGAAAATAGGATCTGAGAACCAAGGTTAAGATTGACAAATGACCTTGGTCCAAGCACACTATCTATAGTTTTGTTTTGATTACATTTAATCTGTTTAACCAACTCAGGTATTTATTCACTGACACTTGTGTTGGTTATTGACCACATACTAGCATTGTGCTTGGTGTTAGTGTTACAAATCTGAACACACACAAGAACTCACAAACATATACATGCCATCATATGGTGTGTTCCTTCAAGGAGTTGATAGTTTGTACATTGTTAACACATTATTGATGCATTGTTAACTGCATCACAAAAGATTTCAGAAGTGAAGGGATTTCAGAAGTGAAGGATCATTGAATGTGATGTTAAATACTTAAAATAGCAATCGCCTAGAAAAAGCAAAGTTCTCTTCCCCTCAACTCCAACTGGTCACCATTTTTTTAAAATATCTACTACAAACTCTTCTGTGTATACATTTTTAAAAAAATATTATTTATTTATTTATTGCTTTCTGGGTTAAAGCAATAAATAAATTGCTTAGTAACCCCAGCAATGCACACAGGTTACTCCTGGCTCTGCACTCAGGAATTACTCCTGGAGGTGCTCGGGGGACCATATGGGATGTCGGGGATCGAACCTGGGTCAGCCTTATGCAAGGCAAATGCCCTACCCACTGTACCATTGCTCGGCCTCTCTGTGTATACATTTAATTTTACTTCACATTTTTATGGCCTGACTTGCCCTAAACTATTATTTTTAAATTTTAACCAATTGCTAAATGATTTTTGTACTGAACTTAAATATTGAGTAAAGAAGTAGAGATTCTTGTTTGGTTTGAATTTCTATGGTTCATTAAACCCATGGTTTTCATTACAGTAATATTTAAGGGACTAATTATCTCTGAGTAATCACAGAGTACAAACCAATTTAAATGTCATTTCATTACAGGTTAGAAGCAAATTTACTTATTAAATTATGAATGTTTTACTTTATACTGGCCATTGAATAATTTTAAAATGAGCATGACACCTTATTTCAAAGACAAAAACATAGATGTAATAGAAGTAGCTTTTCAGAACTGAATTTATTTACTTAAAATTCAGAAAGTTCTGTATTTTGGCATCATAGTCTCAAATGTGAAATCCAAGTAATTAGCTTCAACATAATTTCTCAAATGTTAGATGCATTTTGAAGCTTAAAGACATCTTAAATAGTGGGGAGATAGCTCAAAGGGGTGATGCACATATTTATGGTCACTAATCTGGCACTATGCCCCACCCCTTATGGTACCCTAGCGCTGCTGGAATGAATTTTTGAGGTAGCCAGTGAGGGGTGGCCCTGAAAAACCCTGGCACTGCTGGTCAGAGAAGACCCTATCTTAAAGGCATGGACCCCAGGTTCCCAGGTCCCCATCCCACATCTTAAATAGGAATGATCAATTTTCATTTAAAAAAAAGTCTCATCTTGTTAGTTGCACAACTGCAACAGAGTATTTGGTTAAAACATGTGTTGTTACAACCTCAAATGTATGATCATCTAATCTTTGATGAGGGAGCAAGAAATGTGAAGTGGAACAAGGAAAGTCTCTTTAACAAATGGTGCTGGCATAACTGGACAACCACCTGCAAAAGAATAGGCTTAGACCTCGACCTGACACCGTGCACAAAAATTAGATCAAAATGGATTAAAGATCTCAACATCAGACCACAATCCATAAGGTACATTGAAGACAAGGTCAGCAAAACCCTCCATGATATTGAAGCTACAGGTATCTTCAAAGATGACACGCAACTGACCAACCAAGTGGAATCAGATAAACAAATGGGACTATATTAAACTAAGAAGCTTTTGCACCGCAAAAGATACAGTGATCAAAATACAAAGGCAATCTACAGAATGGGAAAGGATATTCACCCAATACCTATCCGATAAGGGGTCGATATCAAGGGCACTAATGAACTCTACAAGAAGAAAACATCCAACCCCATCAGAAAATCATGATCACGATCACGAAATCCCGTTAATCACCGATTTCTCAGGCAGGTTCAGTAACCTCTCATTTCATCCTTTCCTGAGATCTTAGAAGTCTATCTCAACTCGGCCCTCCCAACGATGTCTCACTGGGGGCTCTTTCAGGGTCAGGAGAATGAGATCCAGCTTGTTACTGGATTTAGCATATGAATACACCATGGGAAGCTTGCAAGGCTGTCCCATGTGGACAGGAAACTCTCAGAAGCTTGCCAGTTTCTCCCAGAGGGAGAAGTAGGCTACAAGATACCGGGCCTCGCACTTCTGAGAGCTTGCTTTTAAGTCTCTCTCTGGATTTTGGCCGTTGATGGGATTACACACACCTGGGTTCCTCTGCCGGTACCTTCATGCGTGAGGTCTGTCTGAACGTGTGGAGAGGGGCTTCGAGCATGACTGTAGATAGGTTCCAGTGGTCTTCGGTTGCCGGGAGCTCTGCTCGGGGTGGGGAGGGAAGCTGGAGCCCATCCCCTCCAAGGGGCCCCGGGGAAGATAGCCAGGCATGTGGGCAAGAGACTCTCTGCATCACTCTCTTCTGAGAACTTGCTTTTAAGTCTCTCTCTGGATGTTGGCTGTTGATGGGATTACACACACCTGGGTTCTTCTGCCGGTACCTTCATGCGTGAGGCCTGTCCGAACGTGTGGAGAGGGGCCTCAAGCATGGCTGTAGCTAGGTTCTGGTGGTCTTCAGTTGCCGGGATCTCTGCTCGGGGTGGGGAGGGAAGCTGGAGCCCATCCCCTCCGAGGGGCCCTGGGGAAGACAGCCAGGCGTGCGGGCAAGAGGCTCTTGGGCAAGATCAGAAAATGGGGCGAAGAAATGAACAGAAACTTTTCTAAGGAAGAGATACGAATGGCCAAACGGCACATGAAAAAATGCTCTGCATTACTAATCATCAGGGAGATGCAGATCAAAACAACCATGAGATACCACCTCACACCACAGAGAATGGCACACATCCAAAAGAACAAAAGTAACCGCTGTTGGAGAGGATGTGGGGAGAAAGGGACCCTTCTACACTGCTGGTGGGAATGCGGACTGGTACAGCCCTTTTGGAAAACAATATGGACACTTCTCAAAAAATTAGAAATTGAGCTTCCATTTGATCCAGCAATACCACTTCTGGGTATATATCCTGGAGAAACAAAAAGGTATAGTCGAAATGACATCTGCACTTATATGTTCATCGCGGCACTGTTTACAATAGACAGAATCTGGAAAAAACCCAAGTGCCCAAGAACAGATAACTGGTTAAAGAAACTTTGGTACATCTATACAACAAATACTATGCAGCTGTTAGAAAAGATGAAGTCATGAACTTTGCATATAAGTGGATCAACCTGGAAAGTATCATGCTAAGTGAAATGAGTCAGAAAGAGACAGACATAGAAAGATTGCACTCATCTGTGGAATATAAAATAACAGAGTAGAAGACTAACACCCAAGAATAGCAGTATATAATACAAGGAGGTTGGCTCCATGGCTTGGAAGCTGGCCTCACATGCTGGGGGAAAGGCAGCCCGGATAGAGTAGGGTTGGGGACCCTGTGCGAGAAGAGAGAAGCGTGCTGAAAGTAGACTAGAGACTGAACACGATGGCCACTCAATACCCCTATCGCAAACCACAACACCCAAAAGGAGAGAGAACAAAATGGAATATCCTGCCACAGAGGCGGGGGGGTGGGGGGGGACGGGATTGGAGGGTGGGAGGGATACTGGGTTCATTGGTGGCGGAGAATGGACACTGGTGGAGGGAAGGGTTCTCGAACATTGTATGAGGGAAACACAAGGACGAAGATGGGTAAATTTGTACTGTAACTGTACCCTCACGGTGACTCACTTATTGAAAAATAAAGAAAGAAAAAAAAGAGATTTAACTTAAAATTTAAAATAAAATTAAAAAAAGTGTTGTAATTTTCATAGGTCAAAGTGATTGAACACTGAGAGTTCCATACCATTCAGTATAATGACTCTATCCTATCATATAACAAGAGAAATTAAAAAGAAATTAATTTGGGGCCAGGGAGACAACTTACTAGTGCACATGTTTTGTATGCCAGAGTCTCATATTTGCTCCCCTGTGCTGCATGGGTCCCTGAGCACAGCCTGAGTGCAAGCACCAACTAGGAGTAGCCACTGAGTACTGCCAGGTGTGGCTCTTGGCAAAATGTAGACGAATAGCAACAGGAAAAGAAAATTTTTTTAATTTTTAAAATTAATTAAAATTTTTGAAAATTTTAATATTTTTAAGTAATGTAGAAGTACTGCTATATGTTCAGTAATTGATTAAGCTGATTGAATTGGGCATGAACTCCACATTACTTTTTTATTTTATTGTATCACTGTTGGGCTGGAGCAATAGCACAGCGGGTAGGGCGTTTGCCTTGCACGCGGCCGACCCAGGTTCAATTCCTCTGCCCCTCTCAGAGAGCCCAGCAAACTACCGAGAGTATCTCGCCAGTATGGCAGAGCCTGGCAAGCTACCTGTGGCATATTAGATATGCCAAAAACAGTAACAACAAGCCTCACAACGTTACTGGTGCCTGCTCGAGCAAATCAATGAGCAACGGGATGACAGTGACAGTGACAGTGATGACAGTATCACCGTGAGCTAGAATTATGAAGCTTTTATGTTTGAGATTCAGCTATACAATGATGGAACACCTATCCCTCCACCAGTGTACATTTTCCACCACCGATGTCCCAAGTATCCCCCTCCCCCATCCCCACCCACATCTCAGTCCTCACCCTGCCTCTATGGCAATTTCCTCAATACTCTCTCTCTAATTTGGGGCATTATGTTTTGCTCGAATTTTCCCACCACCATTCAAGCCTGCCTGCAGACACTAAATAATATATTTTCCATTGCTCATTTTGAATATCATGAGAAATCGCGTGGCGGTGACTGTAAATGTAAATTTCTAGATTGTAAATGGTTGGGTTCCAGAGACATCTCTGTATGGCACTAATCCATTTTGAGGTTCAATTGGGAGTCTCTGGGCCAGGGCTGTTGGTGCGCTAAGATGGCTCCCAGAAGCAAATTTGGGGCATGACAGCCAGTCTTCTGGGCAGGCAGGGACCCAGGGAAGGACAGCCTGGGTCCTCTGCCACTATGGGCCTGGAGAGTTAGTCCTAAAACCCCCATACTGAGGGACTTGCTTGTGGAAGCTCTTGGTTACCAGGATTCCATCTGGAGTAGTCAGGGAGACTGCACCTGCTCCGTCTGGGGTGGCCCTCTGATAATGGCCCAGTATAGGGCCTGGAGAGATCTCTGGCGCTGTGATGTCTTCCGGGATTGCTGCTGTGTCTCTGGGTCAGGGCTGTTGATGTGTTAAGATGGCATCTGGAGGCAAATTGTGGGCGTGACAGCCAGTCTTCTGGGTGGACGAGAACCTGGAAAAAGACAGTCCAGGTCTTCTACCATGTGGCCTGGAGATTTAGTCCTAGAATCCTCATACCTGGGCCTTGCTTGTGGAAGCTCTTGGTCACTAGGATTCCACCTGGAGTAGTCGGGGAGACTACACCTGCTCCATCTGTGGTGCCCCAATGATATTGGCTCTGTATGGGGCCCGGAGAGAACTCTGGCACCGTGGTGTCTTCCGGGACTTGCTTCTGTGTCTCTGAACCAGGGCTGTTGGTGTGCTAAGATCCACATTACAAAATTCTCAGCAGATTATATCTCAGTGATATCCATCCTAGAGATGGTGGAGTCAGGCTGGGGGTATGGCGACGATTTTGGATTTTTAAAGCAAGTGGCTGCCGGAAACTTTGCTTGGGCCAACCTGCCCCCTCCAATTTACTTCAGTCTGTTCAGCCATGCATGGGTCTGAGCTTAACTGCAGCTTTTGATCTCTTTCGAGATTTATTTAGGGGTCTCTGAAGCAAGGCCGGTAGTAGAGCTTAGAGGGTGGCACTGGAGTTGTTTCATGAGGGTGACTGCCAGTGCTTCCATGTGTATTGGGAAGTGGGGGTAGGTAGCCCATCCCAACTCTGAGCTTGTATAGCTGAGTTGGAGGTGGTTTGTGGGTATGGCTCCTACATACCCAACTTCTGGCTGTTTAATTTCTTGGTAAACTTGGTCCCAAGTTGTTAGGGTCTGGCCAAGAGCACAGCAGCAATTTTGGGGTATCAGGAAGCCTGAAGGCATCATCAGGCTGCTGATGCACTCACCCAGCAGGTATAGGTTGACCTGTTGGTGGCACCATACCTCTGATAAAATTAATTTTTAAAAATTATAAATTTACGGGGGCTGGAGTGATAGCACAGCGAGTAGGGCATTTGCCTTGCACGCGGCCAAACTGAGTTCTATTCCCAGCATCCCATATGGTCCCCTGAGCACCGCCAGGGGCAATTCCTGAGTGCAAAGCCAGGAGTAACCCTTGTGCACTGCCAGGTGTGACCCCAAAAAGAAAAAAAATTATAAATTTACCTTTTTTTTTAACTTTTGGGTCACACCAATCAGTGCTCAGGACTTAGTTCTGGTTTTACACTCAGAGGTCATTCCTGGTGATGCTCAGGAACTACATGGGGTGCCAGAGATTGAACCCAGATTGAAAGGGTGCAAGGCAAAAGTATAGCCCTACCCAGTGTAGAATATCCCAGCCCATTTTAAATAGAATTTAAAGTTTTATATGATATCTGCTAGAACAAGAAAATTCTGTAATGTAACTGTTCAAATATAAATTCTGGAATCCTTTCTATAATTCCTTTCATGCATGCATATTTTTGAGAATTGTAGTCATAGTACAAATAAATACTTGCAAATGTAAAATTTGAAAATGTTATAACATTTATATTTTAAAATTTATAACATAATATTTATGTTTATCACTTTAAATAGTTGTATAATAAACAATATTATAATTTGCTTATTTTGTATTCTTAGTGTTTGAGTTTCTTCTAATTTTTGATATTATAATGGTGTTAGAATGAGCATCTTCTGAATGGCTAGGAAAAAGCTTTCTTATTTTTATATAATCCATTAAAAATATCTATGCCCTATATTTTTCCATTGTTTGGATTTTTTTTAATCAAGTTAATTATGATGCATACTCTTGGTACACCAGGAAATAGAAAACAGTTTCATAAGTTTTTCCCTGTAATTTACCATTACATTCAAAACTGATTTCTTTTATAGTCATTAATTCATAATGACAACATAATGATAATTTTCAGTGCTAACATTTGACTACTAAGTTTTCCATTGAGCTTGTAATTAAAATGTCAGAATTCATTCCTATCCTTGAAAACAATTTTTGCTTCTGATGATTGATTCAATATTCTATTTTATGGATTTTAATTCTTACATAGTATCTTTCAACCGTAAAAGAAATCATCAAGATAAGAAAAATAAGAGTTTAAAATTTTAAATCTGCTCTTAGTAAGTTGATAAAGAAATTCTGCTTATGGGCCAGAAACAGTTTAGTGAGTAAAGACTTTGTTTTGCATGAGGCTAATCTGGGTTCCATTCTCAGCACCCCATAGGATATCCTAAGCACCACCAGGAGTGGACCCTGAGCACTGATTGAGCTGGGAGGAAGCCCTGAGCACCACTGGGTGTGGCCACAGAACAAAAACAAGTAAAACAAAACAAAAAATGTGGCCAGAAGCTGCTCCTTTAAAAAAAAATTTTTTTTACACACTTATAAATTCTTTTTTACACACTTACACCACCAGGCTGTTTTCACTCAGGGCACCCCAGAAGGGGGTTGGTGAGAACCCACCCTGCCCCAACGGACCCAGACCTGGCAGCTGACCTCTACTACCCAACCGCTGCCACGCTCCAGGCCACTTTCTAGACACATTATAAGACACTTCCTACCCATTTTTCATAATTACCACACCATATTTGATGGAGTTCAGACAGTAGGCAACAAACCAAACCATAGAGAGTAACATATATATATACGTATATATATATGTTACTCTCTATGGTATATATATATATATATATATATATATATATATATATATACCTCTCAGAAAACCCAGAAGCTTCTGAGAGTATCCCACCCACACTGGCAGAGCCTGGCAAGCTACCCGTGGCATATTCGATATGCCAAAAACAGTAACGATAGGTCCCGACCCTGAAAGAGCCTCCAATCGTTGGGAAAAACAAGTAAGGAGAGGCTGCTAAAATCTCAGGGCTGGGGTGCTACTCGCCACTCTCTGCCCAGATGACCACACATGAATGGCTCCTCTGTTCCTGAATGCCCATGATCCCAGGGAACCACTAACTACTTTCGGCACCCAGCAGCTTCTTGCAGAAATGCCTCAAGACTGTGAACTAAGCTATGACCCCATGCCGCCGGAGAAAAGTTTTTCTCTCTTGGCCTTTCCTTTCACCAGCGGCATGGCGACTGCCATCTTATAAGGCCCACTAAAGAGAGGTACAAGCTTGCAGTGATGCGATTTCTGGCAGAAATTTCTCTGGACTTAATTACTAAAATATCAGAAATCCAAAACCTCATATGCTCTTCATTCTCAGAAATGGAAAACAAATTATCAAATGATGCCTTTTCTGATTGTTGGGGGGAAATTCCAATAATAATAGTGAGTTTTCTGTTGAAATATTGAATGTAATCAAAGTAGAGAGAAAGTAAAGTGAAAATCATCAACCACATAGGCGGGGGGTAGGTGGGTTGGGAGGCATATGGGGGTTCTTGGTTGTGGAACATGTGAAGTGGTGAAGGAATGGGTGTTTGATCATTGTATGACTGAGACTTAAACCTGAAAGCTTTGTAACTTTTCACATGGTGATTCAATACAAAATAAAAAAAAATTGTCACTGTCACTGTCATCCCGTTGTTCGTCGATGTACTCAGCAGGCACCAGTAACGTCTCTATTACACTCAGCCCTGAGATTTTAGCAGCCTCTCCCTAGTCGTCTTTGCCAACGTTTGGAGGCTCTTTCAGGGTCAGCAGAAGGAGACCTATCGTTACTCTTTTGACATATCGAATACATCATGGGTAGCTTGCCAGGCTCTGCCATGCAGGTGGGATACTCTCGGTAGCTTGCCGGGCTCTCCAAGAGGTATGTATATATCTTTTATGATATATTAAAAATTAATATATATTCATATAATATAGTATATAAATATAATATAATGAAACTATGTAAATATATTTATGATACATATAAAAAATTTAATCTCAGGGCTGGGAGGAATAGAGACATTACTGGTGCCCACCCGTGTAAATCGACAAACAACGAAATGACAGTGATACAGTGATACACATTTACAAAATATATAGGAAGAAGTGGGGAGTTGGAGGTCAGGAGATTCAGGAATATGATGTAAAGGTTGAATATCCAAACCACAGAGCCAGCAACACTTGAAATCATGATCCCAAACTATGACCACCAAATTTAGAAAGGTGCCTGTGGAGATGCAGGTGGGAGGGTAGAGGGTGGTAGGGGAGTAGGATGGGGGTAGAACCTGGAAAAGCTGGTGAAGAAAAATTAACACTGGGACAGGATCTGTGCTGAAACACTATATGTCTAAAACTCAACTATTAATTACTTTGAAAATCATGGTTATTTAATAAAATAAAATTTAAAATAATAATAGTAATAATTAAAACTATTTAAATTGTGAAACCAGGAGTTTGACTATTAGTAAGTTAGAAGTTTGGGTTTTTTTGTTTGTTTTTGTGATAGCTAGTGATCAAACCCAGGGCCTCACACATGCAAGAAAAATGCTTAACTTCTGCCAGGTTACAGATTTTAATTACATTTTTTGGTATATTTTAAGGATATTCATACAACATTGTTGTCTGCTTGGGTTTTACATCCTCATATATGAGAGCATAAAGACTGCTGAGGTGCAGTTACCTGAGACATCATCTACCTTTAGTCTTACCCGCTAACTTGCTGCTGCCAGCAAGTCAACTCTCTCTCATATTCATGTTTTATTAGCAAGAATATTCACCATTATCCTACCTCCAAAGGACTAAAACACATGGTAGGAAGTGGAAAATATTCAGTTTTCTTTATTTTGCTTCTTTAATCACATGTCATCCCTCATTCTCCAACATCTCCCCCACTTTTTTTTTTGATGCGTGAAGCTAGGAAGTTTTTACTGACACTTATTTAGAAAGATGTGAGGGGAGAGAAAGGGAGAAGTATGTATTCAAGAGAGAACACAAGCTATTCCAGAGTGGATAAAGAAACATAGACAAGTAAGGCAAGATCCGTGTTCAAGGGAAAACACGGACTTGAAGAATGAGGCTTGCTCATTCTCTTCAATTGTTCTTTTCTTTAATGAAAGATTTTTATTTGCATAAATAATTTTTCACCTGAATTGGAACAATTATACTATGTTCTATAAACATTAAAAATATTCTCCCTTACCCTAAAATGTTATAATTTTTAAAAACATTTTTATTGAATCACTGTGAGATAGACCATTACAAAACTGTTCATGATTGGATTTCAGTCATACAGTATTCCAACATCCATCCCTCCACCAGTGTACATTTCCCAGCACCAGTATCCTCAGGATTCCTCTCTCCCATAACCCCCACCCCCACCCATTGACTAACTCTTTGGCAGGCTCTTTTCTTGTTTCTCTCTCTCTCTCTCTCTCTCTCTCTCTCTCTCTCTCTCTCTCTCTCTCTCTCTCTCTCTCTCTCTCTGTCATTTTGGGCATTGTGGTTTGCAATATTGATATTGAAAGGTTATCAAGAATATCTCTCACCTACTTTTAGCCCTCAGATCTTGTCCAGCGTGATCATTCCCAGCTATTGTTGTCATACTGGTCTCTCCTCTATCTTACCTAGCCTCAGCCCCACACACACTTGTGGTTAGTTTCAACCATTGACCAGTCCTCCTAACCCCTATTTTCCCTGGCCATGGATATTATTCTTCTACTATATATATTTTTATATACCACAAGGGCTGGAGCGATACCACAGTGGGTAGGGTGTTTGCCTTGCACATGGCCGATCCGGGTTCAATTTCTCTGTCCCTCTCGGAGAGCCTGGCAAGCTACCGAGAGTATCCCACCCGCACAGCAGAGCCTGGCAAGTTACCCTGGCATAGTCAATATTGCCAAAAACAGTAACAACAAGTCTCACAATGGAGACGTTACTGGTGCCCGCTCGAGCAAACTGATGAGCAATGAGATGACAGTGATACAGTGATATACCACAAATGAATGCAGTCATTGTTATCTGTCCCTTTCCTTCTGATTCATTTCACTCAGCATGATACTCTCCATGTCCATCCATTTATAGGCAATTTTCATGACTTAACTTTTCCTGACAGCTATATAGTATTTCATTGTTTAGATGTGCCATAGTTTCTTTATCCATTCATCTGTTCTTGGATACTGAGGCTGTTTCCCGATTTTGGCTATGGGAAATAGTGCTGCAATGAACATAGGAGTGCAGATGGTGTTTCTGCTGTGTGTTTTTGGACCCCCAGGGTATATTCCAAAAAGTGGAATTCCAATAGCTGGGTCAAATGGAAGCTCAATTTCTAGTTTTTTGAGAAATGTTCATATTGTTTTTCAATAAGGCTGGACCAGTTGGCATTCCCACCAATATAGAAGGAGTGTCCCTTTCTCCTCACATCCACGCCAAAATTGGTTGCTTTTGTCCTTTTTGATGTGTTCCAGTTTCTGTGGTGTGAGATGATATCTCGTTGTTTTCATCTGCATCTCCCTGATGATTAGTGATGAACAGCAGTTTTTCATGTGCCTTTTGGCCATTTGAATTTCTTCTTTGAGAAGTTCATTCATTTCATTGCCCCATTTTCTTAAGGGGTTGAATGTTTTTTTCTTGTAGAGTTCAACCAGTGCCTTGTATATCTTTGATATTCATATCAGAAGGGTATTGAATGAATATCCTTTCCCATTCTGTGGGCTGTCTTTGTATTCTGGTCAATGTTTTTTTATTTTTAGAGGTGCAGAAACTTCTTTGTTTAAGATAGTGCCATTTGTTTATTTTTGCTTCCTCTTGCTTGGTCAGTGGCATTTTATCTTTGAAGATACCTGTAGCTTCAATATCGTGGAGGGTTTTGCTGACCTTTTCCTCAATGTACCTTATAGATTCTGGTTTAATGTTGAAGTCTTTAATCCATTTTGGTGTGAATTTTGTGCACGGTGTTAAGTAGAGGTTGGAGCTCATTTTTTGCACTTAGCTGTCCAGTTTGCCAGCACATTTGTTAAAGAGGCTTTCCTTGCTCCGCTTTATATTTCTTTTTTTCTTATCAAAGGAATATAAAGATTAGATGATCATATATTTGAGAGCATGTATAAGGATATTCAACCCTATTCCATTGGTCTTCGGATCTGACTTTATTCCAATATCATGGTATTTTAATTATTACTGCTTTGTAGAACAGTTTGAAGTTGGGGAAGGTGATGCCTCCCATCTTTTGCTTCCCAAGAATCGATTTAGTTATTCCTGAGGGCTTATTGTTTCAAATGAATTTCAGGAGTGTTTGATCAATATCTTTAAAAAATACCATGGGGGATGGGGTGGGAGGGTGGGAGGGATACTGGGAACATTGGTGGAGGGGACTGGGCACTGGTGGAGGGATATAAACAAAATGCAAACATGAAAGCTCACAAGTTTGTAACTGTAACTCATGGTGATTCACTAATACAAAAAAAAATTTTAATGCCATGGGTATCCTTATAGGGATCACATTGAATCTGTATAATGCTCTGGGGAATATTGCCATGTTGACAATGTTAATTTTCCCAATCCATGAGCAGGGAATGTGTTTCCATTTTCTCATGCCTGCTTTCATTTCTTGAAGTAGTATTTTGTAGTTTTCTTTGTATAGGTCCTTTATCTCCTTAGTTAAGCTGATTCCAAGGTTCTTGATTTTCTAAGGCATGATTGTGAACAGTATTGTTTTCTTCATATCACTTCTTCTCTCTCATTATTTGCATATAGGAAAGCCAGGGGCTTTTGGGTGTTGATTTTATAGCCTGCTACTTTACTATACAAGTCTATTGTTTCTAGGAGCTTCTTGGTAGGGGCTTTAGGGTTCTCTAAGTATAGTATCATGTCATCTGCAAATAGTAAGAGCTTGATTTCCTTTCCTATCTGGATGCCCTAAATATCTTTTTCTTTTCTAACTGCTATGGTAAGTACTTCCAGTACTATTTTGAATAGAAGTGGTGAGAGTGGGCATCCTTGTCTTGTCCCTAATCTTAGAGGGAAGAATTTTAGTTTTTCCCCATTGAGAATAATGCTTGCCAAGGGCTTGTGGTAGCTGGCTTTGACTATATTGAGGAAAGTTCCTTCAATTCCCATTTTTCTGAGAGTTTTCATCATAAACAGGCGCTGGATCTTATCAAATACTTTCTATGTCTATTGATACGATTATATGGTTTTTATCTTTCTTTTATTGATATGATGGATTATGTTGATTGACTTGTGAATTTTAAATCATGCTTGCATCCCCAGGATGAAACCCACGTGGTCATGGTGTATGATCTTTTTGATGAGCTGTTGGATTCTATTTGCTAATATTTTGTTGAGGATCTTTGCATCCATGTTCATCAGGGATATCGGCCTGTAATTTTCTTTTTCTGTCATGTCTCTGTCTGCTTTTGGTATTAAGGTGATATGTTTCTCATAGAAACTGTTTAGGAGTGTTTCTGTTTCTTCCATTTCCTGGAAAAGCTTGAAAAGGACTGGCAATAGGTCCTGTTTAAATGTTTAGAAGAATTCACTAATGAATCCTTCTGGACCTGGGCTTTTGTTTGGGAGAAGACTTTTGATTACTGTTTCAGTTTCCTTCATAGGGATAGGTCTATTCAGGTATTCCAAATCTTCTTGGTTCAGCCCTAGGAGGTTATAGGAATCCAGGATTTTATTCATTTCGTCTAGGTTCTCTTGTTTCATGGCATACAGACTTTCAAAGTAATCTCTGATGATCTTTTGAATTTCTTTCTTTTGAATTTCTGTTGTGATGTTCCCCTTTTCAATTCTGATTCGGTTTATTAGGGTTATCTCTCTCTCTTTCTTTGTGAGTCTTGCTAGTGGTTTATCAATCTTGTTTATTTTTTCAAAGAACCAGCTCTTGGTTTCACTGATCTTTTGGATTGTTTTTTTGGAATCCAGTTCATTGATTTCTGCTTTAAGTTTTATTATTTCTTTCCTCCTGCCTGGTTGGGGCTCCTTTTACTGGTTATTTTCTAAGACCTTAAGCCGTGAAGTCAAATTATTTATGTGGATCCTTTCTCTTTCCTGATAAGCGCTTGAAAAGCTATAAAATTTTCCCTTAACACTGCCTTAGCTGTGTCCCACAAGTTCTGGTAGCTCATGTCTTCATTCTCATTTGTTTCCAGGAATCTTTTGATTTCTTTCTTGATTTCTTCTCTAACCCACTGATTATTCAACATTCAGCTGTTCAATTTCCAGGTGTTTGATTTGATTCTCCATTTCTGTGCGTGATTAACTTCTCTCTTCAGTGCATCGTGGTCTGAACAGATAGTTGATACAATTTTTATCTTCCTGATTGTATTGAGGTATGTTTTGTGGCCCAGCATATGACCTATCTTAGAAAATGTTTCATGTACACTGGAAAAGAATGTGTATTTGGTTTGGGGGGGATGAAAAGCCCTGTATACATCTATTATCCCTCTCTCTTCCCCTTCCGAGTCAATACTTCCTTGTTGAGTTTTAGTCTTGTTGATCTATCAAGAGGTGATAAAGTGATGTTGATGACTCCAACTTCCATTGTGATGCTACCAATGTCCTCCTTGAAGTCTATTAGCAGTTGTTTTAAGTATTTTGCTGGTCCCTCATTGGGTGTGTTTATTTTTAAGAGTGTGATTTCTTACTGATGTGCTTATCCTTTGATTATTAAAAAATGGCCTTTGTTGTCCCTTCTAATCTTTTTCAGCCTGAAATCTATGTTGTCAGGTACTAGTATGACCACCCCAGCTTTTTTTTTTAATTAATTTATTTTTTAGTTAGTGAATCACCTTGAGGGTACAGTTACAGATTTACACATTTTCGTGCTTGTGTTTCCGTCATACAATGTTCGAGAACCCATCCCTCCACCAGTGCCCATTCTCTACCACCAATAAACCCAGTATCCCTCCCACCCCCCAATCTACCCCCCACCCCGCCCCACCTCTGTGGCAGGGTATTACCTTTTGTTCTCTCTCTCCTTTTGGGTGTTGTGGTTTGCAATAGAGGTATTGAGTGGCCATCGTGTTCAGTCTCTAGTTTACTTTCAGCACACATTTCCCTTCCCACGTGGGTTCTCCAACCACATTTTACTTAGTTGTTCCCTTCTCTATCTGAGCTGCTTTTTCCCCCCAGCATGTGATGCCAGCTTCCAAGCCATGGAGCCAACCCCCTGGTACTTATTTCTACTATTGTTGGGTGTTAGTCTCCTACTGTTATTTTACATTCCACAGATGAGTTCAATATTTCTATGTCTGTCTCTCTCTTTCTGACTCATTTCACTTAGCATGATGCTTTCCATGCTGATCCACTTATATGCAAAGTTCATGACTTCATCTTTTCTTATAGCTGCATAGTATTCCATTGTATAGATGTTTCAAAGTTTCTTTAACCAGTCATTTGTTCTTGGGCACTCGGGTTTTTTCCAGATTCTGGCTATTGTAAACAGTGCTGTGATGAATATAAAAGTGCAGATGTCATTTTGAGTATACTTTTTTGCTTCTCCAGTATATATTCCCAGAAGACCACCTCAGCTTTTTTTTGAGAAAGTTGTTTGCTTGGAGGATTGTTTTCCATCCTTTGACTTTGGGTCTGTATTTTCTCTGACTGTTCAGATGTATTTTTTGTAGGCAGCAGAATGTTGTAGTCAGGTTTTTGGTTTTTTTTTTTTTTTTTTTTTTTGCTTTTTGGGTCACACCCAGTGATGCCCAGGGGTTACTTCTGGCTTTGCACTCAGGAATTACTCCTGGTGGTGCTCAGGAGACCATATGGAATGCTGGGGATCGAACCCGGTACAGCAGTATGCAAGGCAAATGCCCTATGCACTGCGCTATCGCTCCAGCCCCTGTAATCAGTTTTTAAGTCCATTTTGCCACTCTGTTCCTCTTAATGGGTGTATTTAGACCACTAACATTGAGAGAGAGATTATTGTCATGGGGTTTTGTGCCATCTTTCTGTAGAGGTTTGTTGTGCTTGTGGGTTTTTTCTTGTCTTACGGTAGCCCCTTCAGTCCTTCTTTTAAGTTTGGTTTTGAGTCTATAAAGTTCCTGAGCCATTGTTAATCCATGAAATAGTATTTTATTCCTTTGAGTCTGAATGGGTGTCTAGCCGGATAAAGTATTCTTGGTGAGGCGTTCATTTCGTTGAGTTTTTTCACTATCTTGCACCACTATCTTTGGGCTCAGATGGCTTGTTCTGATATGTCTGCTGTAAATCTAAGTAATGTTCCTTTGCATGTAATTTCCTTCTTCGACCTTGCTTCTTGCAATATTGTGTCTCTATCAGTGATATAGAGCTATTCATCGTTCTGATTATGGTATGTCTTGGAGTCTTTTTATTATGGTCTCTTTTAACTGGTACCCTTCGGGCTTCTTGGATCTGGATGCCTGCATTCTCCAAATCTGGGAACTTCTCAGCAATATCTTTAACTCTTATTACTTCACTGGGGTTGCTTCCCTGTCCTTCTGGTACTCAGAATATTCTTATTGTTCTTTCTTTTGAATTCATCCCCCGGGTCTCTTATTTGCCCTTCAGCAATTTTGAGGTCTTTTCCTATTGTCTCTGATTGCCTGTATACTTTTTGCAGCTTATCTTCAAGCTCACTGATTCTGTCTTTGGCTGTAGTCATTTTACTGTTGAGCACTTCCATTGAGTTTTTAATTTCATCTACCAAATTCCTTATTAGTGACACTTCTGTTTGTAGCTTTCTTATTTCTGCTCTCAGTTCTTCCTGTATGTTATTGGCTGCCCATTCCGTTGTTTCTTTCATATCCTCCTTTAATTTACTGGATGTCTGTTCCACCATTTCTGTGTGAGCTCATTGTATATCCTCAACATTTCATCTCTGAATTCTTTATCAGAGATATTGTATGTGTGGGTATTCCCTGTTGAGGCTTCTGGGCTCTTTTCTTCATCCACTCCTTGTGGTGGGGATCTGCATTGTTTCTTCATGTTGCTGTGGTATGGAGGTGGATCTCTCCAGTTCACTATAGTGTCCCCCTCTTGCTGCGAGGTAGGGTTCTGGATGAGCTCAGTTGATGGTGGTCTCCTTTTCCCCTTCAATAAAACGAACTTCCTCTTTGGTACTTCTCTGTGACATATGTGGGGCCTCTAGTGCAGAGGTGGGGGAGGGGCCACATTGGTGCTGGTGCAGGATTAGAGTTCTACTTCTGGCACACTTCTAAAATTGCGGGGGTCCCCTCTGCCTAGGGCCTCATGTGGGCACCTTACTTAGCCAAGAAAGTTTCCAGTTCCCCATGTCTGCTTGCTTGGCACACTGCCCCTCTTCAATCATTCTTGATGCTGAATTGTTTTTCTTTTTTTTATTCATAAAGTAGTTCACAATATTTTATTACATTTAATATTCAAACACCAATCCTACCACCATTACACCTTCCCACTACCTTTTTCAGATGTTTCCACCCCAAACCCAACCCCTGCCCCAAAGCAGAAGCAAAATAATATATTTTGTATTGTTTGTTATGAAAAACTGCTGAAACTGCTACAAAAAAGCTTCCTTAGAGGAGAGTGTGTGAAGATTGTTGCATTTCACCCAGGGGCCATTTAGCCCTTATATAAGAGATTACTAACATGTTGTTAAAGGTTGAGTCTTGTGTGCTTATATATATATATGTATATGTATATATATATATATATACACACACTCACACACACACATGTAAAAAATATTTCTCTCTAAGATTGGTTGCCTCCTACTTTGAACCTCATCAAATGTGGTTCTCTGGGAGTATGGGTAGGGTGTCTAGTAATAGGGTCATTCGTGGGTGGGGCTCAGCCTGAACATGTGGAGAGTGGCTGTGAGCATGGGGATAGTTGAGTTCTGGAGATTTTCTGCTGCCAGGGCTGGGTCCCTTGAGTGGGGAAGGGTCCAACCCGCCCCACTCCAGGGAGCCCCGAGTGAAACAGATGCTGGATATTCTTAATAATTGACAATATATACATTGTTTATAAGAACATTGTAGCTAGAATTGGAAGGAAATCATATTTTAAAATTGTTATGGGAGCCAGTCCCAAAGAGGGATGTGTGTTGGGGGCTGGAGTGATAGCACAGCCGGGAGGCTTTGCACATGGCCGACCCGGGTTTGATTCCCAGCATCCCATATGGTCCCCTGAGCACTGCCAGGGGTATTTCCTGAGTGCAGAGCCAGAAGTAACCCCTGTGCATCGCCGGGTGTGACCCAAAAAGAAAAAAAAACCCAAAGAGGGGTGTGTGTGTGTGTGTGTGTGTGTGTGTGTGTGTGTGTGTGTGTGAGTGTGTGTGTGTTTTATCTGTGTGTGCACATGTACACAGCACTGGGAAGCAAGTAATATCCAGAATTAAACCCAGAACCACAATCATGTAAGGTATGTGTTCGACCACTTGAGCCAGACTCCCAGTCCCAAAACAAAACTATTTTTTTTGGAATGTATGAAACTAAGTGCATTCCAATCTACTCTCTACCTACCATCATACCATCATGCATTCTTTAAAGAGATACCCTTCAATTTGACAGATCTGTGAGTAAGGTAAATGGGCACCAAGGAAAGTTATACCTTTGGGTTTTACATATTTTCCAACTAATGAAGGGCTAAATTCTTCCAACACACATCCTGTGCCTGAAAATGTGTTTGTTAGCAGTTATGCAACCTTATGAAAAAGCAGTCTCTTCAAATTGGATATACTATAAATTAAAGACATTAGTCACAGCTGTTAGTTTTTATCCCCCCTTTCATTTGAAACACACACTTTAATACTCTTTTAGGTCAGAATGTTTTAAGTGTGTATTGAAATATTAGGGAAAAAAATACCACATATATTTAAAAAGTGGGATGGGTAGCATTTAGCACTGTCGTCCTGTTGTTCATCGATTTGCTCAAGAGGGCACCAGTAACATCTCCATTGTGAGACTTGTTGTTACTGTTTTTGGCATATCCAATACACCACACACAGGGAGCTCTGCTGTGCAGGCAGGATACTCTCGGTTGTTTGCTGGGCTCTCCAAGAGGTATGGAGGAATCGAACCCGATCGGCCCCGTGCAAGGCAAACGCTCTACCCGCTGTGCTATCGCTCCAAAATAGCATCAGAAGGAGGTGAAATAGTGGTGTCATTTTCTCAGTGTCATGTTTCAACCTCCAAGCACATGTGTGTAATTTACTCATTCATATTTTCAGCATGTGATTAGCAAGCACTTGTCATGGGTGTTACACTGTAATCATTGCTATAGGGAAGACATAGAAAAGGAAGGATTCACTCTTACCTGTAAACAAATTACAGCATTTTGGGGGAGATAGACCAAGCTCAAAAAGTTCACTAGCTGCTTTGAGATCTGACTCCATCACCCAGGAAATCATGCTTCAGAAATACAAGATAGAATGAATGGTCTTAGAAGAGATGTGGAGAACTCAAAAGAAGCAAAGAGGCTTGAGCTGCATCTTCAAGGAGTAGAATTCAGCTACCAGAGGAGAGCCAGGGAGGGCCTGTTAGAGGAGAACATTCAAGAGGAGGCAGAATTATCTACCTGTATCCAGGGGATGGTGAGTAAAAGAAGTTCATTGAACTGGAGACTGGGTTATGGAAAGTGAGGTGGGAATTAAAGTTGGTATTGGGGAGTAATAAGGAAGATCATTGACTCTTAATGTGGTTCTCTGTGTGCTGGGATTTATTTCCTCTTGTCAACCCTTACAACAACCCTTTTATCTCCCAGTTTTACAGAGGAGAAAAATTGAAGCTCAGATGAATTGATTTTTTTTCAAGGTCCTTGGGGTCAGGGCCAGGATTCAATCCCAAAGGATCTTACAAGAGCAGATCCTCTCTTACTCTTTCCCCTATGCCAGTTCCTTTAAATGTCTTATGGAAGAAACTGAACTTGTTTGTGTACAAGAGAAAATTGCTGAACCAACTTGCAGCCAAAAACACTTCAAGAGAATTATTTTTTGTGGTTGGAGATCCCGCCCATGAAGGGAGATGTGCGCTGAAAGTAGACTAGAGACTGAACACAATGGCCACTCAATACCCCTATTGCAAACCACAACACCCAATTGGAGAGAAAGAGATCAAAAGGGAGTACCCTGCCACAGAGGCAGGGTTGGGGGGATAGGATGGGGGGGAGGGATACTGGGTTTATTGGTGATGGAGAACGGGCACTGGTGGAGGGATGTGTTTGTGAACATTGTATGAGGGAAAAACAAGTTCTAACATGTATGAATCTGTATCTGTACCTTCATGGTGATTCACTAATTAAAGAATAAAATAAAATTTAAAAAAAAGAATTATTTTTATGCTGTGTCAGAGTGCAGTATGAATTACAAGTGCCTAAGAATGGGATCATTTTGAAAACCATTTTAAAGAGAAACTGTCCACGCTTTGGAATGCCCTTGGTATCAAGCCTCATGTAGCTGGTGTGCAGTTGTAGCTTGATAAATGTTTGTTTGGATAGAAAAGTCCACTGAGCAAGGGCCCAGAAGCTCTGTGTTTAAGTCTCTTGTGGCACCAACTAGTTTTATGAGCACAGGCAAAGAGGATAGCAGCTGGATGACTACCAGAGGGTCACTTACACTCTCGAAGGCTTAGTTTCCTCATCTGTAAACATGGGGATCGCAGGCTCAGTGATTGATACACTAGGATTAAGAGTGCCTATTAGAATAATAATAATCATTAGGGAGGAAACTGTGAATTATTTTAATGACTTCATTAAGTCATTAAGTCACTGGAAACAAACCTTTCATTTTAAGTGGACATTTGCTAAGAGAGTTTGCTAGATAAACATTTCTAAGGCAAAAGGGTGGAAAGAAGGGGGATAGAGACTTAGGATATTAAGTATCAGGCGAGAGGCAGAGGCCATGGGATTGAAGGGAGATGTGACTTGTTCTCTGAGAGCCTTAGGTTCCAGTAGTATAAGATTCTAGACAAAACTCTGGAGTCCCAAGGCTTAGGATGGTAGAAAAGTCACGTTGACATTCCAGAACTCAGGTTGTTGTATGTATTCTTCCATTTAAGATAATATTTTAGTTATTTTTCTCCCCCCTCTCCCAGACCCTCAAAAAAGACCTTTCTTTTCTTTTTTGGGTTTTTGGGCTACACCCAGTGGTGCTCAGGGTTTGCTCCTGGCTCTGTGCTCAGGTGTCACTCCTGATAGGCTTGGGAGGCTATGTGGGATGCCAGGGATTAAACCTGATTTGGCCATATGCAAGGCAAGTGCCTTTCCTGCTGTACTATGGCTCAGCACTAAGAAAGAGATACGACAGGCATTAAGGTGCTTACCTTGCCTGTGGTCGACCTCAGTTTGATCCCTGGCAGCATCTATGAGACCCTTAGCACCTCCAGTTATACCCCCACAACACAGAAAAACAACAACAACAACAACCAGAAAAACATTTCTTCTTCTAGCTGATTTATCATTAGTTTATAATACTGGGGGATTTGAGGCATCTAGCTTCACAGCTCTGTGTGTGTAGGATTCACTGCATCTGTGACTGGAGTTCCACTGTCCTCCCTGACACAAAATCTTCCTCCTTTCTCTCCTCTCCGGAGATTACAATGGGTCTAGTAGTTATTTTTCTCATAGTTGGGATCAGTTTGTTTGCTTTCCCTATTTATATTTTACATTTTCAGGAAATCAGATAACAGCTATCTGTCAAGTCTTACTTTTTTCACTGAGCCCAAATCACTTTTTGCCCTGAATGGCACCATATCACCTTTTCTGCTTTTTAAAATGGCAGAATTGGTCAGTTTCGGAGACTCTCATCTGATTAAAAACAAAAACAAAAACAAAAACACCCAAAACCCTCAGGTCCCCTATGAATGCAACCACCCTCAACTTAATGCCAATACGTTTCCCAGAAGAGGATAAATAATGGATTGGGGGGTGGAGGTGTCTGATAATCTTTATAGACATCATTTGGTTTCAGTTGCTAAAGACTGGTATTTTAAAACCCTGAGACAACACAGACCATTTTTCCTAATTAAAGAAATAGCCGGCTCTTTCCAGAAAGCAGCAGGAGAAGAACCCCTTCTTGTCTCAGGGTTTCCCAGTGCTGCTGCTTTGTGGAGCAGTGGAACAGCTGTGGGCTGCTGCAGACAGAGTGCTCTGCCTGCCTGCCTGTGCAAGGCCACTTGCTAGTCAGTGTGTGTTTGCATTATTTTTAGCAAAGAACAAACTAATGATTCATTTACCCAGTTTACAAACTTTCAGTATCTCATTTTTATTTATCACAGGCAGAGTTCAAGTGACTTTTTCTTTCCTGGGAAATAGCACAATTTGCCCTGCCTGGATATGGGCGTCAGGCCTCAGGTCCATTGGATGGTCCTGGGAGCTTAGATCTGTCAGACCTGCCATCTCAGGTCTGCGACTTAAGTCTTACATGCGGATCTGAATGCCTGGAGACAGAACCTTTGGTCTCCGAAGCATGGTCCCTTCAAAACCCAACCAGGGGTTAATTGGGTTAGAAAGGTGAGAGAAAAGCAAAACAAAACAAAAGCTATCTTCTTCTGTTTTATCATTATGCAAAGACAGCAGTTTTTTCCTAGACAATTTCCTTGGCAAAGCCAGGATATATGAATCAGATGAAGACTGGGTCATGATTCCTAACCATGCTTCCCTTCGGTGGCAGGGCAGGACTCACTTTCACAGGGTGACCTGTGGGTAATGGCAGAATTCCTGCATCCATCCAGGAAGCCTCTTGCTTGTTTGTAGGCTCTGCTATCACTGCTGAGAAATTCTGAATCAGTTTTGAACCAGGGGGTCTTGCATTTTCATTTTGCATGAGTCCCTGCATATTAGGTAGCTATTGAAATCTGCAGTGAAAAAAAATGCACATTTGGCTGTTAGCAAAAGACTTGGCTCAAGCTGGCTGCAGAAAATAAGGCAGCTTCAGGAGTCAAAGAGGTAGAGGAAGTGATGTAGTTAGGGTTAGGGTTAGGTTTATTAGATAGGGAAAGGCCCTTGGCAATGAAACAGATTAACAAAGTCTCTGGGAAAGAGAATCCTGAGACTGACCCACCTTGTGGATACAGAAAACAGACCTGATGAGACCTTCAGCAGACCCTGAGGAGGTTGGACCCCTCCCCACGAAGTTCTTCGAATTCCCTGACCTCTCCCTTAATCTGATTAAAATGTGATCCAGCCTAAAGAAGACCATCACCACTCCCAACCTCCCTGGTAACCTCCTTAGCAACGGACTTTTACCTGGGAAGAAACCCCCACGTGGGGGCAGGTTGGAGAAACCCTATAAAGGCCACCTTGAACAAAGGAAGTGCGCGCATATGCTGCCTGAGCCCACGTGCTGCTTGTGCCATGTGGCCGAGCACATGTGTTGCCCGCATCTCCCCCCTTGAGATGTGTACTTTCATGCTTTCGTGTCCAGTGCTAGGATGTGTGTAGAACTCTCTCCACCCTTGGAGAAGCCCTCGTTCTCTCTTGAGTGCGTTATTCTTACTATTCTCTCTCCCACTTATCCTTCCTCCTTCCCTCAGAAACCTCTGAATAAAATGTTACTTCACTGCTTGTCTACTCCTGAAATTCTTTTCCGCGAGCGAGACAAGAACCCAGTAACTCTGGGTCCCTGGTGTTAGAGGCGGTTGGAGAGAAAGTGACCGTCTTTCTCCTCCCCGCTTCACGTAAGTCACCCATGGGGCCCACCGACATCAGAAGGAGGGAACAAAGAAAAACACTCAAAGGAATGGGCCTTTTCATGACGAATAATGATGCATATGTCACTTGCTCTGGAGGGAAAATGGAACTAAAGTTGGAGAGGAAAATTGTATATTGGATCCATCTTCCCATGTGGTGACTTTTAGCCCAAATTCTAACTTCCTCACTTCCACCTTCCCAGTGCGGACGTGCTCTGTACCTGTACTCATTAGGACATGCTCTGGGGCTTTGTTTATGTAATCTGTAACTGCTAACATTAACAAAGGTAAAGTAGCATATATTTTGTGAGGTAAAAATGAAGAGTTTTTCTTGATTTCTGTGATTTCTCAAGTGTGCAGAGAGGTGAAGATCAACAACATGAGAAAAGCAAACCTATTAATTCTGAGCTTGCCATAAGCAAGGAATCAGCCACTGTCACAGACACCTTGGCAGA
Source organism: Sorex araneus (assembly GCF_027595985.1). Lineage (NCBI taxonomy): Eukaryota > Metazoa > Chordata > Mammalia > Eulipotyphla > Soricidae > Sorex > Sorex araneus. The sequence goes on from NC_073306.1 coordinate 95,685,747, forward strand.
GACTCAAAGGCTGGCTGAGGAGCCAAAAGCTTTAAAATGGAGAAGTGGGGGGAGGGGCTCAATAGGATCCAGACTGGAGGCAATTGGGAGAAAGGGGGGAGGTGGGCTCGCTGGGAAAGGAGTGGCTGCTGCGGCTGGTTAGGAGAGCATATTTGGCTTTCCCTGGTTGCTCCCAAGCTGGAAGCAAAATTTAGGGATGTTGTCAGTTATTAACCATGTTCTAGAAATTTGGGGCCAATTGTGACAGAAGCCATTAGTTAGCTTTCAGGATTCTTCCTAGAGATTCTTCCAGAGAGTCTCTTGCCCGCACGCCAGGCTGTCTTTCCCGGGGCCCCTCGGAGGGGATGGGCTCCAGCTTCCCTCCCCACCTAAGCAGAGCTCCCGGTGGCCGAAGACCACCGGAACCTAGCTCGAGGCCCCTCTCCACACATTCAGATAGGCCTCATGCATGAAGGTACCGGCAGAGGAACCCAGGTGTGTGTAATTCCATCAACGGCCAACATCCAGAGAGAGACTTATAAGCAAGCTCTCAGAAAATATCTTTAGTCTACTTCTCCCTCTGGGAGAAACTGGCAAGCTTCTGAGTTTCCTGCCCACATGGGACAGCCTTGCAAGCTTCCCATGGTGTATTCATATGCTAAATCCAGTAACAAGCTGGATCTCATTCTCCTGACCCTAAAAGAGCCCCCAGTGGGACATCGACATTGTTGGGAGGGCTGAGTTGAGACAGACTTCTAAGATCTCAGGAAAGGACAAAATGAGAAGTTACTGAGCCTGCCTAAGAAATCGGTGATTAACGGGATTTCGTGATTGGTGATTCCTAGAGATAGCAATCTGGTTTCCTGCAAGTCTGACTTACAGAGGTTTCTGAGGTTGTTTATGGTAGATAAAGGATTGATTTCTGGGGCATCGTCCTGCAAACTATAGGCCAGAGTTCTACTTTTATGTAGGGTCTGGCTATTGTCTGCTTATCTATTGAGTCTCTCACACAATCCTGTTAATAATAAGACTTTGTTGAGCTTGAGCTACAAATTCCCTCTTTCAGACAAGCTGTAAACAACATGCTTTCTAACTTCCTCTGTTAGGCAGCAATCATTTTTCAAATGAAATGGACCTGATAACAATAACTCTCGCTGCTTACATAATCTTACAGAAGAGGTCTTATTAGCTGATTCATTTTTAGAGTTTATGTGTTAGGGGAAGAAAACAAAGTGATTTAAGTCTTTAACAATTCTTTTTATTCTGCTTCATTAAAATTATATGTGCCCTTCAATTTTTTTCCCCATAGCTAAACTTGAGTCTTCATCTGAATGGCCATGAAATGATTTCTGACATTCAGGGAGATGGGAGTTTCTATAGGTTGGGATATGGTACTTCTAACTCTCATACCATAAATCAATGACTGTTCACTGTTTTCCCCTGCATGGTCCTGCAGACTAAGAATATTGCATCTGACAGAGTTTGTGTTACACTTGATTCTACTTGACAGACCTGGATTTCTAGTTGATGGCTGTTATAATGGCATTTGACGAGTCTTAATGTCTTAACTGAATTATTAGAGATCCTCCCTTATTCAATCAGGGCAGAAAATGTCCATATGAATTTTATCCATAAGATAGATTAGAAGTTCAAGGTCTGGATCATAAAATAAAGTTAGTGCAAAAAAAAAATCATTCTTATTTGCTGAGAGAAGCATGGGCAAGGATTTGGTCTGGTCTCCAATACTGCCTGATGCCAAATGTAGCCCTGACGACTCCTTGAGCACCATCAAGAGTGACCCTGCTGCTCCCTGAGCACTGAGTAACCTTCCCCGCACTGCATTGCCAGGCAAGTACTCTGAGGCATTTGGAGCCATCACCCAGACCAGGTATGAAGCTACTCTGTGTGCACCATCACCCCGGGACTGAGGCCTGCATTGCTGAGAGCTAGAAATCACTACCGACAATGTTGAGCAAAACATTCAAGATATCGAAACCCAACCTCTTCTCTGACCTTTTAGGCTCTCTCAAGTATGGAAAGGGTACAGGTTCCAGACCAGTCAGGCATGGGTTCCAACTACTTCTGCTGGGTACTATGTATGCAAAACTCAACCATGTAAAACTCAACCTATATCAGTCTTCATTTTATTCCATCTACGAAATGGGAGCTGTGTTAAAAAATAAAAAAAATGGTACACACTATTCACTTTCATATTTCAAGTTTGAAAATGCATATTTGCAAGCAGCAATGCAAAAGTATTCAAGAAGAATGCATAGTCTCTAAAAATTATGGAAACAAACCTGCTACCAATACAAAGCTGAATGCCATATTGTTACTTTTGTGTAGCAAGAAGAGTTCATTTTCAAAACAGATTGAGTCTTTAGGTTTGAATGGTATGAATGCTAGTCATTTTTGTTATTTTAATTTATTAGTCATTTGGGACCCTCAGCCAGGAGACTCCACAAAGGAACTGGGTTGTCTTATGGCATCCAGTTAAACCAGAGCTGGGAATGCTTCTGGGAAAATGGGAACATGTTAGAACGTTGTGGATAGCAGTGATGAGTTTTACACCAGTCACTGAGCTCTGGAGTCTGACTCTTAGCCACCACTCAAAGTATTTTGCACTAAGAACTAAGCATCATGGGGCCTGGAAGATGGTCAGTGACTTGAAATGCATGTGCTGAATGAATCTGTCCGCTCTGTTGTTTGAGATTCCTTAAAAAGGGTGGGGAAAGCACCAAATCTGGAATAGGATGGTTGTTCAATAAATGGTGTTTACTGAGCTAAGTCCTTAAGATTCTAGGTCTCAAGATTCTCCACCACTAGATCCACCTTCCTTCTCCAAACTACTTAACCTCTCCAGGTTCACCCGCCTAAAATGTAGCTCCAGAAATCTGGTTGAAAGAGAAGGAGATCAGGCAATTGGGGAATCAATCCTGTTTTTTCTTATGAGCTGTGCGTCTGTGGCCAAGTGAATTGTCTCTGAATCATTCTTTTCTTGTTCATCAAATGAGGATTTCCTTTTCCTTGCCTCTTTCACAACAAAGTTATTTGAGGGTTCATGTGTTATCATAGGTGAAAGCCCTTGAAAGCCTATCAGAAAACATTGATCTGTTTGCTTTTGGAAAGCAAATGTGAAGATATCTTGGGAAGTGTGTGTTCCTGGAGGGGACTCAGCCAGTCTGGCAGGTCAGAGGAATCTCCCTGAGGAGTTGATGTCAGAACTTAGATATGAGTGGAAGGTTAGCAGGGCTCCAGACTGGAAAATGGAATGAATGAAATCAAGGAGGTGTGAAGTGGCGTGTGAGCTGCCTGTGAGCTCAGAGGACCGGCAACAACTTCTGTACTCTGGAAGCTGGAAGTAAGAAAGGAGAGGTAGACAGGGGTTAGTTCACTGATGAACACCTGGTAGGCTCATCAGTGAGTTCAAATTCTTATGAGTCTGGAGCTCTAAGATCTTTGGAGGGGGCTAAACTGAGAAATCATGTGGTGGATCAGTGTTGAGAAAAGTTTACTCTCCTGTAAGTTGCAGATGAAATGAAAGAAAATAAGAATGAAACTGAGGTATGGAGAGATAGTATATGGGTTAAGATTGCCTTGCTCACTGCCAGCACTGGTTGGGTCAATGGCACCATGTCTGGACCCCTGAACACAGCCAGGAGTGATCTCTGAGCACAGAGCTAGGAGTAAGCCTTGAGTACCACCTGGTGTGGCCCCCAAGTAAACAAAAAAAAAAAAATTGAAACTGAGAGAGTGGTCAAGATAAATACTTCAACCAGGCCCAGAGTTGGGGGAGAGGGTAGAAAAAGTGGGGTTATGTCAACACATATTTCACTGTTACTGTCATCTCATTGCTCATCAATTTGCTTGAGTGGGCACCAGTAACGTCTCCATTGTGAGACTTGTTATTACTGTTTTTGGCATATCAAATACGCCACAGATAGCTTGCCAGACTCAACACATATTTAGGAGACAAAATTGTTAGCACCTGGTGATAAATTAGGGCCATTGAGTAATAAGATGGAAAAGTCTAATGATTGATCCTGGGAACATTGTCATTGTCAGTTGTTATAAGTGTTAAGTGAGCATTTAATTTAGAAATAAATTGATTAGTATCAGAATAAGTTGACTATGAAGAAATTGTATAAAATGCGCCTCATTTCCTTCTTATTTTCCACTATAAAATAATATATCCTTGTTCTAAAAACCTTGAAAAAATACAGAAAACTAGGGTAAAAAAAAGTTCTGCTACCCATAAACATTTTTTTTTTTGGTATTTTTCAAACAAACATACAAATTAAGTAATATTAACTTAATACAGGTGAACTTTGGTTAATATGTTGTTAAATATTTCTGTGATAATTCAAATAATTTAATATGAGATTGATTGTTTATAAATCAATCAGTATATATGTGGGACAGCTCCCTTAAGATTAAGGTTCTCCTGACTCCATTAGAATGAAAAAAGTTACAGTGTTAATAGATATGAATATTTTAAGATTTTTAATTACATATTATCAAACAACTTCCCATAAGGATTACAACAATTTATATAATGCCATTAGTAATGTAAGAGTATCCATTTCATAACATCTTTTCTTGCATAGAGTAGTATCATTAAAAGAAAATAAACAAGCAAAATTGTTGCTATCTTGATTAGAAAAAAAATTACATTTCATTTAGTATTCTTTGTTTTTATAATATGAATAAGAACCAGAGTGATAGATAGTACAGTGGGTAGGCCATTTGCCTTGCATGTGGACAACGTAGGTTCAATCCCTCGTGCCACAGATGGTACCCTGAGCCCACCAGGAATAAGAGCAGAGTCAGGAGTAAACCCTGAGTACCACCGAGTGTGACGCCAAAACAAAAATAATAACAATACATGTATGTGGGGGAAAAGTCAGCAGCTTAGAAAGACATACAATTAAAAAGCAAATAACTCCTTGGGGCTGGAAAGAGTACAATATTAAGGCTCTTTGCCTTGCACATGGTTGACTGGGTTTCAATTCATGACACCAAGAGCCCTACCAGGAGCACAGAGCCCGGTGTAAGCCTTGTACACAGGTGTGGTCCACAAACAACAAGCCAGTAACTCCCTTTCAAGGTCATAGACACACCTGAATGGTAAAGTGCCTATTATGCACATCTGCTGTCTTAAGTTCAGGCCTCAGCACTACCTTCTCCCATTACCTCCCCTCCTTCCCCCCAAAATTTCCTCACAATATGTCTCTTTCTGAAGATCTCTATTTGCTCTCTACCTCATGAATAAATAAAATTTTATTTAATCACTTTCTTTTCATTTCTTCTCTTAATTTTTTTTTTTTTTTTTGCTTTTTGGGTCACACCCAGTGATGCACAGGGGTTACTCCTGGCTCTGCACTCAGGAATCACTCCCGGCGGTGCACAGGGGACCATATGGGATGCTGGGATTTGAACCCAGGTCGGCCACGTGCAAGGCCCTACCCGCTGTGCTATCACTCCAGCCCCTCTTCTCTTAATTTTATTTTTGCATCATACCCAGTGGCACTCAGGGGCTGCTCCTGGCCTATTGCTTAGGGTTTGCTCCTTGTGGTGCTGAGGGGAAAAATGCAGTGTCGGGGACAGAACCTGAAACTCCTACATGCAAAGCATATGCTCCAACCCACTGAGTGACCTCTCTGGCCTGAACTACTTACTTATTATTTGGAAAAGTAGGTAACTTAGAATATTTTGCTGTTGCAAATAATGCAGCAATAAACATTTAGGTTTTATTTTTCTTTCTGTTTTTCCTTTTTTTGGTTTAGCAATAAACATTGTGAACCCCAAACCTGGAGTTTCAGGTTGGGGATATAGTTCAGCAGCAGATCACTTTTATTGTTCATATAAGTACCTTGGTTTGATCATCAATGACACCCTCCCCACTCCCCGCATTTCCTGTTTATACTTCCATCATACACACACACACACACACACACACACACACACACACAGACACACATTGGTGCACCTGTGCAGGAGAAATTTTCAAATTGCGCAACAGGTAGGGTGTTTGCCTTGCACGCGGCCAACCCGGGTTCGATTCCTCCGTACCTCTCAGAGAGCCCGGGAAGCTTCTGAGAGTAACCCGCCCACATGGCAGAGCCTGGCAAGCTACCCGTGGCGTATTCAATATGCCAAAAACAATAACAACAAGTCTCACAATGGAGACGTTCCTGGTGCCTGCTCGAGCAAATTGATGAACAGTGGGACGACAGTGCTACAGTGCTACAGTGCTCAGTGTTACAGTGCTACAGTGCTAGATTGCTAGATTATATTAAATTTAGGTCTAGGACCACAGAGATAGTACAGCAGATAGGGTACTTGCCTTACACACGGCTCACCCAGATTTGATGCCCAGTACCATATATGGTCTTTTGAGTCCTTCTAGGAGTGATCCCTGAACACGAAGTAAACCCCAAGTAAACCCTGAGCACTGCTGGCTGTAGCTCAAAAACCAAACAAGTAAAAAAATAAATAAATTTAAATGTAAAGGATGTTTGAGATGATTTACAATATGCCAAAGTTTATTTTCCTTCTGTTCATAGGTAAGTCAGCCTTGAGTTACTGGATATTAATTTTTCTCAGTCTGATACATTGAAAATGGCATTTCCACATGCTTTTAATCATAAATATTTATAGAGTTCCTCTATGTGCCAAACCCATTCTAGATGCTCGGGACACACAAGTGAAAAAAGTCTGTCCTTCCAGTGCTGACATCGAATACAGTGCTTCCCAAGGGACACTGGGAACCCAGCAAGGACACCACTATAAACCCTGAGTCAGTCAGAAAGTTAAGTGGAAGATGGGCAGGCGTCTGTCTTGGCTTCTTTTGTAGAGGACTGTCAGGGCTACATGGTATAGTGGGTGCAGAAGGGGCTTGGGGAATCATTGCTTCTTAACTTCATTGGGTAGCACCCAGATATCTGACTGATGAGTGAAGCTTTGTCATGTGCTACCAATCTTGCTGTAAGGAGGGCTGGGATCACAAGACTATGAACATTTCTGATTCTGTGATAAATAGCGGGTAGGGTTTCATACTGTAGGAGGTTCCTTAAAGACAAGAAGGCACTGTCCAAAAAGAATGACAAAACCCCTCTTTTGAGGTATTTGATTCCTTTTATTCATTTATTTATTTATTTATTTATTTATTTATTTATTTATTTTATTGAATCACCGTGTGATAGTTACAAACTTTCATGTTTGGGTTAAAACCTCACAATGATCAAACACCCATCCCTCTACCAGTGCAGAAATGAAAAGGGGGACATTGATTCCTTTTCACAAGTGCCTGAACCAACCTCAGAATTCTAACTGGACCTGAAAAAGTGGTTTGCCCAAATGGTCGGGACGAGATTTATGTGATCAGATAAGCAAAGGCAGTATCAGGAACCAAGGAAAAATTTAAGGAGCCTCATGACCAGTCGTTAGGCCTAAGGGAATATGGCAAAATGCCACAGATAAGAAAATTTATAGACGTGGGGGTGGGGTAGGGGACATAGAATCTGCCTCTATGTACAGCACATTGTAGTAGTGAGGAAGGAGCATGTGGGGGTCATATGTGGGTTTGGAAGCTGCAAAGTCACCCATCCAAGTATTCAAGCATGTAGAAAGTACCTGATAAGTACCAGTGTCCAACCTAAGCATGGTAAATAGAACAGTGAATGAATAAGGTATATAACTTCCTACTGGTAAGAAACTCACATGCAGGAGGAAGTAATGGCCAAGGAGAATGTGACGATTATTTATAACTTCAAGTTAGACAGTGCTTGGTGATAGGAAAGATAAGAAAACAATATAACAAAGTAAAGTCAAGCAGAGGAAGCTGTTGGCTAAGGCCTCACTGAGATGGTGGGAGTTGAACAAAGGGAGGGAGCAAGACCCCAAAACGTTTGATTGAGGAAATTCCAGGCAAAAATAAAAACAAGAGTAGAAACCTTGAGTTGGGAACATACTGCATTTTTGGAAAACATGAAAAGCTGGCACAGTCAGAGAAAAGTGAATGATGTGAAACAAAGTGAGAGACAAAGTTTCCAAGTCACTATTCAGGGTTGGCCAAAGTCATGCATCCTGATTTAATCTGAATAATAAGAAGGCCTGGAGCTGGGGAATAACACAAATGGTTGGGTTAGGTTTTCTAAGATCTAGTCTAACGACTGCTGGGTGAAGAATAGAGCCTAAGTAGGAAGAACAAGGTAAGTCCTGAGAGACCAGTCAGAAGTTTATTGCCACGGTCTAGGTTAGATACAGAAGTGGTAACAATAGCTGGGAGTTTCAGAGTAGATGTAGAGTAGTTTTGTTTCAGAGGGGGAAAAAAATCTCCATTATTACAGATAGCTGTCCAAATAGAGTCTACATATTGTGAGAGGAGTCTTCTTTGGAAGGGTTGGGGTCTAGAAAAGGAAGCCAGAAGTCTATGGCATACGAGTCAAATCAGGCCCACCATCTAGTCTAATAAATAAAGTTTTATTACAGCACAACATTACTCATTATGGCCTATGAGTTCTTTTGCATTACAGCTGCAGTGATAAATAGCTGCAACAAAAGCCATATGATCTACAAAATCTAAAATATTTCTTGCCTCACCTTTTATTGAAAGGCTTTTCTGGTCCCTGGTCTAAAGGATTCTTCAAGTGTTTCCTCCCTGCAGTTTCAGTGGTTCCACAGGTAATCATTGACACTTTTATGTTGACTTTGTCGATTTAGTTCATAAACTCCTCATGGGTGGAAAGCCTTTTTCTGCTTCTCAAATTCGCTTTCTATTGCCTAATTACTAACACCTGAAATTTCCTTAAAATGCACTCTTGTTTGGGAACACATTGATTAGGATTACAGAAATCAGCCTCTCTTTATGAAGGGGAAAAAAAAATGTCCAAAGATCTCAAAGGGATCTTTCCTCCAGAGAAAGAATCCATGTCATGGACACACCTAATAAATTAGCTCAGTCATTTCCTAATAAAGTCAAAGTCATCTTGATAGTTTTAAGAAGTGATGTTTGGGATGAAGAACCAACTGCTTGAAGGACCAAATGCTTGAAGTTTAAGAATGAAAGTCTTCCTTCTGGTAAACTACCTAAACCAAGAGTGATGGAAACAGGTAATTCACCAGCTAGGAGAAGGTGATCCAACTCTCTGGTTCCCTACAATACAAACAGTTCAGACATTTAGAGAGCAAAAGAATTCCATATCGAAACAGTCCATTGCATATCTTTTAACAAATGAGAAAAATGCAAAAGATAGAAATCAATCTTTTTTTTTTTTTTTTTGCTTTCTGGGTCACACCCGGCGATGCACAGGGGTTACTCCTGGTTCTACACTCAGGAATTACTCCTGGCGGTGCTCAGGGGACCATATGGGATGCTGGGATTAGAACCCGGGTCGGCCGCGTGCAAGGCAAACGCCCTACCCGCTGTGCTATCGCTCCAGCCCCAAAAGATAGAAATCAATCTTAACCAGAAATTTATCTGGTAAAATAGCAAGAGTTTCATCCCAACTATGTAAACCTGGAATTTGCAACACAAACCATCCTTATTTTATTAGGTAAGGGAAAGGACACTGGAAGAAGTAAGCCAGTGGAGAACCTCTTCAAGGGATCCCTCAGAAAGGGAAGAGTTTCCTATCTAACAATAGACTTAAAATCCTGAAAATAATGCAAGAGAATGGGGCAAGGAGTAGGGCGGTCCGTCTCACCCATACATTTTTGATCTAGTGACCCAACACTAATGCTGCTGGCTCTCAAAAGTAGGTTTCCTTTTCTTCTTTGCCTTCACTTAACAAAAATACCAGATTTCTATTTTGGAAACTTTTACCATTAGGACTAAATAAGAAGGGAAAAGTTGTTTTTTTTTTTAATTTTTTATTGAGTCTCCATGTGGAAAGTTACAAAGTTTTCAGGTTTAAATCTCAGTTATACAATGCTCGAATAAGAAGGGAAAAGTTTTTAAAATGGAAATTCTATAAGTTGTTTTTTGTTCACCAAGCACTTATATAATTCAAAGAAGAAAAAAAATCCCAAATCCTGTTCCTTATAAAGGTCTTTCCCTATTCTAGCCATCAATACAGATCACATCTCTTGGGTCATTTTTTTAAAAATTTAAATAATGCAGGAGTACTGCTATCTATCCAGTCATTGATTAAGCAGATTGAATTGGGCATGAACTCCATGTTACTTTTTCTTTTTTTTATTCACTGTATCACTGTCATCCCATTGTTCATCGATTTTCTCAAGCGGGCACCAGTAACGTCTCTATTACACTCAACCCTGAGATTTTAGCTGCCTCTCCTTACTTGTCTTTCCCAACGATTGGAGGTTCTTTGAGGGTCAGTGGAATGAGACCTATTGTTACTGTTTTTGGCATATTGAATACACCACAGGTAGCTTGCCAGGCTCTGCTGTGCAGGTGGGATACTCTTGGTAGCTCGCTGGGCTCTCCGAGAGGTATGTATATATCTTTTACTGTATTTGGGATATGAATATGCCATGGGAGCTTGCAAGGCTCTCGCGTGTGGGCAATACACTCTTGGTAGCTTGTCAGGTTCTCCAAGAGAGAGAACAAGGCTATTAGATGTCACTTCCGGGAACTTGGTTTTATAGTCTCTGGATGTTGGCTGTTGGTGGGATTACACGGCATCAGGGACAGTTTGTGGGTGTGGCTGCCAAGCTACTGGAAAATGGAGGTCTGGGTGGAGAAGGCCCAGTCCCAATCTGAGCAGGCTTGGAGATCTCAGTCACGGGTTCCGGCATACCTGGGTTTCTGGGCTGATCTGCTCTCCAGTGAGGTTCATCTTGTCTTGGGTGAGGCTCGTCCCATCTTGGAAGAGGTCGTTTGAGTATGTGGAGACTGGCCTTGAGCATGGTGGTGGTTGGGTTCTGGAGGTTTTTGGCTGCCCAAGCTCTGCTTGGAGTGGGGAAGGAGACTCAACCCGTCCCCATCTGAGGTACTCTGGTGAGGACAGCCGGGAGCAGGGTCAGAAGATTCTGCGGTGCTCTATTCCGGAACTTTAGTTTATAGTCCCTGAGTCTTGGCCTTTCATGAGATTACATGGCACCAGAAGCAGTTTGTGGGTGTGACTGCCAAGCTACTGAAAAACTGGGGGTCTGGTGGGAGGAGGCCCAGTCCCAATCATAACAGGCTTAGAGATCTCAGTCACAGACTCCCACGTATCTTGGGTCATTTCTGTCTCCTTAATGTTGCCTTCTTTGTGAAGATATTAATGATTATATGGAAATACTAAGTTATGTTCACTGTTTGCTTCAGCAATTGCCCAGCACCTTTATCTAAGTGGTAGCAATCACTGCAAAAGCTATTAGCTTCCTGTATATTTTTAGTGAGATGTTACACAATCTAATCATTCTCAAATGGCTTTATGAAACCTTTTTTGGGTTTTATTTTGGGGTCACACCCAATGGCTCATGAGAGCTACTACTCCCAGTTCTGCACTTGTGAGATACTCCTAGCTGTGTTCAGGGGATCACAATGTACCAGGGATCAAACTTGGGTCTCCAGCATGCAAGGTATATGCTCAGTCCATTGAGGACTCTCTCTGGCCTGGGTTATAGAATCTTAATAGAACTGTAGCATAAAAACCTCTTCTTCTGGAATCCTGCTTAAAGAATTTGTCCTAGTGCTTCCTTCTTTAAGCATATCTAAACCAATGGCTATTTGGTATGTGTCAGTTCATTTATATATATATTTATATTTATATATATAATTTTATATTTATATTTATATATAATATATATATACGCACACCTATCCTTACTCAGTGCTGTGTATCTCTTAAGTCAGATTAACCTAGCTATCCTTCATAGACTGTATAGTAATTGATAATACAAGTGCTCCCTTATACGTGTTTGCAGAGGAGAGGCAGAACAGTGCTGAAGGAGTTTAAAACTTCACCAAACAATCTGCAACTGACCCCTAAACATCTTTGAGATTCTTTGTTCTGCCAGCTATCAACTGAAAATAGTTTTATATATTTATAAGTACATTCATTTCTAGATCAAATGATTTTAATACCCTGATTGTCGACAGACTTATTACGAATTGATGTCAGAGAAGATTATTCTTATAATAAACTATCTTGTCTTATACAAGATCCCAGACTTCCTAGGAACAATTATGTCTGGAGGAAAATGTGTCGCTAGCCAGTAATGACAGGTCTTGGTAAGAAAGTCTGAGAAGTCAATAATTACAAACATCAATATTTGCAGCAGGCCACAGTAATTGTCTTATAGCAGTTGTATTCCTCAAACTCCTTTTATTATTTCTTATATCAGTTGTATTACCAAACTCCACATTTTGAACTTGGGATTCCAGTAACCACATTTTGAAACTCCAAGGCAGCACATACAGGTTGGTATGAGATTGTTGTCCTGTATCTAAGTTTAAGAGATATTCTGTGGGATAGATTGTATACAGCATGTTACTGGAATTTCTGGAATATTTTACTTTCATGGGAAACAATTAAAGCATTTGAAATCAGAAAGTTCCTGGTAATTGAGACTTAGAACATGAGACTAATATGGACATGAGACAGACTGATAATTCAAAACACCCAATTTTGAGAAATAGAGTTCAATGGTAAAGGCAGAAAAGTCACATATAAATTTGTTAATGCCAATATTAACTAGGCCAAAGTTCTTTCTAGGAAAATAAAGCATGAAGCAGAATAAGAGGGTTGGGGGTATAGCTCAATGTAGAGCACTTACCTTGCAGTGTGAGGCCCTATTCCAGGCACTAGAAAAGTAAAAAGCAAAGAAAAAAATGGAAGGTAGAAGAACAAACATTTTTTATCAGCAAGTGTGTCTCTCATCATTGCTTTGAAAGTAAACTTTGAATCCTATGAAGGCATCATTTTCTTTCTTATTTTTTTCCCATGTTATACTTCATGGTGCTGGGGTTCATGTGATACCAGGGATTGAAAGTCTCAGACATGTGAATCATGCATTATACATATCACTGAGCCATCTCTCTGATTCAGATTTGTTATAGGGTTTTTTTAAAGTGGTCTAGGATAGAAGGGCAGGAATTATGCTAAGGTTAATTGTGCCTGCATGCCACTAAGATCAAAGAGCACAGAACATTTCATAAAAGTGGTTACTGCTATTCTTAGTTTACTTGTTATGAACTTTGAAAAATTGGGTTTCTTATAGCATTTTCTTATAGCTAATTTGGTTTCTTATAGCATCTATCCGATTCAGTTGGAACCAAGAGGAGAAAGAAAGGAAAATGATGTTTTAACACACACATGGAAGGAGCTGTAGTGCTTGCACACAAAATTTAGCTCCCCACTAAGCACAGCAAAGAGACAAATACAGTGAGTTACATAAATTCTTTTTCTAGTAGGGGCAAATGGGGCCAATTTTCAGGAGAGATTAACCTTTATTGACACTGAGCTCTGAAAATAATTTGTTACAGAGGTTGTTGAATAAAGGACCTTGAACAATTTAATGGCTGATTTTTTTTCAGTCAGTCAGGAGAATTTTGCATATGTATGAGAGCAGAGCTGTTAGGGAAATGCTTTCATGCATATTGGAAAGACAGAATATTTAACTCTCTTTCTCTGTCTTACACACCAACCCTCCAGGCAAACACCCACATCCTTGTCCATGCACACAGGTCTTCAAAGAGTTTGTGGCCCAGATGAGGCATGACCATAGGAAAACCAAACTTATGGTTGTCATTACTCACTGTGCTCCTGTCAGGTGATAAGAGGTAGACTGCCTTTGAAGCTGTCAACCATTCATCCAACCCAGAAGCTGCCATGTTGAAAGAGGGGTTTGTAGTAAGTGTTTTGGTGTGGCAGCCAGTTCTGCCACTTTTTCCTTCTATCAAGAGTTAAGGGGGAGAAAGGTGCTCTTACACTCTACTCCACCCAGGTAACTTTGTGGCTCGAGTACTTCTTGACTCAAAGGAAGTTTCTAGAATCTTTCCTTGGGATCAATACAGTGATCCTAAGAAAGCAAGAATGTCAATTAAACATGTTATGCGCTGGCAGATATAAGGAAAATAGTTGGTTCACTGAGTTCTGAATGATACAAAACATGATGCCTTCCTAGAGAGAATGATTAGAGGAGTTTTCAGAGTTTGACTACTTATTAAAGACATATCAAAACAAAACCCAAACAGACCACTAAGTGGTGCTTTGATGGATTAACACTGGGCAGGATCTTATATTCTAAGATTTCAAAGTACCTTTGAAGTTAATACATTAGGAAATCATTTCCCAGTTTTTACCACTTGCTGTAAGCTTTAGAGGTTTCCTAATAGATCTGTGATGGGAAAAAAGTTGACTCATTTTTCAGGATTTAAAAGGGAGAAGAAAAGAATTCATGACAAACACAAAAATAATAACATCCCAAAACTAATGACTAAAAGAAATGGAAGCCAACCGCATTTGCCAACGCTGATCTCCCTTCTAAGAATTCTTTTCCTTGATGAAGTTCCTCACAGTTCTGTTCCTTTCATGTGTGCTACAACTTAGGGCTTTTACTGTTAGGGTCAGTTCCCTAAAATATTAAAAGGTGACTTGCCATAAAATAACCATTATCATCCTTGATGTTAATATTACTTTAGTGACCTTTCGGTTAGGCAGATATGAAGTCTCTCTGTAGGAGGAATTAAACTGCTTTCTCTTCAGTTGACTCAGGATGGGGTCTTGAAGGACACTATGTGAGGGGCTCTGTTCTGCCCTCAAGTCCCTCAGATATTAGATCCCAACTCCTTTGGTGAATTGGAAGTTCATGTTTTCAAGGCAAGAATATAGATCGTGTACTGAGTTCCAGGAGAAGGTTTCTTCATAACATTGGTTCTTAGAAATTCTAAAAACAAATCACACAAACACACATCCACAGATTTAAAAAAAAATAACACATCACACTCATTAAAGAGTATGCAATAGAAACGCATTGCTATTTTAAGGTACTCTTGCCTTTGAACGTGAAACTAATGACTTTCCTGTTATCACATCTGTGTATATTTATAAACCTCTCTTAGCACAGAAGCATGCGTCACAACTTATCCCTTGAAAGTAGTTGAGGTTATGGTGTGGGGGATGAACATGGAATTTAACTACAAGATGAAGCTTCTTAAAAGGTCAGTGGGGTGGAGAGTAGTAATTGTTCCAGCTCAGCAGCTCTCCACAATACATTTTTGATGCAATGACTAATTATTGTGATTATTTTCATCAGCCAAGGCTCCTTTCAAGCTAAACATATTCATTTTCTCTTTTCCTCTCTGAAAAGTATCTTGCATCTTGGAGGAATTCCATATGCCTCTACCTATACTTAGGAAGCACGCTCTCATGTAAGCCCGCAAATGGTGGGCTACATTTCTTCCCACTATGCTTATGTCTAGGGTGTAATTGTTTCTCTTTTTGCAGCTCCAGAAAGCCCAGTGGAGCTGCTTTAAACTGCACGTAAGTTGATAATGTGATGCTCTGAATGTTGAATTCCCCTGTCCAATAGCTCTGTACAGAGTCTCCTGCCAATAAGCTACAGTTGAATGTGAGGGATTGAGCACTCAATTCAATAGAAGGAAGTGGTAAGTGTGGAAATTGTAGGTTTTCAAAAATGGTGTTCAGTTCCTGAAAAATTATTGTCCACTGTCTTATTGCAAAAGTGGCCCCCTTACTGAGCATTCATTCCAAAGAAGTTGCAGAAGGCTTGGGAGCTGACAAGTCAGCTACAAAGAATATAAAGTCTATAAAGAATAGAAGGGTTAAGAGGTGAATTAGGCATAAAATGACACTTATCATCATCATAAAAAGTCCTATCCATTCTATTATCACTTTATTTTTAATGTTTTTATTTATTTAAAAAATGTATTGGAGGCCCCTTGATTTACAAATACAAAAGGGTTTCATGCAAACAACTTTCTGTGGACACTACACCCTCCAACAGAGTGTCCACTTTCCTATTTGCTATTCTTCCTTTTCAACAGACTTTCTCACAAACATTTTGGTTAATTCTTTGAGAAGCTATAGGTGAAACTAACTGAATTTGAAACCAAAGGTCTATGGACACAAGCAGCATGATTCAAGATATGACCTACAAAAAGCAAACCAGTATTCCACACTGTGACCCATCTACACTGCTTAAAAAGCAATCACTCTCAGGAATCCACAGAAGCAAAAGAAGAGATTAGATTTGAGAGATAAGAACCAGAGCATCACCCTCTGCCTCCTCCCATCTCTTCCCCAAGCTCTAATAAAGGAAATTTAAAAACAAAAACAAAAACAGAAAACAAAGTTCACCTGTCATGTTGCCTGAATTCATGTGGCAGAATTTGTCTTGGTGTTCAAATTCACGGTATTATTGTCAGTTATATGCTTGGGCTACTATGGCTTCTCTGTCTTTGAACAAAATCTTTGGTAGTTTTAAATGTTTTATTGAATGAAAGATATTGTGAGAACAGCATGCACAGAAATCAAACTTTCCCCCTTAACTAGTGCCAATTTAAGTAAATCTAAGCACATTGCAATTGATTTGGTAAACACTTTTCAAAATCAGAACCCAGAATTTTGTTGGCACAAAGCACTGGGACAAGACAAAAATCAGTAACAGAAGTGTTAAGAGATGTGCTCATTCAATAAAAACATTGAAGCTAGAAGGAGAATTTGTGAGTGTAGATTTGGAAAAGTTTAGTTTAAAATGGCACTGGAACGTGATACTATCTCAGTGAAGACTATAAATGTCAGTGTATTTTATACTGTCTTCACACATAATGGTTCCCCTTACACTCAAATTATGGCTATTATTATTCAGCGAATTGTAGTTTTTGAAGGTCTTCAATCTTATCTAGAAATATTACAAGGCTCAACCATTACAAATATTCCTTTCAGGCATTTTGAACATAATCCAAAAATGGACTCATTTTTGACTGAATAGCATGTCTTAATGGAATAGTTATCACGATAATTACTCACATTTATTGTATTTTCTTTAAAGATGACTTTAATGCATATATCACAATTTATTATTCTGTGTCATAATGCAGTATCATAAACTTAGACATGAAACTACTTCTTGTTAGAAGCACAAGTACAAAATATCTCTACCAAATGGGAAATTCTCTTTAAATTGCACCTTTGGAAGAATCTACTTTTCTACATCTCTCTGTGTACTTTATTTCATAACTCAATTCATTTTCATTTTAACAGTAATTGGCTTTTCATAAAACCTTAAACTTGGGAGGTATATTTGTTAGAATTGCATTCAGCTACCGGCAGCAGAAAACTTGATAAACAGCAGCTTAAACAAGTAAGAGATTTATTGTGCCCTGACAACATTGGTTCATCCTTCTTAGCAAAGGGCCTTTATCTTCATTTTATAACATAGCTACTACACTCCAGGCTTCCCGTTTTCATTATGGGGCAGAAGCAAAGGGGGATGGATGAAAGACAATGGGCAAAAGACTTTCTTGGAAAGTCAGTGGAGTCTGCCATTTTTCTTTCATAATTGAGATATAATTCACATTCCTCTATCATAGCATGTACCTTTAAAATAGACAATTAAGTG
Source organism: Sorex araneus (assembly GCF_027595985.1). Classification (NCBI taxonomy): domain Eukaryota; kingdom Metazoa; phylum Chordata; class Mammalia; order Eulipotyphla; family Soricidae; genus Sorex; species Sorex araneus. The sequence goes on from NC_073306.1 coordinate 95,703,264, forward strand.
CTATTTAGTTTGTTCACCAGATTGTGCAATCATCATCACCATCTAACTCCAGGACATTTTCATCTTTCCAAAAAGAAACCAGTTCCTACTTAGCAGGCAGCCCCTATTCCCCACTCCTTTCTCTTTAGCAACCACTATCTTCTTTCTGTCTCTATATTTATTCTGAACTTTTCATAAAAATGAATCCACACAACATATGGCCTTTTTGTCTGGCTTTTTTCATGTAGCTTTGAATATTTCAACGTTCATCCATAGAATGAAGTATCAATACTTAATGCCTTTTTATGATTGAATAATATTCCATTGTATGGACATGACACACTGATATATGGACTTTTGAGCTGCTTCCATTTTCAGGTATTTTGAACAATGTTTCTATGCATCATTTTTGCACAAGTTTTTACATGAACATATGTTCTAAATTTTCTTGACTATATCTAGGAGTGGAATTGCTAAGTTATATGGTAACTCTGTTTTAGCTTTTTGGGGTCCTGCCAAACACTTTTCCAAAGTAATATGTCATTTTACAATCCTAACAGCAGTGTATGAGGGTTCTAATGTCTGTCTCTTTTAAAACGTTTCTGAAAGTCTTCCACTTTCTTACCCCCAATCACAAACTTCTGTTAACATTGTGTTGACTTAAACTGGGTCATTTGGCTATTCCAGTCTTCAACTGATCTGGGAAAGTCTCACCTTTAAATCTCTACTGTAGGGAAGGAAAGGGAGACTTCAATCTTTTCTGCAAAAAAAAAAAAAAATGATCCTGACCATCTTTTCAAAGAAAAAAATCCCTGGGGCCAGAGCGATAGCACAGCGGGTAGGGTGTTTGCCTTGCACGCGGCTGACCTGGGTTCAATCCCCGGCATCCCATATGGTCCCCCAAGCACTGTCAGGAGTAATTCCTGAGTGCAAAGCCAGGAGTAACCCCTGAGCATCGCTGGGTGTGACCCAAAAAGCAAAAAAAAAAAAAGAAAAAAAGAAAAAAATCCCTTCTTTCAATCTCCTGACAGCAGTTGGGTTTGAACACCTCCAGGATGATGCTCAACTTTGAAGGAAATCCCACTCCACTCTTGAATCGCTCTTATGTTAGTCCACCCGTGTGCAAAGTTACATATCTCATATTTTCCTTTCAGAAATAAAAAAGTGAAAGGACATTGGGAGTGGAAACGAAATAAAGTCATTAATAATGTAAATTTTATGTTTCTACTCTTTTTGCCTGGCTCACAGGAGGATTCAGTAATTCTTTATCTTCCTCCCTCCCCACATCCCTCCCACCTCCCCGTCTTTCCCTTCTTGCTTCCATCACAGAATGGCAAGGAGGGTGCATGTTGTAGTTCTCTTAAGTTATGCATTTCTGGGGCAGCAGGGAGGTGTCATCTAATTGACTTTGACCCAAACCTGCTACAGCTTGGGCATGTGAGAGCCCTCCTGCCTTTCTCACCCCACCCTGCACCCCTATAGAATAGAGGGAAGACAACTGGTGACAGAAGAAACTGTTCACAGACATCACCATTGAATTATAAGCATGCTGAGTGCTTAATGAGTTGCTGAATAATATAACACTTCTTTAGTTCTTTGGCTGCCTCATGATTAAATGCTATAAATATTTATGATTTATTACTCATGCTTTGGATTGGGTAGGTTTTGGAAAGCTCATGGATCACAGTGATTCTAAAGAAAAATAAGAAAATAAAATTATACAAAGCTGCTTATTTATAATACTGTTACAATGAGTAATGTAATTTTTCAGAAACCAGTGAAGGTAAAGCAATTCAGCAGTATAGAAAAGAAACAAAGTTTCTTTCATAAATTATCATATACTTTGCCTACAAATATATTTGTGAAAAAAATAGGAGTCAAAATGGTCACTTTCTACTTTGAAATCACTGGTCTTTGAAGGTTTTATTTAGGCTACAAGATCAAAGACTCAGCACTGTGTTTACTGCAAGTACCTTTCCTTATGTACTTGCAGTAAACAAGTACAGGGAACAACTATGAAAACAACGACCAGGGAACAACTATGAAACCAAGGCCTGAAAATGTTTCTACCAACAACTCCAGTTGCACCAAACATCATATAACTTTTGATCTTCATTTCCTTGGTTTTCTGAGTATTAGAACCTAAGAAATGAACATGATCTTGAAGGACATAGGAGTATGTGTTGGGCAGCTATAGTATAGAGTCTGAACTTGATAACTAGGCTGATTAACTTCTTCAAGCTGCATGACCTTGAGCAGCTTATGTGATCTCTTCAGGCTTGAGAGGTTTCTGGAGTTATTTTGAGAATTGAATGAATTAATATACATAATGCATTTACCAGTAGCAAGTGGACAATTAAATGGGAGGCATTATCATCTTGTTTAGGGAAATACTCAAGCCCTAGGGGCCACTCTTGGTAATAAATGGTTAATTGTAAGGGTCTGACAATTTGGTGCTCAGTCTGGGGGTGCTGGGATCCACCAAGTTCACACCCTGCAGTGCTTTTTGGGGGTGCTATTTGGGGCTGGGAATCGAACTTGTGAGGTGGGGGTTCTTGCATATGCCTCCCAACACTTTAGTCCTTGAAGATATCTTCCTTTCTACTATCTATTTTAAGAGCTCCTACTATCCCTTTTAAGAGGAATCACTGAAAAAATTAAATTCAATAAAGGAACTGCTGAAGTGGCCCAAGGGATGGCTTGGTAGCAAAAATCATGAGACTGGGAGTTTAATTCCCAGCACCACCCACACGTACAAAGCCTGGCAGCCTGGGATCACGGGGCCACAACCAGACAAGCAATCATCAATGAACACCACAACCAAGTGTGTGTGCTACCCCAATTACCACAATAATGAAGGAGAGGGAGAATAGTTAAAGGCATTTTTATATTTTTGCTGTATGTTGATTTAGGCAATCTGATCAGTATCACAATGGGAATTCTTCCAAGTGATGAGCATCAAATGTCTTTACTTCTTTTAGCAATGTCTTATGGTTCTGGTGTACAGGCTTCTTTCATCCTTGGTTAACTTATTTTGTTTTTGATTTGGGGCCACACCTGATCATGCTTGAGTCTACTGCAAGCTCTGTGCTCAGGGGTTGCTCCCCTCTGTGCTTCTGGAGGACCATGCATTATCAGTTTCAAACTCGGACTCCTCCATGGAAAACATGTGCTAAATCCGTTTAATTGTCTCTCCAGTCCTTCTTATTAAGCATATCTATAGGTATTTTATTATCTTTTGATGTAAATTGTAAATGGTTCTTTTTCCTTCATTTCCTTTTCTGATACTTTGCTATTTACATGTAGAACTAAAACAGATTTTTAAAAAATTTAATCACCCTGAGATACAGTTTCAGTCATACAATGTTCCAACACCTATCCCTCTACCAGTGCACTTTTCCCACCACCAATGTCCCCAGTTTCCCTTCTTCCACCCTCCTCCCTGTCTGTCTCCATGGAAGGCACTTTCCTTCCCCCTTCTCTCTCCCTCTCTCTGTTCTCTCTCACTCGCTCTCTCTCTCTCTCTCTCCTGTCCTTTCGGGGTTTGCAATGCAGATACCGAGAGATTATCATGTTTGTTCCTTTACCTATTTCAGCAAACAGTTCTTACCCAAAGTGATCATTTTCAGCTATATTTGTCATAGTGATTTCTTCTCTATCCCAGCTGCCTTCTCCCCCAGCACTTGAGGCAGGCTTCCGATTGTGGACCCATCCTCCTGTCACTGGTTTCTACTGTCCTTCCGTATTAGTTTCATATTATGTATTTTTAATTGCTTTGTAGCATGCAACTTTACTATATTTACTATTGGATATTAGCCCTAAGTGTTTTGGGCTTCATCAGTGACCCTTTTTCTCCCTCCAGAAAAGTTTAGAGTGCTCTTCTGAGCACCTCTAATCCCCTGAGTTTATCTTTTTTTTTTTTCTTTTTGGGCCATACCCAGCGATGCTCAGAGATTATTCCTGGCTCTGCACTCAGGAATTACACCTGGCAGTGCTTGGGGGACCATATGGGACGCTGAGGATTGAACTCAGGTCAGCCGTGTGCAAGGCAAACGCCCTACCCACTGTACTATCTCTCCAGCCCACCTGAGTTTATTTTTAACTTTCCTTTGTGTTACTTACTAGAGTCCTCAAGTCTTCAGGTCAGTCTTGGTTACTCATACATCAAAATTTCTGGTGACTCTACACTTTGTATTTGAAGTGAATTCATTGCTTATCTATTTCCCCTTATAGTCTTTTCATAGTTTACTATAGAGCAATGTTCTTTGTTTAGACACAGAAATACCATTAATGCTATGCTCCTAGTATCTGGGAGTTGATTGACTCCGAAATATATCTACTCCTGGGCATCTGTAATAATTACTTGACTCAGGCTTCTGTTGCTGTAGTTCTTAATACCCCACAAAGGGATGTCCCACTGTGGGACTGGAATGGACCCAGGGAAACTGGCAAAGCTACCCCGGCATTGAAATAGGACAGTTTAGAAAGCAGAAAAGTGCAGTCTTGATGCAAGCCATTATAACTTATTAGACAGGACCCCCAGGAGGAAGGACAAGCTGAACCTGCCTGAGGACTTAGTCTGGGATTTGCAGTAAAAGCCTTGCTTGCCCTTGGAGCCCAGAGAATCTATATATCTCTTAGTGAGTTTATCAAAATAACTGCAAGTATTAATAAGAAGTAAACTTGCTTACTAGTAGCTAGGGAAGGAGAAAAGCTATATTATGCTTATATGGAATCTCTCCATATAGCCCCTGGGAGACAGAGCATCTCCTTGAGTTAACACCCCCTCCCTTCTCCCAAGAATTGTCTCCATTGAAACGCTTTACCTCTGTAAATGATCAATCACCTACGTGCAGTCCTATATCTCGAGCTCCCTCTGATGTCCTATAAATATGCTAACAACTCTGCATTAAACAGGCCATTTTTACCATCTACCATCTATCTGTGCCCCATCTCTTTTTTCCTCTGCTGGGAAGGCCTGGGGAGGCAGTTCTTGGCCACCAAATGTATCACATCCCCACCCCTGAACTACAATTCACCATTCCTATTTTTTATATGCTTATTTATTTATTTATTTATCTATTTATTGCTTTTTTGGGTCACACCCAGAAATGCTTAGGGATTACTCCTGGCTCTGCATTTAGAAATCACTCCTGACAGTGCTAAGGGACCATTTTGGATGCCAGGGATCAAACCCAGGTCAGTCACGTGAAAGGCAAACCCCTTCGCTGCTGTACTATCACTCTGACCCTATTCCTATTTTTTTTGTACCTTTACAGTTTTCTATGTATTTTATCATGTCATCCACAGATAGTGACAATTTTACTCCTTTACCCCACTTTGATTGCCTAACGACACAGTGTTTGGTAAGGCCATTTTATCAAACCCAATATTTGGTTTATCAAAACCCAATAACATTTTCCCCAGAAACCACCATCACGAAATCCTGTTGATCATCGAGTGCCTCGAGTGGTCTCAGTACCCTCTACTTCGTCCTATCCCTGAGACTTTAGAAGCCTCTCTCTTCTCGGCCTTCCCAACAATGCCTCAATGATTGGAGGCTCTTTCAGGGTCAGGGGAATGAGATTCAGCTGGCTACTGGCTTTGGCATATAGATACACCATGGGTAGCTTGAGAGGCTGTCCCACGTGGGCAGGAAGCTCTCAGTAGCTTTCAAGTTTCTCCCAGAGGGAGAAGTAGGTTATAAGATATCTACTGGGAGCTTGCTTTTAAGTCTCTAGATGTTGGCCGTTGATGGGATTACACACACCTGGGTTCCTCTGCCCGTACCTTCATGTGTGAGGCTTGTCTGAACGTATGGAGAGGGGCCTTGAGCATGGCTGTGGCTAGGTTCCAGTGGTCTTTAGCCGCCAGGAGTTCTGCTCGGGGCAGGGAGGGAAGCTGGAGCCCATCCCCTCCGAGGAGCCCCGGGGAAGACAGCCAGGCATTGCGGGCAAGAGACTCTCTTCCCCAGAAATAAAATAAAAAATATTAAAATTTGTATGGAACTTCAAAAGATCTCAAATAGTCAAAGATTTCAAATAGCCAAAGAAATCCTGACTAAAAAAAGAATTGAAATGCAGGCATTGATCTCCATGAATTCAATTAGTACTTACCAAGCTATAGTTATCAAAACAATATGATACTGGAATGAAAACAAACATAGAGATCAATGAAACAGAATCAGGAGCCCAAATTTACATAAATGTGGGTAACCAATTTTGGGGAAAGGAACTAAGAGTATTAGAAGGAGCATTTAATAAATGGTAATAGGAACTATATACAAAAGAATTAAATTTATCCATTCTCTTACACTGAAAACAGAAATTAACTTGAAAAGGACTAAGAACTTATGCAATATCTGAAAACACAAAACACAAAGAAGAAAATACTCTTTGACATTGCTCTTAAAACTATCTTTGCGACTTGTTTCCAATGGAAAGAAAAACAAGTAAAAAAAAAAAGTATCAAACAAAACCCAAATCAAGTAGTACTCTGTGGAACTAAATAACAATTTTTTTTTTGGTCAGGGGCCAGAGAGATAATATAGTGGTGAAGGCCTTTGCCTTGTATGTGATTTGATCCTGGCAATTCCTAGGGCTCCCTGAGTACTGCTAGGAGTGATCCTGAGCACAGAGCCAGCAGTCAAGTCCTGAGCACCGCTGGGTACAGCTCAAAGACTGGCAGGGGGTGGGGGAAAATCTGCACATGAAAGAAACCATTGCCAAAAGGAAAAGGAAACCTACCAATAGGAGAAAATAATTGGAAATCACATAGCCAACAAGGAATTTGTGGAGAGCCCCCACGGGGCCATGCTTCGTAAACAACACCTGTTTCTTGTTAATTGCACTGTGCTTTGTAAACAACTCCTAATAAGGAAACAGGATGTCTTGCCACGCCCATAAGCTGTAACCTATCAGATGCAGACACGTGGGCGTAAGCAGGCAGCGAGAGGTATATAAGGGGGGAGGTCACCTAGCTAGTCGGTTCTCCCTCATGCGTCCCCTTTTCCTCCTTACTCCCCGTCCCCGTTCCTGATTTCTTCTCTAACGCATGAGAAAGTTCCTAAATAAATCGCAGCCAAAAGGATCTCCGAGTTGCGTGTTTCTTCGCTGGACGAAGCGGCGCGCGACAGCTGGTGGCCCGTACGGGGAACCCGACCTCCAGTACCCCCCCCCCCCCGGTGGATTCAGAACTTGCTGCGATTTATTCAGGACTAAGGTTCACGAGAAATCGTGACGATGAGGTTCCTGTGGTAAGTCAGGACTAAGGTTCACGAGAAGTCGTGACGATCAAGTTCCTGTGGTGAGTCAGGACAATAATATCCATGGATGTGTATGTTTTGTTTGTTGGTTGGATGTTTGTTTGTCTTTCCCTTTGTTTTTTCGTTTTTGCTTTCTGTGGCTGTATTGAGCTGAGCCTCCCTTTCGCGTTTAGTAAGTTAGTTAGAAGTTGGTTGGAGGATCAGAAGTGCGATAAGGCCGTACAACCAGGACAAGTAGCGTTAGGAGAGACAAAGAAGGAACTGTTGAACAGAGGCAGCCGTCATGGCATTGTAGCCTCTGAGCCAGAGGAGGGTTCGGACGTGGAAAGCGAGGCCTCTAGGGGAACCCCGCTGATGGAGGGACGCGCCCCAAAAAAGAAAGGAAGGCCCCGAGAACCATCCATGACCTGTCCGTCTCTTTATCCCTCGCTACGTCAATTTCAGCAGGGACGGGCTAACGGGGATTCTGACCCCCCTATTGAGGAGGAAGCTGCGACACATGATAGTGACCGATTGGTATTCAGGACTGCTTGCAATACTTTGGAAAACTTCCAGATACTCTTATTACCCCCTATAATTCCACTCAAATAGTTTCTTTGTGTAACTTACATGATGATTGGGCGATTCTTCGATTTTCTTTTCCCAGTGTTATTGATAATCATTATCCCAAACATCCACTAATGACCTTCTTTAAAACCCATCCGGTAATTTTCCCCAAAGTTACCTCTTATGTACCCCTTCGGGATGTTCCAAACATTTATACTGATGGTTCAAGTACAGGCTGGGGGGCTTATATGATAGAGGGTCAAGATCCTATTCGTATGCAATTTCCAACTACGTCTCCTCAAGTTGTGGAACTCCGCATTGTCTTGACAGTGTTTGAGCATTGCCCCTTTGCTTTTAATTTGATATCTGATTCACGATATGTTGTAAATGCTCTTTGCTCACTTGAGGTGGCAGGACCCATAAAGGCCTCCAGCTCGATAGCCTCCTTGTTATCTGCTTTACAACAAATTCTTTGGACCCGTGAAAAAACATTTTTTGTCACACATATCCGCTCTCACACAGGCCTTCCGGGTCCCTTAGCAGAAGGCAATGCTTGTGTTGATGCACTCACTAGACCATCTTGTTTTGTTATTCAGTCTCCTTTACAATTAGCAAAAAATTTTCATGACCGTTTCCATGTTTCTTTTCGGACCCTTCAACATAGATTTCAAATCCCTCGAGCCAAAGCTCAGGCAATTGTTTTACATTGTCCACACTGTGTCCCTTTTCTTCCTGCCCCCTCCATGGGCATAAACCCTCGTGGTCTTGTGCCTTTACGCATTTGGCAAATGGATGTTACACATTTCTCGGAATTTGGCAGGCTCAAATATCTCCATGTATCTGTGGACACGTGCTCCGGTATCATTCATGCCACTCCCCTTTCTGGAGAGCAGTCCACAAATGTTATCTCTCATTGCCTTGAAGCATGGGCAGCCTGGGGCATCCCAGCCCAACTGAAAACAGATAACAGTCTGGCATACACCTCTGCTAAATTCACCGCATTTTGTGCCCAGATGGGAGTCTCTTTATCTCATGGCCTCCCGTATAACCCACAAGGACAGGGCATCGTTGAGCGTGCCCATTCCACCCTTAAAGCATGCCTAATAAAACAAAAAGGGGGAGTTGGCCTGGGACGGCTCCCTCGAGAAAGAACCTCTATTGCACTTTTTACTCTAAATTTTTTGATCATTGATGATAAGGGCACCTCCTCTGCAGACAGGCACTCTTCAAAGATCCCTGTGTGCCAAGGATATGTTAAATGGAAGGATATCCTTTCTGGTGAATGGCATGGCCCGGACCCCGTGTTAACCTGGGCCAGGGGTTCTGTTTGTGTTTTTCCACAGGACAGGGCAGAACCAGTGTGGATTCCTGAACGTCTGACACGGAAGACCGCGCCTCCAGTAGATCAAGAGGTGGAAACTGGTGCTCCTGTTCAGCCTGGTTCCTGTGATGATACGAGCTGAAGAAGCAGCTTTTTGGGCCATTGCTACACCATGGCCTGCTTTTATCCCTTCCTTACCCACCTTAATAAGACCAGAGTAGAAATTCCCTCTATTTTATCAAAGAGTGGGTGGGGGTGGGAGTAGTACTATCCTTATTGCTTCTCGCTGCTTTGGTTTTTTGCCTGGTGTCTATACAAAATGCAGTAAGAACAACTATTTACAAAGGCGTGATATTTACAGGCATTCGTGGCCCTGGAGGTAAAGCAATCCCCGCACCTTTGGCTTGCAACTTGGAAACAATAATCTCGCTTAGAACAATCAGGTCTAGCTGGACGTAGCAAAGGTATTATGCAGCTGAGAGCCCTTAACTGCAGGGGACCTCCTGTAGTTGAGGAGTTTGAAAGGGTGCACTATACCCCACCTGACCCTTGGACCAACCTAAGACAGGGACCTACAAGCGAGAGGGCTCCCAATGACGGGTAAGGCCAAGGGGGCCGAGGTCGCTACACAGATTTGTTGTTCTAAAACAAAAAGGGGGAACTGTGGAGAGCCCCCACGGGGCCATGCTTCGTAAACAACACCTGTTTCTTGTTAATTGCACTGTGCTTTGTAAACAACTCCTAATAAGGAAACAGGATGTCTTGCCACGCCCATAAGCTGTAACCTATCAGATGCAGACACGTGGGCGTAAGCAGGCAGCGAGAGGTATATAAGGGGGGAGGTCACCTAGCTAGTCGGTTCTCCCTCATGCGTCCCCTTTTCCTCCTTACTCCCCGTCCCCGTTCCTGATTTCTTCTCTAACGCATGAGAAAGTTCCTAAATAAATCGCAGCCAAAAGGATCTCCGAGTTGCGTGTTTCTTCGCTGGACGAAACGGCGCGCGACAGGAATTAATATTTAAAATTGTAAACAACTCATACAAATGAACAACAAATATAAACAACCTGATTAAAAAATTGGCCAAGTGTCTAAATAGATTTTTTTGCCAAAGAAGACATACAGATGGCTAACAGACACAGGAAAAGATGTTCATTGTTACTTATCATCAAGGGAATACAGTTAAAACTGTGGTAAGAGCTGGGGACTGGCAAGCTACACATGGCGTATTTGATATGTCAAAAACAGTAACAAGTCTCACAATGGAGACATTACTGGTGCCCGCTTGAGCAAATCGATGAACAATGGGACAATAATGCTACCATAGTGCTATAATGCTACAGTTCCCCTAAGATGTATATAATATCATAAGTCAATGTTACTTCAAAAAATTTAAACGAGCAGAATCAACAGTAAATATTCTGACTTACAATATATTTCCTTAGAACAGAGTAGACATGTCTGAACATTTTACTCACTGCCTTATTGTTGAGAAACCAGATAATTTAACACATGCAGGAAGAGACAAGTACTAACTTTTCTTCACCCAAAATAGATGCAGTGCCCTAATATATGTAGAGAATATATGCCCTAATACTATAGAGAACAACATAATTCTTGAGTTTGGCCTTTTCGTGTATGTGGCATCATGGCATCCTTATATCCACCATTAGAAGTTGTCATTTGCTTCATTTGACTAGAAATTGGTGGAAGCAAAGACTCTGAGTAACTAAATGTTTTGCCCATAAGGACAAATTAAATTGGAGGAGCTAAGATTTGACCCCGGGCCCTCCCCTGTATGGCAAAGGAGAGGATATGGTCCAGCACAGGAAACATCATCTGATTCCTTATTTGAAAAGGGATCCATCGCCCAGTGCGGAGAAGCCCTCTCCCCGCCCCCTGCCCGCAGTTTGGGGCTCGCCCTGACTCCCCCACTCCCGCCTGGCACCTTTCGGCCTCTGCACCATCGGGTCCTGACCACTCCCCACTCTGCTGGTTAGGGGCGTGTCCTCACCTTAGGTGGCGTGGCCTCAAAACTGGGCGTGGCCTCTTTCCGGAGCAGCGGCCGCAGTTGTGTTTTTTACCATTCCATGCATTGTCCTTTGGCCACAATTGATAGAATTCACTCCTCTGAAGAATTCCTTGGTCATCTTAGTCACTATATGTTAATAGTCAAGTAACCTAGCCTATCCTAATTTCACGAAAACTATCAGTGAACACATCAAGTTGCACATAAAAGTCCTTTGTAAAACGAGCATAGCCCCACATCTTCAGGTGAGGCCCCTCCCAAGAAAAGTCCATAACAACATGAAGAAACAGTGAAAATCCCCACCACCAGGAGAGATCCAAGAAAATATCTCACTATCCTCAGCAGTGACTTCCCAGAAATACAACCTCCTCTCGGATAAAGAATTCAGAGAGGAAATTGTGAGGATGGTTCACGAACTCAAAGCAACTATGGAACGAACTTCCAATAAATTAAGGGAGGATATGGATGCAGCATTGGAACGGTCCACCAAGATCATCCACGAAGAAATGAGAGCAGAAATTTCAAAGCTACAAACAGAAGTCGCACAACTAAAAGAATCAGTAGATGAAATAAAAAACTCAGTAGGAGCCCTCAATAGTAGAATGACTACAGCCGAAGACAGAATCAGTGAGCTTGAAGATGAGCTGCACAAAGCATATAGGGAACAACAAATAATGGCAAAAGACCTCAAAATGGCTCTAGAGCAAATTAGAGTCCTAGGGGATGACCTCAGTAGAAACAGCATAAGAGTCATGGGAGTACCGGAACCACACGGAACCAATCCAAATGAAAAAAACACAATTAAAGACATCATTGCTAAAAAATTCCCAGAGCTAGAGAATGCGGACATCCAGATCCAAGGAGTCCGAAGGGTGCCAGCTAAAAGGGACCCAAATAGAAAATCCCCAAGGCATATCATAGTCAGAATGATGGATGCCGTGGATAGAGACACAATACTGCAAGCAGCAAGATCAAAGAAGGAGATCATATACAAAGGAGCACCCCTTAGATTCACAGCAGACCTATCAAAAGAAACCTTCCAAGTCCGAAGACGATGGTGGGATATAGTGAAAAAACTTAATGAAATGAATGCCTCACCAAGAATACTCTACCAGGCTAAATTCTCAGTTAAACTTGAAGGAACCATACACTATTTCATGGAGAAGCAACAGCTCAGGAACTTCATAGACTCAAGACCAAATTTAAAAGAAGGACTCAAAGGGCTACTATAAGACAAGGAAAAAACCTACAAGAACAACAAAACCTACAGAAAAATGGCACAAAATCCCATGATAATAATTTCTCTTAATGTTAACAATCTAAATGCACCAATCAAGAGGCACAGAGTGGCAAAATGGATTCGGAAACTAAACACAACTTTCTGCTGCCTACAAGAAACACATCTGAATAGTCAGAACAAACACAGACTCAAAATCAAAGGATGGAAAACAATCCTGCAAGCAAACAGCTCCCTCAAAAAAAAAAAAGTGGGGGTGGCCATACTAGTATCCGACAACATAGATTTCAGGCTGAAAAAGATCAGAAGGGACAGTGAAGGTCATTTTCTATTCATCAAGGAATATGTACAACAGGAAGAAATCACACTCTTAAATGTATACGCACCTAATGAACGACCAGCTAAATGCTTAAAAGAACTCCTAACAGAATTTAAGGAGCACATAACTAGCACCACGATAGTAGTTGGAGACTTCAACACTGCCTTATCACCTCTGGATAGATCGACAAGAACAACACTCAGCAAGGAAATGATGACTCTGAAGGAAGAAATGGAGGAGACAGGGCTAATAGACCTATACAGGGCTATACACCCCAAAAAGAAAGAATGCACATTCTTTTCCAGTGCACACGGGATGTTTTCCAAAATAGACCACGTTCTGGGTCACAAATAATACCTTAATAGAATCAGGAAAATAGAAATTGTATCAACTATCTTTTCAGACCATGATGCACTGAAGATGGAAGTTAATCATGCACAGACGGGGAGAACCAAATCAAACACTTGGAAATTAAACAACTCACTATTGAACAATGAGTGGGTCACGAAGGAAATCAAGGAAGAAATCAAGAGATATCTCAAAACAAATGAGAATGAAGACACAAGCTACCAGAACCTATGGGACACAGCTAAAGCTGTGTTAAGGGGAAAATTTATAGCTCTGCAAGCTTTCCTCAGAAAGGAAGAAAGGGCCTATATAGATAGCTTGACTTCGCAACTCAAGATCTTAGAAGGGGACCAGCAAAAGGAACCCAAACCAGATCAAAGGAAAGAAATAATAAAACTTAGAGCAGAAATTAACGATATGGAAACCCGAAAAACAATCCGAAAGATCAATGAAACAAAGAGCTGGTTCTTCGAGAAAATAAATAAGATTGATAAACCGCTAGCAAGACTCAGAAAGAAAGAAAGAAAGAAAGAAAGAAAGAAAGAAAGAAAGAAAGAAAGAAAGAAAGAAAGAAAGAAAGAAAGAAAGAAGGAAGGAAGGAAGGAAGGAAGGAAGGAAGGAAGGAAGGAAAGAAAGAAAGAAAGAAAGAAAGAAAGAAAGAAAGAAAGAAAGAAAGAAAGAAAGAAAGAAAGAAAGAAAGAAAGAAAGAAAGAAAGAAAGAGGGAAAACCCTAATAAACCGAATAAGAAATGAAAAGGGGGACATCACAACAGAAACGAAGGAGATTCAAAGGATCATCAGAGACAACTTTGAAAGTCTGTATGCCATGAAACAAGAGAACCTAAAAGAAATGGACAAATTCCTTGACTCCTACAATCTCCCAAGACTGAACCAAGAAGACTTGAAATACCTGAATAGGCCCATAAATATCAAGGAAGTCGAAACTGTAATCAAAAGTCTCCCCAAAAACAAAACCCCAGGTCCAGACAGATTCACTGGCGAATTCTTCCAAACATTTAAAGAAGACTTGTTGCCAGTTCTCCTCAAGCTTTTCCACGAAATTGAAAAGACAGGAACCCTTCCAAACAGTTTCTACGAGGCACATATCTCCCTAATACAAAGATACCACTAACAAAGAAAACTATAGACCAATATCCTTGATGAACACCGATGCGAAGATCCTCAACAAAATACTAGCAAATAGAATCCCACAACTCATCAAAAAGATCATACACCATGACCAAGTGGGATTCATCCCAGGGATGCAAGGATGGTTTAACATTCAGAAATCAATCAACATAATCCATCATATCAACAAAAGTAAAGATAAAAACCATATGATCATATCAATAGATGCAGAGAAAACATTTGACAAGATCCAACACCCATTCATGATAAAAACTCTCACCAAAATGGGTTTTGGAGGAACTTTCCTCAAGATAGTCAAAGCCATCTACCACGAACCTATGGCAAGCATTATCATAAATGGGGAAAAACTAGGGGCCTTTCCTCTAAGATCGGGGACAAGACAAGAATGCCCACTCTCACCACTTTTCTTTAATATAGTACTGGAAGTATTAGCAATAGCCATCAGGCAAGAAAAAGATATTAAGGGGATTCAGATCGGAAAGGAAGAAATCAAGCTCTCACTATTCGCAGACGATATGATACTATACCTAGAGAAGCCTAAAAGCTCTAGTAAGAAACTCTTAGAAACAATTGACCTGTACAGTAAAGTCACAGGCTATAAAATCAATACCCCCAAATCCATGGCCTTCCTATATGCAAACAATGAGACAGAGGAAAGGGACTTGAAAAAAGCAATGCTGTTCACAATTGTGCCCCCCAAAATCAAATACCTTGGAATCAGCTTAAATAAAGAAGTAAAGGACCTCTACAAAGAAAACTATAAAACGCTACTCCATGAAATAAAAGAGGACATGAGGAAATGGAAACATATCCCCTGCTCATGGATAGGGAGAATAAACATTGTCAAAATGGCAATACTCTCCAAAGCATTATACAGATTTAACGCGATCCCTAAAGATACCCATGGCATTCTTCAAAGAAACGGATCAAGCAATCCTGAAATTTATATGGAACAATAAACGCCCACGGATAGCTAAGACAATTCTTGGGAAAAAGATGATGGGAGGCATCACCCTCCCCAACCTTAAACCCTACTACAAAGCGGTAACAATTAAAACAGCATGGTACTGGAACAAAGGCAGAGCAGAAGACCAATGGAACAGGGTGGAATATCCCTACACACAACCTCAAATGTACGATCATCTAATCTGTGATAAGGGAGCAAGAGATGTGAAGTGGAGCAAGGAAAGCCTCTTTAACAAATGGTGCTGGCACAACTGGACAAC
The DNA here is from genome assembly GCF_027595985.1 of Sorex araneus. NCBI lineage: Eukaryota > Metazoa > Chordata > Mammalia > Eulipotyphla > Soricidae > Sorex > Sorex araneus. The sequence goes on from NC_073306.1 coordinate 95,718,679, forward strand.
CACATGCAAAAGAATGGGCTTAGACCTTGACCTGACACCATGCACAAAAGTCAGATCAAAATGGATTAAAGACCTCAACATTAGACCACAAACCATAAGGTACATTGAAGACAAGGTCGGCAAAACCCTCCACGATATTGAAGATAAAGGTATCTTCAAAGGTGACACGGAACTAAGCAATCTAGTAAAAACAGAGATCAACAAATGGGACTACATTAAACTAAAAAGCTTCTGCACTGCAAAAGATACAGTGACCAGAATACAAAGACTATCCACAGAATGGGAAAGGATATTTACACAATACCCATCAGATAAGGGGTTGATATCAATGGTATATAAAGCACTGGTTGAACTCTACAAGAAGAAAACATCCAACCCCATCAAAAAATGGGGCGAAGAAATGAACAGAAACTTTACCAAGGAAGAAATACAAATGGCCAAAAGGCACATGAAAAAGTGCTCTGCATCACTAATCATCAGAGAGATGCAGATCAAAACAACCATGAGATACCACCTCACACCACAGAGACTAGCACACATCCAAAAGAACAAAAGCAACCGCTGTTAGAGAGGATGTGGGGAGAAAGGGACCCTTCTACACTGCTGGTGGGAATGCCTACTGGTTCAGCCCTTCTGGAAAACAATATGGATGATTCTCAAAAAATTAGATATTGAGCTCCCATTCGACCCAGCAATACCACTGCTGGGAATATATCCCAGAGAGGCAAAAAAGTATAATCGAAACGACATCTGCACATGTATGTTCATTGCAGCACTGTTTACAATAGCCAGAATCTGGAAAAAACCCGAATGCCCTAGAACGGATGACTGGTTGAGGAACCTTTGGTACATCTATACAATGGAATACTATGCAGCTGTTAGAAAAAAGGAGGTCATGAATTTTGTATTTAAGTGGATCAGCATGAAAAGTTTCATGCTAAGTGAAATGAGTCAGAAAGAGAGAGACAGACATAGAAAGATTGCACTCATCTATGGTATATAGAATAACAGAGTGGGAGACTAACATCCAAGAATTGTAGAAATAAGTACCAGGAGGTTGACTCCATGGCTTGGAGGCTGACCTCACATTCTGGGGAAAGGGCAACTCAGAGAAGGAATCACCAACTATAATTAGAGAGAGAGAACAGAAGTGAATGCCCTGCCACAGTGGCAGGATGTGGTGGGGGGAGATGGGATTGGGGAGGGTGGGAGGGATGCTGGGTTTACTGGTGGTGGAGAATGGGCACTGATGAAGGAATGGGTTCCCAAACTTTGTATGAGGGAAGCATAAGCACAAAAGTGTATAAATCTGTAACTATACCCTCACGGTGATTCACTAATTAAAAATAAATAAATTTTTTTTAAAAAGAAGAATTATACAAGAAACAAACAAAAAAAAAGGCACCTGATGAAAAGTTGTCACTGACTCAAAGGTGAAGGTGATGGTGCTTAATCTACCAAATACTCTCAATCTGGCTTGCTCCTGCAAACAGCACCATGAAATTAGTGTGTGTGTTGTGGGGGAGGGGTGCATTCACAAAATCTTTATGTGAGAGATGTGGAACTGACCCTAGGAGACAGAGACAAGATGGCACAGGAGGGGCTCAGAGCTGGGGCTCTGTTTTCACAGTCCATGCCTTTTGCCATGTTCTGCCCCTTCTTTCCCGGGAATTGGACCCTGCCTTTGTTACTAAGGAATGTCATCATTATCTATTGCCCTGTGCCATATGGCCACAAACTTAGAGGCCTAAAATAAAACACACTTGGGATTGAAGATATCAAACAGCAGGCGCAGTGCTTGCCTTGATGCGGACTACCTAGGTTCCATCCTCCGCAACCCATCTCACCCTTCCAACCCAGCCAGGAGTGATCCCTGAGTGCAGAATATGTAAACCGTGAGCACTGCAGAGTATGGCTCAAAACCAAAGAAGAAAATCCTAAAATAACACACACTTAACATCTGCAAGTCAGGAATTTTAGCACAATGGAGATAGAACCTCTCCTTCAGTTCCTCTCAAAGCTGCTTTCAAGGGGCCAACCCGGGCTGGGGTCTAATGTGAAGCATCGTTGAAGAAGGATCTGATTTCCACAGGCTCTTTGAGTCCACATGCATGTTGGCAGTTTGTAGTCCAAACGTGTTATTGGAGGGTCTCCAGTCCCATGGGTCTCTGTCAACCAGAAGCTGCCTTTGGTACCTTGGCTACATGGACCTCTCCAGGTGACTAGCAGGAGAATCAATAGAGACTCTGTGAAGAAGAGAGAAATTATGATGCTATGAAACACCATCAGAGTGACATTCGCCATCTTTTGCATTGTATTGCTCACAAAATAACCCAGCCAGGGGATTCCAATCATGGCTTATGAGAAACGGGTAGTGCCTCTCAGAGTTTATCAGACTCAGGAAATTCAACACAAGTGTTCTGCTTTTCCTTTGTTTCCCTGAATTCCATATACCTCTCATAAAGTTCCTTGTGCAGGATTGGAGAAAGTTTATAAATAAAAAAAGACAAAACTCTGTGAATGATTCCAAAGGGAACACTTAAAGTAGTTTGAAAAAATAATATATTTTTACTATTTCTCTTAACTTGGGCCTTAGTGCTTAGTAGTTGCATTGTCATGTTATTTCTGGAAATAAAACTCAGTTCACTAGGACCCCAGGACAATGTGCTTTCAGTGGGCTTAGCAGGGCCACAAAATAAGTGTCTGGCATCAGTTCAAATCCTGGACATGAGTTCTGGTGACCTTCTAGCCCACATCCTCTCAAGACATGCAGAGGTGACCTCTGTAAGATATGCAACTGGAGAAGTCTTCTAGAAGGCTTCTGAGACAACTAAAGGGCCAGATTTCCCAGCAAAGAAGAGAATACTTATCATGAAAAATTGGCTATAGAGGCAATGCTTTTCATTGCTCTTTAATGTCTCAAAACCTATTGTACCATTGGAATGCAGCCTGCCTGAATTATAGCAGCTTAAAAAAATCTTTTTGTCACTATCACCACATACATATGTCTGTGTGTGTGTGTGTGTGTGTGTGTGTGTGTATATATATATATATATATGTATATATATATATATATGACACCCAAAATTTAGCACCATGAATTCTCACTGCTGCTGCAACACCATGTACCTTCTCAATACTCTTGACGTACTCTGCATCCAAAAGAGGCTTTGGAAGGCTTCCAGAACACAGCTACTCTTGGGGGGGAAGGGATGGGGGAGGGATGCAAACCCACCCATCTTTCCTTTCCCTGTAATTTCTTCAATAACTTCAGCATAGAGTGACAGTGACACTGGTTTACCAAGGAAGAGCTAACAGATTTTTGTCTATAAATAACTGGTTGGCAGTGCTGTGGTGACAACTTATATAATAGAACTCATACTTAAATAATAAGGTAACAGCTCTGGACTGTGAATTTTAAAATGGTTTATTGAAATCAGACTGATTAACAGGCAAGATCCTTCTAATTATTTTAATTATTGGCTTTTAATGACAAGAAGTGGTAAAAATAAAAACACATTAAAATGACATTTTTAAATGAGGTGCCACCTGCAAGACCCAAATTCTCCAAAGCAAGAAGGAGTGATCCATTGTAACCTAGAAACAATGCATATGTACACGGGGTGGAGAGGGAGGTATGGATATTTGCTGTTGAGGGTAACAGGATTATATGTGCCTCATTATCTCTTTGTGGAAATCAAAGCTATGTCCTTTGATTTCTATGCGCTCTAGCCCTCCCTTAAACTTTTTAATTCTACAATTTAATTATTCTATTGTTTTTTAAAAAGAGAGATAAACATTCAGGGAAAACAGACTAAGCATAGCTGTCATTAAATATTAATTCATAGGTATAAGTAACATAGGACTTTGCATGGAATTTGTCCAACTTAAACTGGACAGGAACCTAATAGTGTGAAAAATACCAAGAACATGTGGGTAGATAAGGTGGACTTAGATAAAGGAGAGTGTTCCTCTTTTCATTCACCCTGTCGTTTATGTCCTCAGCAAATAAACATTTTATTCTATCAGAAAGGCCTTACTGGTCAGCTAACAATTGAGAAATCTAAAGAAAGTTGGAGAACAAGTCATGCAGATGATCCTGGGGAAAAGAATTTCAAGCAGAAAGAGCAGCTCAGAATCTGGTAGGGAAGAGTGAGCTTGTTTTGGTCAAGAATTAGCAAGGAGAAAAGGCCAGAGAGAATATGAAAGCTCAGTTGATTTAACATGGCTGACCTGGGCTCAGTTCCTGGTGCCACAAATGGTCCTCAGAGCCCTGCGAGGAGTGATGACCAGGAATAAGCACAAAGTATTGTTTGCAGTAGCACACCCCACCATTGTAATAATAATAATAATAATAATAATAATAATAATAATAATGTGCTGGAGTGATAGCACAGCAGTAGGGCATTCACCTTTCATGTGGCCGACCCGTGTTCCATTCCTCCGCCCCTCTCGGAGAGCCCAGCAAGCTACCAAGAGTATCGCGCCCTCACAGCAGAAACTGGCAAGCTACCCATGGCGTATTGGATATGCCAAAAACAGTAACAATAAGTCTCACAATGAGAGATGTTACTGGTGCCTGCTCGAACAAATCAATGAGCAACGGGATGACAGTGAATAATAATAATAATAATACATATGTGTGAGCCTGGGTTTAATCCCTAGCACCCCACCTGCCAAAAACAAAATAAATACATTTTGTTCTATTCCACCTATACACTTTGTCTTCAAGCTCAGGAAGTTATTAGCCATACTTCTATAAATATGTTGTACCTGACACTCTCATTCTCTTGTTCGAGAATTCATATTTGAGCCCTATTAGAGCTGCACCACCTATTTCTCATGATTCCTAGCAGACAACTCAGATACTTACTCTCATCATTCTATACTCACTTCTGGATGATTTTCTCAAAGCTGTCTTTTAATTTTGTACAAAAATGTTTAGCATTTATCCTATTCCTTGTGATTTTTGCTTCACTGACTATTTCTTTATTCCTAGGATTTCCAATGAATTAGTTTTAATAGCTTCCTGATCTTGATTCATGCATTATTTTGTTTCCAAATTTCTTGCTCTGAATTTTTTAATGAATGTTATTCTTTACATGATATTTTTAAGGAAACCTACTTTAAGACTATATCATATTGCACTTTTCCCCCCATTTATTCTGGAATAGATCTATTTTCTAGACAAAGACATTCTTTGTCTCAGTGTTCTCTCTAGGGTTTAGAATTTTGGTTTAAAGACAGAATGGTAGAACTTTCATTGTTTCTTACTTGTTGCTCTCCAGTATCTTGAAAGTGCTTTGTTGTTATTTGTTTGGATTTTGTTCACATTCACCAGTGCTCAGGACTTACTACTCTTGGCTGTGCTGGGGAGACCATACATGGTGCTGAGGATTTAAACCAGGGTTGACCAGTGCCTTACCTCCAGTAATATATCTCCAGCTCTGTCTTAAGAATGTTGTGACTATTTTTCCTGGTTCCACGTGATCTGGTGCAAATCTCAGCTGTTTTTGTCTTTTTTCTCCACATTCTTGCTTTAAGGTGAGATACATGCTTTCTCACCTTTTACAATTCTCAGCTTCATAATCCTACCCACTGCTATAGGGGGGGAGGAGGAAGGGGCTCTACCTTCTTTATTCATCTCCATTCATAGGTCAGGGAGCACAAAAGTATTGTTTCACCCAGTGACAATGGCTCTCTCTGATCTCTCTTGAGACCGTGTGTGGTTGCTTACTCCAGTCTCCAGGAGTATTTCACAGTCTGTGACTGTGTTGACACCTTGCCCCCAGGGCTCCAAGCTTGCTCCTGGAACTGTGATAGCCTTTGGTGGAGGGAGGAGGATTATCTATAGGGTCATGAATACATACATACATATATACCTATGTATATGTATGTATATGTGGAGTAGGGTCATTTTTGCTTGGAGTTACTTTAGAATCCCTCCCTCCCAACCTTGTCATGTATTTGGAGCCCAGAAAAAGGGAACTGACTTTAAAAATGTTCACATATACAGCATTTTTGCTAGTAAGCTCTTCAGGAAGAATTTGTGACACAGACTAGTCTTTCAAGAATGCAAGGGCAGAGGCTGGAGCGATAACACAGCGGGTAGGGCGTTTGCCTTGCATGCAGCTAACCCGGATTCAATTCCCAACATCCCATATGGTCCCCTGAGCACCACCAGGAGTAATTCCTGAGTGCAGAGCCAGGAGTAACCCCTGTGCATCACCGGGTGTGACCAAAAAAGCCAAAAAAAAAAAAAAAAGAATGCAAGGGCAGGCAGGCTGAACATAGAACCCCAGATCTGGAGTCATTGATGTGGAGCATACACAGAGATGTTGGGACTGGACTGAGCTATCAGGGCGAGCCCATGTATACTGTACCGTATTAAGGACAGGAATATAAAAATGGGCGAGATTTCTCGTGTGTCCTGACTGGTTTGGATGAAGCTGAACATTTTCCCCCTTCAAGCTGCGTTCAGAAAAATAATTTCAGTATATTGAAAACAGCAGTTTTCCTTCTCTCACAGAAACCTGGCTGGTCTTTGACATGCAGATCTCTGATGTTAGCCAGGCCTGACCTTTGCGATTGCAAAATGCAGGCTTGGGCCAGCCTAGTCTTTGGGATGTAGATTTCAGATGCCTGCCCAGTTTGTATTTGAAGTGGTAAGCTTAGTCTTTGGGATGTAAATCCAGGTGCCTGAAGCCCAAGAAAGGTTTCAGTTTTGGTTTTGTATCTTTCCTTCTCAGTTCTGTATCCTTTTCCCGAGGCTACAGGCCTACCTATACAAGGAAACAATATGTTTCCACTGTCTCAATGTTCTCCCTGTAACTTCTTTTGATGCCTTTGGTGACGTCACTGTATTGCGCCCTTTAGAGGTACCATGATCAATAAAAGGAGATCCACAAGGCCCTCTGTCTTTGCCAAGAGCCAGAGCGAGCCTTGGTCCTCCATGAGACATATTTCGTCTGCGTTCCTTATCTCAGCGCCTCCGACCGCACGAACTTTCACGCAACACAGGGAAATGGGGGAAAGCCAATTTAGCAGGAAAGGATGAGGCGACAGAGACACAAAAGATCCCAAAGTCCAGTTCGATGGTCCTTGCTGTGGTCTATAACAGAATGTCCCTGTCCTGACCCTTTGTTTCTCTGGAACTGCCTGGGGACAGAGCCCGTATATCTTATTCCCCACTGTGTCCTCAACCTAGATGTCCAGACCAGGCATGCAGTAGACAGCCCTCAAGCATGTTTGGAAGCAATGAATGGAGGCTGGAGCGATAGCACAGTGGGTAGGATGTTTGCCTGGCACGCAGCCAACCCAGGTTTGATTCTCAGCATCCCATATGGTCCCCTGAGCACTGCCAGGAGTAATTCCTGGGTGCAGAGCCAGGAGTAACCCTAAGCATTGCTGGGTGTGACCCCCCAAAATAAAATTTTAAAAAATAGAAGCAATAAATAAATGTTGTGCAGACAAATTTGGTGTGAGAAAATAGGCCCATTTACACGTGATGTCACTACACACCCAGCACACCCCGCATTTATCTTATCTCCATGTCTATGTTCTATCTTCACCCATCCTCAATATGACCATAAAAAGACTTCTGCAACAGCTTCCCTGGAACCAAATTCCAGCATCTATTTTCAATTCTCACCCTGCAACCATCTCTGTAAAGTGTTCCCTCTCCCCTAGAACTCTCTCACCTCCCATAGTGCCACACTACTTGTTCTGGAGGATTTGGGACAGCTGCTCAGACAGTCACAGACACACATGCAAACCTTTATCAAAAAGCATTTGAGCAAGATCCCGAGGCTGGCCCCCTGAAAATCTATGTGAATGTGAGTGTCTAGAAAGGGGCTGGGTTGGAGGAGAGAGAAATATGCAAAGCAGTTGTTTCTGCTCATCCTTCAAGCTCTCTCTTCCTGTCCCACAAGGCATTTCCTAGGGCAGGTTTCTTTGGTGCTCAGGTGTGTGACCTGATTTTAGCTGCTCCTCTAGAATAAAAAACTGTGGATGAATAATCCCTAGCTGCTGTCAGGTGACATGAAGACCAGATCTTGTCTCAGAGATATTCCTCCAAACCACTGACTGGGGCACTAATGCATGGGAGTCAGGAATGGCAGCCTCTCTGTTTCTGCTCCTATTGCCTCCTTCCTATTTTCCTGCTTCCTGTAATGTGGTGTGTGTGTGTGTGTGTGTGTGTGTGTGTGTGTGTGTGTGTGTGTGTGTGCGTGGTTTGTGGGCCAGACCGATGCTTACTCCTGACTGTGTGCTCTGGGATCACTTCCAGTAGGATTCCAGGGGCCATATGCAACCAGCTGAGGTTGGCTGTGCATAAGGCAAATTCCTTAACCCCGTTCTATCTCCTCAGCTGCTTCCCTGTGACTGCAGAGAAGGCTGCGTAGGCCCCATTCCTTCCCCCAGCCCTCCATACTCAGCCCAGGCATTCTCTCTCTCTGCACCTCTTCTCACCCTAAGAAGAAAGTGTCTGGCCACTGTAGCTTGATTCTGGCTCCCCGTGGCTTCTGACCATTGGCACTGAGGTGCCTTGCAGCCCACACCTGTTCGGAGTGGCCCCGAGCAGGTGAGGTGAGGCTTGCTAGTCTGTAGTCCTGGCTAAATTGGCGCAATCGGCAGCTTACCTACAGATGGTCTCAGAGAGTGAGGAAATGTGGCTTAAGTGGGAAACACGTGCCTTACATGAGCAAGACACTGGCTTTGAGCCTCAGCCCCTATGGTCTCTAAGTACTGCTAGGTATCACCCTGAAGGTATGGGTACTTCCAGGACTGACCCAATGTGGAAAAAGAAAAAGGTGGAGGGACGGAAGAATTCAGGAAGCAGGGTCCCAAGGTAGAAATTCATTAGCAAAGAGTTGATCAGGTATTTAAAATAAAGCAGATGGCTCAGTTATCCAAATGGGGTCTAAGGCCAGGGCTGGACTTACGGTCCGGTGACCTGCTAGTATGCTGAGGACCTCTACAATGGTACCCCAGAGGCCCAGTCATAGAAAGACAGGCTTCACTGGCCAGAGGGATCTAAATGGTCAGCTGTCTGGAGAGAGTCCAGCAGCAGAATTAGGAAGCAGCCTTGGTCCACGGGGTACCTTGTATACACCAGGATATATGGGCCTCAATATGTACTTAATAGAGTCATCTAGCTGGTGTATGGCTTTATAATATCAGACTGATTGTAGATACAAACACGTGATTCAGAATCTAAGGAGCCCTTCTCACTCTGCAGGTGACCTATACTTCTGACAACAGGGACCTGGGTGTTCTTTTCCCAGCCCCCCTGAATGACTTGAAAGCTTTTTGCCAAGGGCTGCCTGGGAATATCACAGGCCATTTGTGGTGAGGAGTCTAGTCAGCAAATGACTCACAGCCCCCAGGTCCTCACACTCTCACTGCATCTGACTAGTTCCTTCCTTCTTCCCTTTTCTGTCTTGGTTTGCCTTGCCCAGGCCTTGCTTACCTGAGTGACCTTTCTCTGTCTCTCTCTGTCTCTGTCTCTGTCTCTGTATCCCTCTGTCTCTGTTTCTCTCTCTCCCACTCTCCCTCCCTCCTCTAGGTTTTCTCTTATTTTTATGAATACTCTCTGTCTCTGTCTCTCTCTCTCTCTCTGTCTCTCTCTCTCTCTTACCTGAGCCCTGGCTGTCTTCCCCGGGGACCTCAAAGAGGGCTTCAGCTTCCCTCCCTGCCCTGAGCAGAGCTCCTGCAGCCGAAGACCTCTGGAGCCTAGCCACAGCCATGCTCAAGGCCCCTCTCCACACATTCAGATAAGCCTCACTCATGAAGGTACCGGCAGAGGAACTCAGGTGTGTGGGATCCAGGGCTGAGACCTCCAAGCCTGCTCGGATCGGGACTGGGCCTCTTCCGCCGAGATTTCCCATTTTCTAGTAGCTAGGCAGTCACACCCAGGGACTGCCCCCAAGCGCAGTGTAATCCCACCAACAGCCCACATCCAGAGACTTAAAACCAAGCTCCTGGAAGCACAGCTGTGAAGCGGCCATGCAACATCCTATAGCCTAGTTCTTCCTCTGGGAGAACCTGGCTAGCTATGGAGAGTTTCCTGACCACATGGGAAAGTCTCGCAAACTCCCCATGGTGTACTCACATGCCAAAACCAGTAACAATGATGAGTCTCATTCCCCTGACCCTGAAAGAGCCTCCAATGCAGCATCGTTGGGAAGGATGAGTAAAGAGAGGCTTCTAAAATCTCAGGGCTAAGACTAATGGAGACGTTACTGAGACCACTCGAGAAATTCAGCGATCAAAAGGATGATGATGATGATGATGATAATGATGATGATTTATTAATACACCTGAGAGCAATGGGTGCTAGTCCATAGCCAAGCAGTGACCTGCAGGGGCTCCCTGGTGGGCACTGGGGGGGAAGTAGGATACACTTGTCACCTGGACCTCTGTCTCAGAAACTGATGCTAGGGCATGTGCTCAGGATGCTTTTCAGTAAGACCCGTAATAGTGTTTGTGGTGTTGTTCCCCAATTCCTTCCTGGGGTCTAGGTGTTTCATCTCATTGAGGTCAGCCAGCTGCTTCAAATCCCTCATTTCCTGAGTTGATGATTCGGGCCATTAAAAAAAGGTGGGGGGAGTGCAGAAAGCTGGCTGGACTACAAGAGTCTGACAATGATTTCATGTCCTTTTAGAATGATCTCGTTATGAATTCTGAGCCCAAATTATGTCCACTCTTGCTGGCGCTGGGCTGTACCTGTCACTGTTACTTCCCTTTGGATCTGAGTTGGCTGTGCGTCCCATAGATACTGTCTCCTTGCAGATGGAAGGATGACCTTTTCCTCTTGTTCTCTCTCCCTCTCCCTCTCCCTGTTTACTCCCTGCCCCTCCCTGCCCCTCCCTGCCAGGTTAATTCAGTCCTCTAAAGAGAAGCTGGCTATTTTGGGAGGCGTTGCTCTAGAAAAAGGTGAAAGAGCCATAGAACAACTCCTTGTCTCTTTTTCAGCTAATCCTCCTAAGAGGGAGCCAGTGCCTGTGTTCCTACTAGAATCTTTTACCAATCACCACCAGCACTATGTAAGTCAATTCTTTTTTTTTTTCTGCCTTGTATAAATAAAGTGAACATTTGCAAGCCTGCTGTACTAGTTTTCCTCCTCAGGCATTCAGCAACCATTTATTTCACCTGTAATTAATTAACACAGGCCACAGCAGAGCCCTTTATTGGAAACCTGGTATCCAGGACAAGAGGTACATGGAAAAATCCCACAATAGTACCTGTGCTAATGCAGCTCAGAGCCAAGAATTCATTTGCATTGCCTAGGAGTATATTTTTGTGGAGCTCAATGATTCCCTGTGGCCCAGCTGGCGCTTTCTTCCTCGCTAACTTCTGTTTCATTATAGAATCCAGGCACTGAGTTCTTCTTCAGATGTGTCAAGGTTCTGGCCGCCCAGCTCCATGTATGTCTCAGCTGCTTCTCTTTTCTCCCTCTCACCTGCTCTCGACCCTCTTCCCTGCCACCCCTCCACGCCCCCGCAGCCTTGGGGCTTGGGGCAGGTCATGGGGGTTTTCTGGTCTCGGATATTATGATATCTGTGCTCTTGTCTCCACCTCCTGTGATACAGCACATAGAACCTTCCAGAAGAGGTTGGAGTGTGTCCCTGTTTCTTTCCCTGATGTTGGGCTGGCCTTTACGGGTCACTTGACTTTTAAGTTTGGGGCTGGGGAGTATGGGGGATGTGGTGGGGGCTGGTGACTGGGTGCAGTATGAAGCAGGTGTGCTTGCATTCACTTTCCTTTTTTCCTTGGGCCATTATCTTCCCTTGGAGATCAAACTGCCCTGGTGTCCTTCCCACAGGTCAGCAGTGCCATCTGAAATGGGTAGCTTCAGTAGAGTTGACTGTCCACTCCCACTGACACCAGGTCCCACACCCAGCACTCGTGGCACAAGGTAAACAGGACTCAGGCCTTGACCACTGGGGGCTTCCAATCTGCCTCCACCCCCTGGCAGTGCCAGGAATCAAGCCAGACCTCACACATGCAGGGCAAGTGCCCTGCCTCTCAGTCGAGTCCCAGTCCCAGACCTTTCAGGTCCTGTGTGGAAAGCAAACCTACAGATCTCAATCATGACATCAGAGTGAGAGATAAAAGCTCTGATGATGCACAGGGCCTGAGGGAACACACAGGGCCTGCAAGCTCGGAGGGAAAAATGGAAATAGAAGTTAGATTTGAAACGGGTGCTCTCAAGCTTAATGTAAACTTTGCGTGTGAGAGGGAATGGAATTGGGGGCTGGAGGAGGAACAGGAGAAGCTGCCAGAGAATGGTATTGGGGCACATTGAACAATGCGCACATGGAGTGCTGGAAGCACCCTGAACCAATATGACTTTTCCAGAGAGAATGGTTGTTACCTGGAGAAGGTCAAACCAAATATTGAAGGCACAGTTGATGCAGTGACAGGGATACATTGGGGGTGGAGGGTTGTGTGGCAGAGAGACTGGGAACTCAGGTAAGAGGGGTATGTCTTGGATCAGGCTGTTAAGAGGGTCCCCCTACCCTACCCTGGGGTGAGTGTCAGGACCAGGTGAATCTGGGCCAGCATTTACTCAGATACAAGCAGATGAGTGTGAAAGCAGCAATTTTTGTTTTTGGTTTTCCTTTTTTGTCTGTTTATTTGGTGGGGGGGGGGGCACACTCAGCAATGCTCAGGGATGAATCCTGGCTCCTCACTCAAGGATCACTCTTGGTGATGCTTGGAGATCAAACCCAGGTCAGCCACATGCAAGGCAAGTGTTCTACCCACTGTACAGTCGTTATGGCCCCCAAGGTGATATATTTTTAAGCCTTTGTACTGCGTTTCAAGCGCACATTTTTTTTAACATAGTACACCAGTATGTACACATTGAAAATTATGCCTTATTGTACAAGATTCAGTTGACACTTCCTATTTTGTGCTATTCTCTTCCTCCTCCTCCTCTTCCTCCTCCTCCTCCTCTTCCTTATACTCCTCCTCCTCTTGCTCCTCTTCTTCTTCTTCCTCTTCTTCCTCTGCTTCTTCTTCCTCTTCCTCTCTTCCTCTTCCTCTCTTCCTCTTCTTTCTCTCTTCCTCTTCTTCTTTTTCCTTTCTTCTTCTTCTTCTTCTTCTTCTTCTTCTTCTTCTTCTTCTTCTTCTTCTTCTTCTTCTTCTTCTTCTTCTTCTTCTTTTTCTTCTTCTTCTTCTTCTTCTTCTCCTTCTTCTCCTTCTCTCCTTCTTTTTCTCCTTCTTCTTTCCCTCCTCCTCCTTCTTCTACTCTTTCTACTCATTCTTTGTTTCATTCAAAAATTGCTAATCCTGATCCTAAACTCTCATGATCCAATGTGCCATGATTCAAAGAGTGGAAAACTGATCTAAAGGATGAGTGAGTGTGTGTTTGTATCGAAGAATTAAGCCAGGGTCTACTCAATTTTTAGGGAAAACAAGAAATCAAGAATTATCAGGAAAAAGAAAGCAAGGCGCCAGGGCATAATTAGTGAGCCAGACATTAGTGATGGGAGCCCATTAGTACAGTGTTAATTGTATAACACAGGTGTAGATGAGTCAGTCTCAATGGTGCTCTGGGAGATAGGAAAGGGCTTACATGTTACTAGCTTTTGTTATGTGTTATAAAGACCTTTGAGTTTGTTCTGAAGTCATTTAAAGGCAAGGAAGACTTTAAGTAGGTGTATCAGTCATCCAGTATTCAATAAAGATTAGAGACTGAAAATAATAATTTTGGATTTATCTTTTTTTTTTTGTAAGTTTGTTGAATGGTTAGGCAGCTCTGCTGTTACAGACTGTGCTTTCTCTGTATCTCTTAGCAGCAGGAAGTAGATGAGCCTGGCTCACCTAGGATGGCCTTCACTGAGATAACTCAGCCTTGTTTTCTGTCTCACTCCATCATTTACATATGTCAATATGTTTTTGTGGTTCTCCCATAAGGAGCAAACATACAAGTGCTTTTCCAAGTGTCTGTTTGGATCATGTTTGGTATTTTGTCCTTGACTCAAGCAGGTCACAGCCTACGCCCAGTGTGGGAAGGCACTCTGTGGAGGCTCGGATAGTGAGTCTTAGGCCATTGGGCTGCACTGTGGAGAAGAAATAAGGTCAGGTACATATTTAATTTATTTTTAAAGTTTTAATTTTATTAACAGTTTGGATAGCGATAGCACAGTGGGTAGGGTGTTTGCCTTGCAAGAGGCCGACCCGGGTTCAATTCCTCCGTCCCTCTTGGAGAGCCCGGCAAGCTCACTTATATCACTTGTCATCCCATTGATCTTCAGTTTGTTCAAGCGGGCACCAATAACGTCTCCATTTGTTCCTGTCATGTGCTAGTGTAGCCCAACGGCATCTGCTTGCTCCAGGAACACGAAGAGCCTCAAACCATTCATTCAGCGTCTTGACAAAGAAGTCTGACCATCTTATAGGTGGGCGGCCACATGGTCTTTTGACGTCCTGTGGAATCCAGTTGGTAACAGCTCTAGTCCAGCTCTAAATCGCATTATGTGTCCGGCTCATTTGATTTTTGACACCTTGGCAAATGAGACAACGTCCCTGATTCTTGATCATCAATGGAGGTCAGAACTCCGGATTCCTTCTCTCACTTGAGTGAAATGTAATACTCCAAGCATAGCTCTTTTGATTCCTCTTTGGGATACCTGAATAGTGTTCTCATCCTATTTTCTTAGGGACGAGGTCTCTGAGGCATATGTTAGTGCAGGAAGAATGGTGGAATTGAGGCTGCTGAGATGTGACCCCGGGGGGCCACACGCGCGTGCGGCTCCTCCGAAGCTGCACGAGCGTGAATCCAGACCCAGCTGAACCAACTTCAACATGGACTGCTCCTTGCAGATTGTCTCCAGCCAGAGAACTAAGCCGCGACCCCATGCCTGCCCAGGAGGGGAAAGGTATTTCTCTCTCTCGCCTGTCCCTTCCCGGGGATGAAGGGCGTGGGGACGCCATATTATGACGACCACAGATGGGATTTTACGACAAAAACTGCAGCAAAAGGGCGTCAGGGTGCTCTTGGGAAGGTGGGAGGCACCGGCCCCTCCCACCGCTGCCGAGATGTGACCCCGGGGACCGCACACATGTGTGGCTCCTCCGCAGCTGCACGAGCGTGAATCCAGACCCAGCTGAACCAACTTCAACATGAACTGCTCCTTGCAGATTGCCTCCAGCCAGAGAACTAAGCCGCGACCCCATGCCCGCCCAGGAGGGGAAAGGTATTTCTCTCTCTCACCTGTCCCTTCCCGGGGATGAAGGGCGTGGGGACCGCCATATTATGACGACCACAGATGGGGTTTACAAGCTTGCAATGATCCAATATCTGGAAGAAATATCCCTTGACTTAGTTGTTAAAGTACAGAAATCCAATACCTCATTTCTCTTCACAACAGGTCTGACTCTAGTGGGGTGCTCCTAATAATAATGGTGAGGTTTGTGTTGAAATATTGAATGTAA
This sequence comes from Sorex araneus, assembly GCF_027595985.1. Taxonomy (NCBI): domain Eukaryota; kingdom Metazoa; phylum Chordata; class Mammalia; order Eulipotyphla; family Soricidae; genus Sorex; species Sorex araneus. The sequence goes on from NC_073306.1 coordinate 95,734,123, forward strand.
CCAAAGTAAATAGAAAGTAAAGTGAAATTTATCAGTTACAAGGCAAGGGGCGTGCGGGGGTGGGCGGGATGGGAGGTGTACTGTGGGTTTTTTGTTTGTTTGTTTGTTTGTTTTGTCTTCGGTGGTGGGATATGGGCACTGGTGAAGGGATGGTTGTTTCAGCATTGTATGACTAAGACTTAAGCCTGAAAGCATTGTAATTTTCCACATGGTGATTCAATAAAATAAAATTAAAAAAAAAAAAGAAAAAAAGGAATCGAAAAGATGTGCCTGGAGCTGGAGGTTCTTCAACCTCTTAACCACTTCTTTGATGCTCTTGAAAGTGTTCCACACTCTCTTCCTCTTGCTCAGTTCAGGTGCCAGGTCATTCACCACATTGACTTCTTGACCTAGGTACACATAGCTGCTGCAATTGGGGATGTTCGTTCCATTGAGGGCAAATGGAACATCAGGAACTAGTCCGTTTCTCATGAACATTGTCTTGGTGAGATTCAGCTGCAGTCCGACCTTTCCATACTCATGGTCGAAGTCGGCCAGCATTTGGGCCACTTGGCTAATGTTTGGTGTTATTAGAATGATGTCATCAGCGAAGTGGAGGTGGTGTAGTTGCCAATTGTCTATCTTCACTCCCATTCCTTCCCATTCCAAGTCATCGCATGACATTCTTGAGAGTGGCACTGAAGAGTTTTGGTAAAATGGTATCACCTTGCCAAACCTCTCTCTTTATGTCAATGATCACTTCTTTGTAGAATGGTGAGATCCTGGTGGTGAATTCATAATACAGCTCATGGAGGATCCTGATGTCTTGAGTTTGAACACCCTGTTTGACTAGGGCTTCACTGACTGCTTCAGTCTCAACAGAATCAAAGACCTTCTTTAAATCAATGAATGTTAGCGTGGCATCTTGAACTCTTGCAAAACCTCAATGAGCTTGGTAACCATGTGGATATGCTCGCATGGTTGTCCTTCATCTAGTATTCTGCTAATCCTATTTAGAATAACTCGAGTGAATAACTTGTAGATGACGGACAACAATAGTTGCTGATGTCGTGGATGTCTCCTTTCATGTACAACAGGACAGTCCTGCTGGTTTTCCATTGGGACAGAACCTTGCATTCAGACAGGTAGCGTGTGAAGAGCCGAGCCAGTGTATTGACAAGTACTGGCAGCAGATTCTTCAGGTGTTCGGGTCTGACCTTGACTGGACTGGGTGCTATACGCTTCTTTACGGATGAAATGGTGTGTCGGATTTTGGAAGGGAGAATGCTGGGAACGACATATCCATCCTGCAGAATTTGGTATGTGGGCAGGTGGATGTGGCTATCAAAGAGATCTGAGTAGAAGTCATGGGTAACCTTTTCGATTGCCCTTGTGGAAGATGTGATAGATCCATCAGGACATCGGAGGGCAGTCATCTTGGTCTTATAGTTGGCAGAGGACAGGCGGGTGTTGCAAATACTTTTCTAGGCTTCTGCTGCATTGGCCAACACTGCTGCTCTTCTCTCTTTGATGTATTCCTTCATTGCTTCTCTAAACAGCTTTGTGAGCTTGGACAATAGCTTGTGATTGCCTGAGGCTCAAACCAGACCACGTTGGCAAATGAGCTGGAGAGTTTCCAAAGACAGGCGACTTTTTGTGACTTTCTCTCTCTCTCTGCATTTCTCGCACAATCATGGAGGTGCTGAACCAGTTGATCATATTCCTTGTCGATGTTGTCAATGACAGCATCTTCCCATATTGCCAAATAGTAATTGCCAAGTAGTGCCAAAGAGCTCCCGGTTGGTGGTCGTTCTGGGAGTTCTCTTCTTAAACTTTGCAGCCCTTTCTCCCCGCTCTGTGAAGTAGAATTTCGCATGAAGGAAACGGTGGTCTGATCCTGTTTGGAATTTTAGGACAGCAGCGACATCAGTCAGGCAAAACCATCGATTGAATATGATGTGGTCAATTTCATTGTGGAACTGTGTACTGGGAGATTCCCATGTCCAGCATAAATGGGATTCAGCCTTCTGGAACTGCAAGTTACCATGGATCATCTTGGTCGACATGATGAATTCAGACAGTCTCTCACCCTGTTTGTTCCATTCTTGGCTGTGGGTCCCGATGTGGAGTTCTTTGGGTTACCTTCTATGTCCTATCTTGGTGTTAAAATCACTGAGAATGACCTTATAGAAAGTGTGGTCTTCTTTATAGAACTTCTCCAGCTTCGTGTAGAACTTCTCAATTTCTTCTTCGTCGTAGTTGGATGTTGGTGCATAGATGACAAAGATAGAAATTGCCAGCAATGAGCTACATCTATTAAAACATAAGTATCCGATTCAGGTTGTTAGGCATTTGAACGAATCAATGCTCATGGCTAAGTTCATGTTGACAAGGACACTGACACCACCGACATCTCTACTGTCGCATGTTCCGAAGAACAGTTTTTCTCCAGTGTCAAAAATGTCATGATGTGTTCAATGCCTTCTTGTCTCAAGCTATCAAGAGTATCTTGTCCACATGGCAGAGCCTGGCAAGCTACCCGTGGTGTATTCGATATGCCAAAAATAGTAACAAATCTCACAATGGAGATGTTACTGGTGCCTACTCGAGCAAATCGATGAGCAACCGGATGACAGTGATACAGTTATACAGTGAACAGTTTGGGTAACCTATTACAAAAGTGTTAACATTTATGTGGTTGATGTTCAGTTACCTCACCTTACCACCACCAAAATGCCCAATAACCTCTACTGGTGTCCTTACATTACTTTTACTTGTGTTTTTAAAAGATCACGTGGATTCTTCTAGACTAGAAGAGTGAATACTGCAGGCATTGAGGCCTGGTAGAAGGCTATTTGGTTGATGGAGCTGATGCGGTTTCAAACAAAGGAATTGAGATCCAGAAGAAAGGAATCGTTAGAATTCTAGGAAGTCAATAAATCATTCCCCTTCCCTCTTACATTGGAAACCAATTGAGAGATGCACACGTGGATTAAACAGAGAGCCCAGTGGAGAATATAGTTTTAAATCTATGCCAAGGAGCTTTCCTAACACCCTTGGACCCTGCTTTGCTCCACCCTCTAGCTTAGGGACAGCCCTACTGACGGTAAATGAGGGCCTGGAAGGTTGACACAGTGACTCACTGGTCAAGACAGAGAAAGGGAAATGAGGCCTTCTGGTTTTTAAAAACTCTCTCTCCTCCTAACATGATTCCCCTGTCATCAGCTGTGACTGATGGGAAACAATAGTGGTGGGAAAACAATAGTGCAGGAGTCACAGAATGTTTTTCCTATACAAGGCCAGAAAATAAATATTTTTTTATATTTTGCAAATCTTAGTTTTTTTCTACTCAATTATGCCACAGCATTGTGAAAGCAGCCAAAGGCAATAAATAATCAAATGAACATGGCTCTGTTCCAGTAAAACCAAAATTTGAATTTTCATGTGTCAGAAAATATTCTTCCTTTTATTCATTTGAACCATTTTAATCATGACGCCAGGGCCAGGGAACTGGCTCAAAGGGCTGAAGCATGTGGTTCAGCATATGTAGGGGCTCAAGTTAGATCCTCAACACTGAATGTTCTCCTGAGTACTGAGCCCATGAGCAATGCTGGGTGTGACTCTAAAACCTAAAAAAAAGAAAAGGAAGGAAGGAAGGAAGGAAGGAAGGAAGGAAGGAAGGAAGGAAGGAAGGAAGGAAGGAAGGAAGGAAGGAAGGAAGGAAGGAAGGAAGGAAGGAAGGAAAAGCCTCTTCCAAATGTACACTAGTAAAACAACAAAAAGCAACAGAAAAATAAGTTAACACATGGGTAGGACAGCCTCCAAGTCCCCCATCCTTCATAAGAGCAGAATTTCTCTGGTCCAAAGATGATGAGCAAAAAAGTTCCCAAGGAACTGGTGTTTCTCTTTCTTTTTTGTCTTTACAGAACATTTGTTTAAAAAATGAAGTGAGAATCACATAAATAAAAATCAACAATTTTAAATGATACAAATCAGTAGCATTTAGTTCATTCATGTTGTTGCTATGACTGATTATGAAGTTTCAGCTGGGAGCGGTTCATTTGTCACAATGGACATGCTATTTCTTTTTTTTTTTTAATTGAATCACTGTAAGATGGACCATTACAAAGCTGTTCATGATTGGGTTTCAGTCATACAGTATTCCAACACCCATCCCTCCACCAGTGTACATTTCCCAGCACTAGAGTCCCCAGGTTCCCTCCCATCACCCCCCACACCACAGCCCCTGCCTTTCTCTACGGCAGGCATTTCTCTCTCTCTCTCTCTCTCTCTCTCTCTCTCTCTCTCTCTCTCTCTCTCTCTCTTTACTTTTGGGCATTGTGACTTGCAATATTAAAACTGAAAGGTTATCAAGAATACCCTTTACCTACTTTTAACCCTCAGATCTTGAAATACCATTTCTTAAGGTAAAAGTCTTTGCTTCAGCAGCATAATCTAATCTGAGTATCTCCTAACTGGTATGCCCTGCCAATACTGCTTGACTAGAATATAAGATACCCTCTTTCCTAATAATTAAAATTGGATTTGGCCTTAGAATTTAGGCCTTCTTCGACCATGTACCATGTACATTCATTAAATCCTTGAGCCACAATAACCAGCATCACAGTGAAACTTTATTCACTATTTGGTATTTTCTTGTTTGTTTGTTTTTTTGAGCCACACCTGTTGGTTCTCGGGGATGACTCCTAGTTTTGCGCTCAGGGATCACTCCTGGTAGGGCTTGTGGGACTGTAAGGGATGCTGGGATCAAACCTGGGTTGGTCAGGTGCAAGGCAAACACCCTACTCACTATACTATCTCTCTGGCCCCTGTCCTGCCTTCTTTGAAGACGTTTTCATCCTGTTTTCACCTGCCTGTGCATTTCCCAGGTGGACATTAGTTTGCATCAAACAATAGTTAAATTTTAAATGTGCCTCCAAATTTATATTCCACTTCTAAGCGAACATCCACGAACTACAAGTCTGAAGATTGAAACTCATTCTATAATTCTTTGAGGCTGTCTTTCAGGATGGAGAACAGCGGATTTTATAAATACATAAATATGAACTGAGATTTTGGTGATTGAAGCAGATGATCTGTGCAAATCTTGAGTGAGGAGTTAGAAAAAAATAGTACGTTATGTTTTTTAAACTATAATTTATTAGTCAAGAGGTTTACTTGAAAAAAAAAAGCAGCTAACCTATTTTGTGTTTTATAGCAATTATCAAATGAAGTGTAAACCTTTTGGTTATTGCTATGAAATGTCTTTTGTCCCTAAAATATCTATAAATTAGACCCATTCACTGTTGGTTAGTTTTGAGTTTTCTGCATTATAATTCTATACAATTTACATGTTGTGCAAATCATTCTTCGATGAATATCACCTAATACATTTATTCGTTTTCAAAATTAACTAAACATAGTCTTCTTTTTTTAATTGAGTCATCGTGAGACACAGTTACAAAACTTTCATGTTTGAGCTTCAGTCACACAATGATCAAACATCATCCCTCCTCCCTCCACCAGTGCACATTCTCCACCACCCATGTCTTCAGTATTACCCCACCTTTCCATCCCTCCCCCTGCCTCTATGGCAGACAATTTCCCCCATACTCTCTCTCAACTTTGGGGCATTATGGTTTGCAGTATAGATACTGAGAGGCTATCACTAAGCATAGTCTTCCATTCCATTTAATCACACCCCCTCCTGCCTGCAGGAAGCCAAGTGGTCTAACATGTTCTATTGTATCTTGGCTCCTTGAGGCCAAAACTTTATGACTAGATGGAGGCAAGCAAATCTGGTGGCTCTTGTTATATAAACTCTTTATTTAATGTCATTGAATCATACTCAAGTTTTTTTTTTAAGGTAGAACTGGGTAATTGGAGATAGAACATAGAGGTAGAGAGACTGAATTTACTTATGTAGCTGAGATTTTGAATAAGATGTTTATATAGGGAAGAGAGAAATATATGTGGGTAGGGAGCTTGCCTTGCATTTGACCAATCTGGGTTCAGCCCCACACCATATGTGGTATCCTGAGCTTCAACAGAAGTGATCCCAGTCCGTAGAGCTTCACAACACAGGGAAGAGAAAGGGAGGGGAGGGGAAGAAAAGGGAGAAGTGGAGGGGAAGAGAGGAAAGGGGGGAGTGGAGGGAAAGGGCAAAAAAATGATGTTTCTTGGAGAAATGGATTTCTTTTCAGAACATTTCTCATTGCATGTCTTATTCTAATCACCATCTGTACCTATTGGTATTACTGGGAAAACATTGTTACAATGTCAAGGGCAGTACTTCTAAAACTTGGAGCTTCAATTATGCTGTTTAGAGAGAAAACACAGGCATAAACTGAGAATTATTTATGCCCTTCAACCCAAATATTATGGACTCAGCAGCTAATTCACCAAGAAACATAGGCACAACCTTCCAGAGCTGAATAAAGTGAGAAATAGGTTTGACTTCTCTCAAACAATAGTTACAGCAAACTGCAAAGGCTTTCTGCAAAGGAGTAATTTAGCAGGAAAAGGGTCCCATAGTTCAATTAGAAAGCAATCAACCCCATCATCGACAATTCTTAGACTGCAAGAGCGAAGGGAGCCTTCTCCCTCCCATAAACCCTCCCAATTCCCAGTTCACAGCTTTGAAGTCCAGGGGAAGGGAGCAGTTCTGAGAAGGTTGTTCCATTTGGATTGTTGAGCCTGGAAGGGACATCATTTCTCAGAACCCATTCAATTGTCCTGTGCAATAGAAGAAGTAGCATGATTTAGGAAATCAAAATGAGGTTTATTTGTAGATAATGCTCGAATCCCAGCCTTTTTAGTTTGGCTGCCTAAGCTTGGGTAAGCTAAACTTTTAAAGCATCATTTTCCTGATTTATAAACCACCTCACATTGTTGCACAAGGCCTAAAGAAAAGAGAGGCCTGAGAGATATTACAAGGGCAAGGCACTTTCCTATCGTCCCACCAACCCCATTTCAATCCCTGGCACAATCCCACATCTACAGGGATCACTGCTAAGCATAGGGCCAGGATTGCCCCCTGAGTACTGCTGGGTGATATCCACTACCCCACAACCCCAAAATAAAAACAAAATCTTAAAAGGGAAAAGAAGGAAAGAAAACATGCACAGTGGCTGAGAATAAATGCTCATGAAAATTCTAGTTACTACGGTCAGAGTTGCCTTACATATTTATCAAATGGGGGTGACCAGTCTGATTTCTCTAACTTAGTAAATTCCTCACATTCCCTGATACCAAAATTCTTTTGGATGGGCCTTAGCTGCAGTTGAAGATTAAATATTTAGGCAGGCCCCATGCTCAGACCTAGCCTCATTTTTGAAGTCAGTTTGGTTTCTCTACCAGCATAACACATCCAATGCAACTACATTCCTTCAGTGCTAACAGGTCTAAAAGAGGCTTATATCTCTGCACTGCATCTCTGTATTTCATCTCTAACTGATATTCTTCTAGGTAATGAGTCTGCCCTGACATCTTCCCAGGTAAATCTCATTTCCCAGGTAAATCTTATTTTCAATCAAGGAAATAATGTTACAAATTCTTTTTTTTTTTTTTTTTTTGCTTTTTGGGTCACACCTGGCGATGCACAGTGGTTACTCCTGGCTCTGCACTCAGGAATTACCCCTGGCCGTGCTCAGGGGACCATATGGGATGCTGGGATTTGAACCCGGGTCGGCCGCGTGCAAGGCAAACGCCCTACCCGCTGTGCTATCTCTCCAGCCCCTACAAATTCTTATAATAATGGTTCTCAAGCAACTCCCATCTCCTTGTGTTGGGTCGTGCTCACCCAATGGATTGAAGCATTAACTAGAGGATTCATGTTGGCCTCTGAACCATGAGCAAATCTGAAACAAGCCCAAGCTTGGGACACGTCTGCACAGGAGGCTGAATCCTCTCTCATTGCCGCATCAATCCTGGCACCATGTAGAGAAACGGAAGATAGCCCGCCGGAGGAATGACTTTGCCATAGTCAACACCAGCTCCAATGTCCTTAGATTATCCAACTCCACCTGAGTTGCTGTGTGATTGTCACTCCATAAAGGGCTGTAAGCAAAATGAACTCTGGGAGACACTAGAAGAGAACAGCTGCCACCAGCTGAGTCCAATCCTAATTGTTAATCTATGAATAATAAATTTAAAAATCGGTAGTTTTTTTAAGCTACTAAGAGCGGAGATGGTGTGTTTACACTATAGATAATGGATGTAACTTAAAATTTTTAAGTACTGTGGCAGCCCTTTTTGGCCTCTTTTCTGTGTTTCTATCAAAGACAAAATAGAGTAAAGCTTTGTTTCATTTTGGGTCCAGACCCAGTGGTGGGCTTACTCCTGGCTCTGTGCTTAGGGAGCATCTCCTATCAGGGCTCAGGTAGCTCTATGGGGTGCCAGGGATCGAACCTGGGCCAGTTGTATGCAAGGCTGGTGCCTTACCCACTATACTGTCTCTCTGGTCCCTAGAATAAAGCATTTTGTAACATAATTTTAAATATTTTATTTATTTGTGCAAACCTAGAATGTACATTTATTAATTTTAGTTGATTTTATATAAACAAGAATAGAAGCAAAGTCCATATAATTTTCCAAAAGATGTGGTGACAGAAGCTTTACCTGAACAAAGTGAGAATTCCTGAATAATAGGTGAGAGATTTGCTGCCAGCAAGAACATGCCAGGCTCCTGAGAATAACTGCCTGACATCATCTTGTATGTGGCAGCTCCAATTCTTCCTCTGGCAGCCATAATGCACGATTACACAGACATTTTCAGCAGTTTTAAAATAACATCTACATTTTATCTGGCAAATAGAGATAGCCTAGTGGTCAAGTAAATCTCAGAGTGGGCAGAGTTGAGAAATAAGGCTGAGTAATTTATATTTATGACAAAGAATGAATGAGGGATTAACTCTAAGATTCAGTAATGATAAAGAACAAGAAATGAACATTCTGAGCAGAGATTTAACACTAAGTCTGACTTTCATGTGGATCTGGCCCACATCCACATCAAAAACAAACAACTGTCAAACTTCCCAGCACCACAGGACAGGGACCGGGATGTGGCTCATGTTTAAGAGTCTGGGTTCAATCGCTGATACCACCAACATAAAAACTCAACACAGGCAGAATTGGAAGGGATTTGTGTTCTTACATTAAGATTACTTCCAAATTGTCATTATTGTCAGGGAAGATGGGTTTGTAGTAAAAATACCCAGGGTTCAGTGGGGAGGCTATTACTACACTAACTCTTCACCAGGAACTGGGGCAATATTTTGTTAGGTTGTTCTGAAGAAGACATTGACGAGGGGTTTTGAGCTCATGTAACAGAGAACAGAAAGACAGAAGCAGAGACAAATATGGAGAAAACCTCCTTTAACTTTCCTCAAACAGTAAAGGGAGGAAAGATTTTCCCTAAGGGGACTCTGGTTGCTTTTGAATTTGAAGTATAACAGATGATAGGAATGACTCACTTGGAATGCAATAAGGCTCCCACATTGGCTACCTATGTCAGGCATGTGACTAGTTAAGTCATGAGCACATTCAAATCATCTTAGAGGAGCAAATGACCTTATTAGGGCCAATGAAATGTTGTAAGACCTCCATGAGGCACATATGCTGCTTTGGAGATCTCTGTGCTGGCTGCTACTGTTGCCATTTTACTTTATTTGGTGGAAGACAGTAACATAAGGTGAACCAAGCATTGCTTGAGATCTAAAGCCAGCCTGCAATTATATCTGCATCTGAAACTCATGCTTATTCCCCAGATATTTGGTTTAAAGTGGTCAATATATTCCATTTTGGCTTAACTTAATTTGTATTGGGTTTTCTGTCCCTGGCTACCAGGAAAATATAACTGTGCATCCTTCATCAGATTTTTAATCTATTAAATGTAGGGGTTCTTCTGGAAGATAACATTGATTTGCACCCTGTAATTCTGATTTCAGGAGAAGAATGAGGGAGGACAAGCTTTAAAGCAAAACAGATATTTTCAGATAAACTACCTTCCATGCTTGTAATCGATTCAGTGAAATTTATTGTGTGCCTTTCATATCTGACACACAGGTTATTTCTTCCTTTCTACATCACCATGGAAGGTCACTGTCACTGTCATCCCATTGCTCATCAATTTCTTCGAGCGGGCACCAGTAACATCTCTCATTGAGAGACTTATTGTTACTGTTTTTGGCATATCCAATAGGCACGGGTAGCTTGCCAGGCTCTGCTGTGCGAGCTCCATACTCTCAGTAGCTTGCCAGGCTCTCCAAGAGGGGCGGAGGAATCGAACATGGGTTGGCCACGTGAAAGGTGAAAGCCCAACCGCTGTGCTATCACTCCAGCCCACCATGGAAGGTAAATGTGTATAATCATATGAAGCATGATTTACATCTTGGGTCAAAATGCATTCTTGAGTATGATGTTGCTACAGTGATTTAGAATCTAGTAGCAAGAAAAGCAATTAAAAAGAGAAAAGTACATTATTGTCTTTTAAATTGCATTTGTGGATCTGTGTGAGGGTAGTACACACATTTTTATAAGCGTTGCATAATACTGTGTTTTTAAGTCAGGATAGGCAGGCAGAAAATATTTTTATCTTGAAAATTTTCTGTTAACTCAAACATACTGGGAATTCTTAGCAGCAATGAAATACTGAAATATGCCAAAGAAATAAATGTCTCCGTGTGGTACTAATATTTAAAAAGCCATGTCCACTAATATTTAAAAATCCATGTTTCAGGGTATCTCTCAGACCTGCAGACCTCAGAAGGAAGGCCTGGGTTGACCAGGCGGATTAGGCCTTGCTCAAGTCTCTCTTGAGCTTCATAATTTTGTTGTTGTTTCTGTTTCTTCCACTTCTTTTCTCCCTATTTCCATTCTCCTCCTCTACCTCACCTTTCCTGGGATTTATTGACAACGTTACTTGTAAGAGATCAGAAAAGAGTTATATACATATGGGACAGGTTATGATTTGTCAGGATGTATTTTACATCTCTGAGGGATGAGAACACCAAATGCACTAAATATCCTTGTCTAGTTTAACATATTCATGTAAAGCCAAATCTATTGGCCTGAAAATCCACATTTTCTTTGTGTCTAAGGGAAACTTCACAGGCCACGTGTGATGTGTGGTGTCTGTGTGGTGGCACATCAATGTCTCATGAGAACTGTGCCAGCAGGTCACAGATTGACCTCCTGGAGTGTCTGTGTGTCCTTTGAACAGCTTTATAGCATTCAAAGCACTAGAACATGATTCCTTCTTTGTCATTCAAAATAAAGGCCAGCTCTCACACAAACACTTGCTCTGTTCACATGTAGCTTCATGACTGCTCTGTATGCTCAAATTTCATTTCACCACACACATTTAAGTACCCACCAGGAATTAGGTGCCAAGGAGGCACTAGGAGCACCTCCCTATGGCTCCATCTCTTCGGGACAGTGTCCCACAAGTGCTTTTAACTTAAAACTGCTGCCACTAATCTTACTCCCCACCTTGGACCTGACAACAGGAAATGCAAGAGCTGAAAAGCAGTGTACCCCTTTTCAGATCAGTGTCCAACTCACACTCATCTTCCATGGTGAGAAGACTCCATCATCTAACTTCCCTGTTCTCGCCCTCACTGCCACAACCAGTGTCTACCTACCACGCCCCATTGCAGGCAGTCCTGACTTCTGGTGGTTTGGCCAAGACTTTTCAGCTTCACCCTAGTGGAAAAGCAAAGGGCCTTCAGTAGAATGTGTCCTTAACTTTTGAATTTTACTTTGTCAGGGAGAGCAATATTTGGTGGACACTACTGTTAGGGTGCCAGGTATGGCAGCTGCCATCAATCTCACAACATAATTACCAGGGTCTCTCCAGGTTATATGTGTCACATGATCTCTGAATTACAATAGTTTCAACTTACCCTGGGTCTGTCACCCACATTAAGACATTAGACAAAGGATCTGCAAGTGCCTCCTCCACTGCCCTCACATCCACTCTTCCCTTCATCTGAGCCTTTGGTTTTTTGACACCCGATGTCTCTCCCTCAGGTCTCTAGCTGCGATTTATGCACCTGCCAGAATCATTTCTCTAAAATAAAATCTGGCCATGTCACTTCTGACTTCCCCGCCTCACAGTTTCCCTCCTTTGTAGTGGGATCAGGTTAGAAGACCCAATTCTTCGTCTCACAAAGCCTGTCTGACCTGCTGCCTCTCTCCCAGCCTCCTCCCTCCAGGTTCTTCCCCAGGTTTTAGCTTTTCCTCTCATCTGACCTCACACAAAGAACCCAGCATGGGGTGCTCCTGCTCCTCTAAAGCTTTTCTCTGCCATTCCTGGTTAAGGGCCTATTTTTCTACTCAGTTTTCAAGAGTTGGCTAAAGGATCACTGCCAACAGTACTGTAAAACACAGAACCAGAAGGGAGAAAAAAAGTACCTGCTACAGAAAAAATTGGGTACATTGGTGGAGAGAAGTGGACACTGGTAAATGGATTGTTGTTAGATGTTGTCTACCTGAAACACAATCATGAGTAACTCCGTCATTCACAGTGATTCAATAATAAATACACTTTTTAGAAAGAAAAAAAAGGGTCACCGCAAGGCACTTGCTGATTTCTCTGTAGAGTTGTTGGTGCTCCTTTCCATACCCTCAGAAACACATTTATTTGAGAAACACATTTACTAATTTTCCTCATACCTGATTGGAAGGATGTTTTGTTACTTGTTGATCTGTCAGCTCCCCCAGGTAGACCATATTTCTCCAGTTGCAGGGGTGGGGTTGGGTGGTGCTGAAACAAGCCAAAGGGTGATAGTAACCTCTGATACGATAGGGGAGGAGGATGAGGGACACTTTCTGTTTGTTCACTTAAAGAGGGTCAACCGCCACCATGCTCACGGCCACTCTCCACACGTTCAGGCTGAGCCTCACCCATGAGTGAATCCTCATAAAACCCAGGGATGCAGAACTTCTGATTGAAAACTCCAGATTCAACGGAACTGGGAATGGGCAACCTCTGCATATGTCGCCCTGTTTCCAGCAACTTGGCGGTCATGCCCACAAGCCACCTCTGGCTGGTGCCAGATTATCTCATCAACAGCCATGATCCAGAGACTCATTGTCTTTCTCTCTTGGAAGAGAGCATAAAACAACTCACCATAGCCATGCCACTGGACCCTGCACCACACTGTTACATTCGGGGCAGCCCAGAGGGAGTTGGGTAAGGGCACTCCCCTCCCCAAGAGACCCAGTCTTGGCAGCCGAAAGTCTCCAGAACTCAACCACCACCACACTCACGGGTGCCTTCCACATGCTTGGGCCGAGCCTCACCCTTCAGTAAACCTATCTCTCTACCATGCGGCCACATTTGTGGCTGCTTGACATCTCATACCTCACACCACTCATACTCCAAGTGCAATGCACCACATTTGATGGGGCATAAAGTAGAAGGCTACCATTCTTTGAGGGAAATATATTTTAACATATATATATACATATATATGTATATACACACAAGGCTCAACTCTTTTTTTGTTTTTGCTTTTTGGGTCACACCCGGCGATGCACAGGGGTTACTCCTGGCTCTGCACTCAGGAATTACTTCCTGGTGGTGCTCAGGGGACCATATGGGATGCTGGGATTCAAACCTGGGTCGGCTGCATGCAAGGCAAATGCCTTACCTGCTGTGCTATCACTCCAGCCCCCACAAGGCTCAATTCTTAACTCTTATGTTAGTAATCTCTTATAGAAGGGCTTACTGGCCCCTGGGTGAAATACAACAATCTCCACACACTCTCCTCTAAGGAAAATTTTTTGGAACATTTTTAGTGTTTTTTTATAACAAACAATACAAAATCAACTATTTTGGTTCTTATTTGGGACAGGTGTTGAGGTTAGGAATGAAAACATACAAAATATGGTGGTGGGAAGGTGTAATGGTGGTGGGATTGGTGTTCAAATAATAAATGTAATCAAATATTGTAATCTACTTTATAAAAATAAAATTTTAAAAATTTTATTTTATTTTATTTTATTTATTTATTTATTTATTTTTTGCTTTTTGGGTCACACCCGGCGATGCACAGGGGTTACTCCTGGCTCTGCACTCAGGAATTACCCCTGGCCGTGCTCAGGGGACCATATGGGATGCTGGGATTTGAACCCGGGTCGGCCGCGTGCAAGACAAACGCCCTACCCGCTGTGCTATCTCTCCAGCTCCCTAATTTTAAAAATTTTAAAAGAAGGTAATTTTCCAGGGAGGGTGCTGAGTAATTTTTTTTCTGATAAAGGTTATGAGACTTATGTGATTTTTTTTTGTTAGTCTAAATAGTTTGAGGAATCTCTGAGCACCTTTTCATGCATCTCATATCTCTCACTATTCCCATGTAGTTCAAGTCTAAGATTGCAATTGATAGTCAATTGGTGCTTATGTGGGAGGTAAAGAAATATAAGCATGCCTTCTTTCTACCCCTCTTCTATCAATAATTATGATAATGTATTTACATAATTTGTAAAAAATTAACTAGCAATGTGTGATAGGAAGCAATAGTTTTGCTGATTTGGGAGAAGAGAAATATTATTTATGACTAGGAAGTCAAAGAAGGATTTGATTGGTTCTTGGAGAATTATCTGTTATTCAGTATGCAGAGAAGGAAGGAATAAAGACAGAGGAGAAAAGAGAAACATCATGAACTTAAGTGTGAAATCAAGTGTGGGACATGCTCAAGGATGAAGGGGGTACAGGTGTGTAGGATAAAATAGCCTCAGGTAGTTTAGGTTTATTGGGTTGTTCCCATCACAGTGCTCCCTTTCCTCTGTGCTTATTTGTAACTTCTTTCTTTGTGCTCCATTGACTTGTAAATATCATTTTTCTCTTCTACTTAAATTCTTTGTATAGTATATTCAGAGCAATGTCCTTTTTGTATGGGCACAGGAAGACAGTAGTAAATGCTATGCTTTTGTTATGTGGGAGTCATTTGACTCTAAATGATACTTTCCTCCTGGGCATCTGTTCTCTCCACCTAAGCCTCAGCTGCCCTTACTTCCTAGCACCCCCAAAAGCAGGGTCCCAACGAGGGACTGGATGGACCCAGGGCAAGCGGTGGGCTATGTGCTACCCTGGCATTGAGATGGGCCTGGCCAAAGTGCCTAATGCTTAACTACAAATTAAGAGCTTGGTCATGGACAGATGCTGTCATGATCCAAAAAGCAATAACTAGATTTGGACCCTGCTAGGGTTAGGAATGATTAATCTGGCCTGAGCTCTGTAGTCGGAGTCTGTGGCAAGATGTTCCCAGGAGAGCTGCCCTACAAGCTTCACTGTATCTTTTACTGTGGCCATACAAAAATAACTAAAGGAGAAAAACACCTTAAGTGGTATTTTGCCCATGGGCCTTCAGGAGGGGCTTTCTTATGTTGCTTTTGCTTCCAGACCATGTGGATCTTGGGCCCAGAGGGCAAGTTGAGAGATATAAATTGGGGTGGAGAGCGAAGTTGAGGGGGTCGAATCAGAATCTAAGAGAAGCAGCGAGGGGTCGAATCAGACTCCAGGAGAAGTAGTGAGAGGCTGAATCCAGGCCTGAATCCAGAGAGCTGGGATCCAGGAATGAGGGGCAAGGAAGAAAGAATGTGTGAGATGGAAGAAACGAGAGATTGAATAAATGGTAACTAATCAGCAACCAGCTTGGTTCTTGTTCTTGTTCTTCCTTCGCCTGCCCATCACCTACAGCCGTCCTGATCCTGTCCATACACAGTGCTAAAGAGCACCAAATGTGGGCGGTGAGAGAGGGCTGTCCAGAGAGCCCGAGAACACACATCCCAGGTGGAAGTGGAAGGAGGTAGAGGGGTCCAGGCTGAGGCTCCAGCAATGTCAGGCTCAAGAGTATGGATTCAATCCTGAAGGTAGGAGATAAAAATTTTGACCATGGAAGTCACTGTTGGAAATTATATTTTAGAAATAATTAGCAGGTAGCATGTGGAATGTACTAAAGTTGGAAAAACAATCTAGGAAGCACAGGGTGAGACCTCCTCCATGGTACTGACAAAAGGAATTTCAGAGAGAACATCAAGAGAAATCTTGAGGCTGAAATGTAATGGCCAAGCTAACCCATTAATTTCATGCCAGGATTTTAAAAAATGATTATTTTGATGTCAGGAAATTAATGAAAAGCCTAGAATTTGAGAGACGGCAGTTCATTTTGTTTGAGATTGGTTTCATTTCAGAGAACTGTGGAAAACTGAAAAAAAAGTTCCGAACAATGAGAGATTAAGATAATTGGTGGTGGTCAAGAATACAGGCCTAGCCAGACTAGACCTGAACACCCAGGTCACACCGGTAATTAGACGAGTGATGTTAGCTTTCCCTTTCCTCTGTAAGAGGCACATAATTATAGAATTTACCTCAGAGATGTTGGGAGGATGAGTGGACCTGGTCCACAAAGATACTGCACACATGCGGTAAACGTTGGCCATTATCATTCCCAATGAGCATGAATATTCTTGGAGCTGGAGCAATAGCACAGCGGGTAGGGCGTTTGCCTTGCACGCGGCCGACCCAGGTTCGATTCCCAGTATCCCATATGGTCCCCTGAGCACCGCTAGGAGCAATTCCTGAGTGCAGAGCCAGGAATAACCCCTGTGCATCGCCAGGTGTGACCCAAAAAGAAAAAAAAACCAAGCATGAATATTCTTTAAAGTACAAGACATTTTATATTGCCAATAAATTATGTAAGGTTATTATAAATAGTAGCCATAGTGTTCCATGTTATAATAGGGAAGCCACAGCTCAGGAGGGTTAAACGAACATCTAGTAAGTAGTAGGGCAATGCTCAAATTCAGGTTTTTCTTGACAAATTCCCCGCTATTCTACTGACCCTGATGGCTCTGATTCAGGCGGAGATTGGGAGTGAGAGGGGGTGTTGTTGAGAGGGCGAGGGTCAGACACCAAACCTCCAAACACTACCAAGTTTTATAACTGGGTTTTGGTGCAAAAATGGTTCTAGTAATTCACCCTAATGATAATCCTGAACAAATGAAGGTTATCAACTCTAGAAAAGACAATTGCATTCTTTGGGAAGGGGTCCTTATAGGTAATTTAGTGTCTGCCAAGTATTTGTTCAGCACTGGTACTCCTGATATCCATCTCACACCTAGAGCATTCCAAGGCTCTGGTGTATATTCAGAGCTCAGTCTTCTGTAATTTAGAAGACAGAATACTAATATCAGTATGATAGCTGTCAGCAAGACTCTCACCGGCAGAAACAGCTGCCTATAAATCTCACATTTCAAGTGATTCCTGCAGCATTCAGAAGATTGGGAAACTGGGCTGAAGATGAAATTGACAATGAGTTTCTGGTGGTAGTTGTGAAAATGGTTATTGCTAACCCCTTTCTGT
This sequence comes from Sorex araneus, assembly GCF_027595985.1. Lineage (NCBI taxonomy): Eukaryota > Metazoa > Chordata > Mammalia > Eulipotyphla > Soricidae > Sorex > Sorex araneus. Next base: position 95,751,470 of record NC_073306.1, read on the forward strand.
CTGTGAATTACTGCTTAGCTTTCTTTCTGGACATCTGGAAAGAAGAAATCTTTGGGGACATTGCTAGATAAAGCTGGCTTACCTTAGATTCTTGAACAGACAGAATGTCTAAGAATAGACTCCAAAATGAGACACAAGAGGACTGAGAACACCATAAGAACTGGGTGTTTTGTTCACTTATTCTAATAACTCCTTTGATTCAAGAAGCAAATCAAGTCATGGCATAATGCCATACTGAATGGACAGTAAAGAGCACTGGAGAAATGATAAGCACTTTTGAAAAAACCGTATGATTCAAAAAATGTAAGGAATGAGACCAATCATATCTTTCCACCAAAGCATCAGGGTACAGGCCGGGGTATTGGTGTAATGAAAAGTGGAGACAGGAAATTTCAGATTCTAATCCTGCCTCGGAATACTGATTCCATTGTGGCCAAGGGAATTTTTTTTTAATTCTTTCTATGCCTCTTTTCCCACATCTATAAAAAGTAGTTAATCAAAGGTTTTGCTGAGATTTAATTAGTTAATACTCTAAAGAGCTTTGAAGATGAAAAGAAGATTATAAATATCTCCAGTTAAGTCCAGTTTTAAGATACAGATGGAAGTTAAGATAGAATGAATCATATAGTTCCAAAAATAGCTTGGGCAAGTGAAGGTGTTTTAGCTTTGATAAGAAGCATCCCGTCATACTCAGATGTTTCATTTGTGAGAGGAATGGCAGGACCCTCTTGGGTTTTTGAGCATTTTGTTCAGAGAAACAGAAAATATATATTTTTGTATAAAACAAGAAATTGGAAGAAACAAAAATACAAGTAATTTGGTGAGTCCTCTGCATATTGCAGGATAATCTGACCACAAACTTAAAATGAGCCTAGAGAGTGGACCTGGATCTTCCTGGCCACGCATGGGTCAAATTGCTTTTCTTGATCAGTGCTTTGAGTGTACGTGTGATGTGATGCTGTTATATGCATGACGGAGAGCAGCAGAGCACAGCATGGTGAGAGATGGGTCTCATCCCAGTCCTGCCTTAGCACTTCTAGCTGTGTGAAGATGAGCAAGTCACTTTATTGGAACCTTGGTGGGGTCATTCCCTCCTGCAAGGAGGAAGAGAAAGAAGAAATTTAAATTGTTCGCGGAATATAATAGAAGCCACTGGGATCTCTTAATTTTTATAATAATTTTCACCCTAATTATGTTCTTTGCTTGGGCATGGGGGGTTATTCCTGGTGATGTTTCAGGCTCCTTATGCAGTGTTCAGCACTGAACCCAGGTCAGCCACATGCAAAGGAAAGGAGTGCCTTAACCTTGTATCTATTTCTAACTCTGCTCTTTCTCAACCTAGATTGTCTTTCTTGAAGCTTATGAAATACCAACATGTTGGATTATAGTTTTCAATTCAGAGCTTTGGGGTTGCTGGTATCACTTTACATGTTTTCCCTGGAGACCCACAGTCTTTATTTCCAACAAGAAACAGCATTCAGTAGGGAGATGTAGGGAAGTCTCTGTTTTCAGTCAACGTTATTTCAGGGGGAAACTTGACTAGAAAAAAAAAGGCCCCAGATTGTTTTGAAGTCCCAGCTCATCATGCAGCTGTCTTTCTATTTCATTGCCTTGCAACTGACATCCTGATATTAAATTCCTGAAAATAAAGCTTTCTGAAAACATGACTTCCTGTAAAGGGGCTAAGGCCTGGGACCACATGCTTGTGCTTTGTAGATTATATCTCCCCCAAATGACTGAGGTTCTTGTGTTTGAAGTGAAGGTGCCCAAGCAGGCTTTCCTGTGGGGGCACATGGGATAGAATTGTGTTCCTCACAAATTACAGTCAAAATTCCTTCCTGAGATTCACAAGGACCTAGAATGGTTAGAAAGAATTATAGGGGAGTTTGGATATAGAGATCATGAAATTTCCCCCCAGCCCCCATTTCATTGAAAGGATGCTGAGTTCTAGGTCTTTAAAAGATGTACATACAACATGTCTCAGACCATTTCCCCAGACATACAGATACTACTCGACTACCATGCATGAGTCAATCTAGCAATGTGTCATTACTGCCTAGGAGAAACATCATTTGGATCTACAGGTCACAAAAACATGAGTGTCTAATGAGTAGATTAAGATTACCTTTAAATTAAGTGTTACTCAATAGCCAGAATATGGAAACAACCCAACTGCCCGAGAACAGACAACTGGCTAAAGAAATTTTGGTATATCCACATAATGAAATACTATGCAGCTGTTAGGAGAGATGAAGTCATGAAATTTGCTTATAAGTGGATAGACATGGAGAGTATCATGCTATGTGAAATGAGTCAGAAAGAGAGGGACAGATATAGAAGGATTGCACTCATTTGTGGAGTATAAAATAACATAACACAAGACCGACACCAAAGAACAATAGATAGAAGGGTCAGGAAGCCTGCCTCATGAGCGGGTGGGGAGAATAAAGCTGGAATAGAGAAGGGATCACTAAGAAAATGATGGTTGGAGGAATTGGTCAGGAGAGGAGATGTGTGCCGAAAGTAGAAAAAGGACCAAACATGATAGATAACCTCTCAGTGTCTATCTGCATTGCAAACCATAATGCCCAAAAGCAGAGATAGAGTATGGGGAATATTGCCCGCCATGAACGTAGTGGGAGGGTGGGAAAGGTGGGGGTATACTGGGGATATTGGTGGTGGGGAATGTGCACCGGTGGAGGGATGGGTGTTTGATAATTGTATGATTGTAACTCAGACATGACAGCTTATAACTATATCTCACGGTGAAGCAATAAAAGTTTTTTAAAAATTAAGTGTTACTGCACAACATATGCAGTCTTGTAAGTCAGAGTTACTACAATATAAATAAATATAAACTACTTAAACTTAGCATCAGAGAATATTAGTACATTGGGCAAGACATTGCTTTGTTTGTCGTGTATGCTGGTCTAGCACCAGTATGGTCTCCCACACATTGCGAGGAGTGATCCCTGAACATAGAACTAGGAGTAAGCCCTGAGCACTGCTGAGTGTGGCCCAAGCCCCTCCCCCAGCTCCCCAAAAGAGAACTTAAGCAAAACAAAAACAATTTCAAACAGACACAATGAACTGGGTGTTCTGAGGTTATAAAAGAATGCGAGGAACAAGAACATGAATGAAGGAATTTTTACATTTGGCCTGTTGGAAACAATTGGTTTGTTAGATACAAAGTTAACACCTAATTGCCACCTTCCTTCCACTTCCTTCCACTCTCCACCTTTCTTCATGGATGTCTCCAGTGCTGTCAGCAGTAGTGTCTGGGTGCAGGGGCGAGAGATGGGAAACGAAGAACCATGCTGGACAGTGCACACGTTTTAGACTTTGGCTCCACATTCCTGTTTGGTTCATACTAGTGTTGGCGATTGTAAACAGCTGCAGCTTGATTTATTTTTTATATTTATATATTATACATAATATAATATATTTATATTTTCTTTTCCTTTTTGTTTTTGGGCCACACCCAGCAGTGCTCAGGGGTCATCCCTGGTGGTGCTCAGGGGACCCTAACTGGTATCAGGGGCCACACACAAGGCAAGCATCTTTCCCCTGTGCTACTTCTCCAGCCTAGCGTGTTGATCTCCCTTGATTAAGATGTATGCAGGTGAGAAAGCACGAATAGGGTTGGTCTTGGGTAGCAAGCTTCACTCACAGGTGAATTGCAACATGATGAGAAACTCCAACTTGGACCATATCCTCTGGTGTTTCCCCACTTTCATTTAGTATTGATAGTTCGGAAATAATATGAGTTTTCATCATCTCATTTTCCTCCTGTGTTCTAGCTTATGAACCTATTTCAATTTCACTTATTATCATGAGATGCAAATTAAAATGAATTCATTTTTGTCCTTTATCAACTTGGTAAGATAAAACAATGTTCAATGTGGCTAAGGTACAGGTGAAATTGGCATTCTAATGAGTATGAAATACAATATTTCTGGATATATATTCCAGAAATCCTTAAAAGTACTTTTAAAAAATAATACTTTATCTGACTAATCCCAGTTCTAGGAAACTATTACAAAGAGGTAATTAGAAATGTTGTTAAAAACTTTTATGTACAAAAACTACATCAAAGAGGCCAGAGAGGTAAAGAGACTGCCTTGCATGAGGTCAACCCTGATTTCATTTCTGGCACAACCTTCTGAGTACTGCCGGGAGTGATCCCTGAGCATGGATCCAGGAGTAAGCCCTGAACACCACTTGGCACGGTTCAAAAAATTCAAACAAAAAATTGAACTAGAATATACAAAATATTTTAAAAAATAGTGGGGCCAGAGCAATTGTACAGTGTATAGGGCATTTGAAGGTAAGGCAGAATGGGTAGGGCACAGACCAGGGTTCAATTCCTGGCAACCCAGATGGTCCACAAAAACCACTAGGAGTGATCCTTGAGCACAGATGTTAAGACTTAAGCCCTGATCACCGCCAGGTATGTCCCAAAAACAAACCAAAAAGTGGAAATATTACACATGTCTAAAAGTAAAAGACTGTTATGGAAATTAACCCTATTTGGATCATAAAACATTATGAAAAATAATAACATGCAAAACTGTAGGGCCTGGGATGTGACTTAGTGGTTCAGATACAATTTACATATGTGAGGTCCTGGATTTGTTCTCTGGCACAACCAACATGTGCCTGCTACATTTTCATTTTTGTAAAATATAAAACTGCTGGAAAGATATATGTGGGGGCAGGGAGAAATATACATGTAAATATATACTATGTTTACTATACTTTTATCTGAGTAGAAAGTTATGGACAATTTTTATTTTCCTTTTTATAGCTTTTTAATTGTCTCTTCCCTGCATTTTTCATAATAAGTTTTTGTACTAGGAAAGAAATGAGCTTTTATGCTAAGATTAAAAATTTAAAACAGCTATAGGATATCACTACATGACTATTAAAATAGCTTAATAGCAAACATTTTAAAGGATGCAGAGAAACTGGTTCTCTCTTATATTACTGGTGGAAATTTAAAATGGTACACCCATTTGGGCACATATGCTGCCTGAGCCCATGTGCTGCTTGTGCCCACATGGCCGAGCACATGTGGTGCCCAAGCACATGTGTCGCCTGCATCTCCCCCCTTGAGATGTGTACTTTCATGCTTTCGTGTCCAGTGCTAGAATGTGTGTAGAGCTCTCTCCATCTTCGGAGGAGCCTGCGTTCTTTCTTGAGCGCGTTACTCCTACTGGTTTTTCTTTTCCACTTATCCCTTCCTCCTTCCCTAAGACCCTCTAAAATAAAATCTGCTACTTCAAAAAAATAAAATAAAATAAAAATAAAATGGTACACCCATTTGGAAGAGTACATGGCATTTTGTTTTATAAAACGTATGCTTACTGAACAGGCTAGCATCTAAACTCTTGGATCTTTATCCCAGAGAAAATAATATGCATTTTCACACAAACCTGTAAATGAATGTTTACAGAAGCTTTATTTGTAATTGATAAAAATGGGAAATAATCCTGATGTTCTTCAGTGTGAAAATGATTTTTAAAGCATGGTATATCCATTCCACAAAATACTCCTCAGCCGTAACAAAGGGATTGTTGATGCATTGAACAACTCGGATATATCTCAAGGGAATTATGCTGAGTTGGCAAGTATCTGAAAAATTCCCTACTACATGATTCTATTTAAACAGCAGTCTCGAAGTGACAAAAACGTGGGGGTGGGGAAGAGATGGATGGTTTCCCAGGATTAGGGAGAGGTTAAAAGAAAGAGGTGATTATACCTAAGGAGGTCGTGCTGGGAGCCTTTGTGGATGAAGCAGTCTGTCTCTTGACCGTGGTGATGATTGCATAAGGTGACAAAGTGACACACACAAAGTCCTCTCTCTCTCTCTCTCTCTCTCTCTCTCTCTCTCTCTCTCTCTCTCACACACACACACACACACACACACACACACACACACACACATACACATACACATAAGAGAGTGTGAGTGAAACATGAAATCTGAGGTGGGTAAATAGTGTGTTAAGATCACTATTTCAGTAGATCTATTGAGCTGCAAATGGTTGAACAAAATATTAACACAGTGGGTTACAGGTACACTGATCTTCTCTGCATTCATTTTTATAACTGCATGGGAATGTGCAAATATCCCAGAACAAAGAACTATAAAGAAATGGACAGGAACTCATGAATTAAACACAATTTAAGACACATTAAGCATCTACTACCTGATGTGTGCTACTTATCTGGAACCCAAATCAAATGATAAAACATGTAACATTGTGAGACACCACAAATATGAATGTGATAGTTAATGCCCTTAAGAAATTGTAAGTTGGGGGAGAGGAGACAGAGAGATAGCATTTGCAGTTAAGGTACTTGGCCTGTTGCAGCTGACTGTATGAGGTCCCCTGAGCACCACCAGGAGTGACCCGTAGGTGTGGCCCAGACCCTTTCCAAAGCCAAAAATGAAATTATAGGGACTTTTTATTTGCTTGTGACTTCATTTTGATGGTGCCAGGGATTACACTTGGTGTCCTAAGGTAGAAAGCGAAGCATGTGGTGTCCCTAAGGAAGGGGGATGAAGAGACTGGTAATGGGTGAGGTGTTGGATTTACATGCATGGTGAACCATCCACAGTATTGTGAATCACAGAACCTTAATCAATTTAAACAAAAGTTTAAAATAAAACAAAGTAAAATTGGGCTCTTACACATACAAAATAAGTGTTTTATTGCTGAGTTAGATCTCCAGTGCTATTTGGGTGCAATAATAGTATTGTGTGTGTTTGAAAACAATCCTATTTTTTTTAGAGATTGAAAGAAAATATTTCAGATGGAGTCATATGATACTTCCACATGCTTCAAAACATTATGAAAGCGGGGCTGGAGTGATAGCACAGTGGGTAGGACGTTTGCCTTGCACGCAAGCCGACCTGGGTTCAAATCCCAGCATCCCATATGGTTCCCTGAGCACCGCCAGGGATGATTCCTGAGTGCATGAGCCAGGAGTGACCCCTGTGCATTGCTGGGTGTGACCTGACCCAAAAATCAGAAGAAAAAAAAAACATTATGAGAGCGTAAGAGGTAGGGGTGAGTTGGTTTGACTTAGACACAAGTGGATGCATGGGTTGGCATATATTGCAATTGTCTGGGCTTGCATGCTTTGAAAATTCTTCATCATAGCATTTTCTTTTTAAGGAAAAATAAATTTTTAAGCCAACTTTTCAAGGAAACTGTGTCTTTATCGGTATAACATGTGGCTTCTATCTGAGCTGAGCACCTGCTTCCCTGCACCATAGTAGGCATTAAAGATGAGACTAAGATAATGGCTGCAGCTCCACAGGCTTCTTTTTTTTTCGGGGGAGGGGTAATCATAACACTTTAATAAAAAGGGGCAAATTGTGTTAATTTTTAAATTAATTTTATTAAAATTAATCGTGATTTACAAAGTTGTTCACTATACAGTTGTCTCAAGCATTTAGTGTTCTTAAACCACCAGTATGACCTTTGCTCCATTAATGTCCCCAGTTCCCTACCCAATCCCAACCTGCTCTCCACATACCTAAGAGGCTGGCAGGAGCGGGAGAATGCCAAGACCAGCAAGTGCATTTCAAGATGACCAGTGTTGGGGCTGGGGCAATAGCACAGCGGGTAGGGCGTTTGCCTTGCACCCGGCTGACCCGGGTTCGAATCCCAGCATCCCATATGGTCCCCTGAGCACCGCCAGGGGTAATTCCTGAGTGCAAAGCCAGGAGTAACCCCTGTGCATCGCCAGGCGTGACCCAAAAAAAGCAAAAAAAAAAAAAAAAAAAGATGACCAGTGTTTACGGTACAAATAGGTTTGTGCAATAGTTCAAGTACTGACCGTCCTTTCTGCCAGTGAATTGGGACAAATCTTCAATGACACTTCAGTCATGGTGAGGAGGAGAGTTCCTTAAACCTGACATGACTCCAGAAGAGGACCTAGAATTGCTGTTCTCCCATCAATGTTTTGCATTCCAGAGCCTCCAACCCCAGTGGTATTACATTCTCATAGTCAGCTGATGGCTCTCACCTTCCAGGAGGGGCTAGTGATGTTTGTTGAAGGCTTTTGAGCTCATATCACCACCCATCACCTTCAAGTCCTCAAACCTTTCAGCTGTGGCTCTATGATCCAAATATTGAATCAGGCAAACAGCTCAATAAGCCTTTTAGAAGGAAACTTAGCTGGGGGGAAGGGGAAACCCACAACATAATTGCATTTGATGAGGACAATGATTCATTCGCTTTGATCGGATAGAAATGCAATGAGACTGTTATTTTCTCACACACGCACGCAGTGTGTAGAGAAATAATCATATTAGTGACTGCCCAATCAGCTGGAATCATCTAAAGGATTCCATGCTGCTGACGGTATTAAGGCTATAAATTATGTTCCATAAAGTGTGGCTTCTCCGCAAAGCCACTTGGCAAGGGACTCTGTGATTAATGACACGTGAGGGAAAGTATGACAAAGGTGAGAACAAAAGGGGTAGTGGCCAACAAGGTCCAGGACAGTGGTAATAGCAGCAAGGTCCCTGGCACTTGGCCTAAGGGGTCAAGACCTTCAGTGCTGGGACCTGAGCAGCTCTCTGTGGATTGGATTTAAAAACAAAACAAAACTGCCCAACACTTCAGAAAAACAAAATCCTCTGTTCTGGATATTGCTGTTGACATGCATTATTTATCATTGCTGTGTTCAATTATTACTAAATAGAGAGTCAATAGATTAAAACATAAAAGACCTGCAGGAATAAAAATTGCCAAATAAAGGTAAATTTCCTCCCGGGATGCCTCCACAGCCTGGCCACTGGAGCAAAGGCTTTGTTTCAGGCTTCGCCATTTGTCACTATTGATTCTGCCCAGGAGAGAGGGGACGCGCTTTCTGCTGCCTTGACAGAGAGTGATGTGTCCTCCCTCCCAACGCAATTTGCAACCTTCGGGCTCATTTGAATTCTAACCTCTGGAGTCTTTGTTCTGATAGGAGAAACCCTAAAGAAATAATTTTTGTTGTGAGCCTCTGCTGAACAAATGAGTTTTGGAGAGTTACAGTGCTTTGGCCTCTGACATTAGGTTGAACACAGTGAGTGGACATGTCTAGAAGCAGAGAAAGGAGTATCCACCAGGGTTCAAATGAGACAAGCACAATGCTACCACCCAGGTCAACCTTTGTGCTTTGTCCTTATTCGAGAAACTGCTCATTCATGGTTCTCCCAGGGTCTCAAAGCCCTGTCTTCTGGTTAAGAAAGACTATTTGTTGTGCAATGGATTAATGATCCAAGCTGTCTATTATTTTGATAAAAAGGAAAAACATTCATTCTAAGCAAGTCATAATTAATGAGAAGAAAATATTTTCCAATATAATTCAACAAACACCTATAGAGTGTCTGTCGAACACTTCTGCTAGGACACTGGGGATCTTTGTTCCTTTGCCCAGTGTTTCCCGGGCTCGGCTGCTCACCAGGCAGCAATCTAGGCTGGGGGCACAGTTATGAGTCAGCTACTTCCTTCTGGGCTTTAGTCCACTCAGGCTGCTATAGCAAGATACCATCCACTGGATAGCATATAAACAATAGAAATTCATTTCTCAATTTTCTAAAGGCTCGAAGTCCTAATCGAGGTTCGTTTCAAAGGAATTGGTGTCTGCTGAGAGCTTGCCAGTTCACAGTCATTGTCTTATTGTCATCTTCATATGGCTGAAGGGATAAAGGAGAACCTGGGTGTCTTTGACAGGGGCACAGAAAGGACACTGATCCCATCTGAGAGCTCCACCTTCATACAGTCACTGCCCAAAGGCCCCACTTCCTTCACCATCACATCAGAGGATGGGATTCCAACAAATAAATTTTAAGAAGACACACAATGTCAAGTCCAAAGTACCTCCCCTCATGGTAAAGGAAATAATCATTGAACAAATCATCATCCAATTAAGTAATGCACTAAAATTGTGGACACTGATGGTGATGTACAGGCACTATGAGAAAGTATAAGGTGTTTGTTCTGAGCTGTCCATGTGTTCATGGCTTTAGATATGTGAGGAAGATGGGAACCCAGAGGTGGGAGGTAGTTTCTCCACCAGCTTACAATAGATCTGGAAGCCAGCTACATGACTGAGTTTTTCTAACCTTCTGGTAAGTCCTACAATGGAGAGGGAATGGATGGATTCTAGGAGGGTCAGCCTCCCTGAGCCTGTGATTGACCTGCTATGGTATGAGAGCGAACGGGAATGATCAAGGTGACACAATGGAACAAGAACAAGACATAGGATTATTCTTCTTAGCTTGTCTATTGAAATATTGCCAACGCACAGTAAACAGAAAGTAATATGATTGTCCTTGTTATTATTTCTGCACTCAGATAAGTACTTCCATTTTTCAATCTCTCTTTTGAAAGATGAAAGGGAGGACATGGCAAGGATGAAACATTTTTTAGATCTTAAAATTTAACATTTCTGGGGCTGGAGTGATAGCACAGTGGGTAGGGCGTTTGCCTTGCACGCGGCCGACCTGGGTTCAAATCCCAGCATCCCATATGGTCCCCTGAGCACCGCCAGGAGTAATTCCTGAGTGCAGAGCCAGGAGTAGCCCCTGAGCATCGCCAGGTGTGACCCAAAAACCAAAAAAAAAAATTAACATTTCTTCTCCTATAGCTCAAATGTAGCAAAATAAGTCTTGATGAATGCTTTGGGGGAAAATACAAAGGTTCTGGGCAATGTAATGCAGCATGTGACTGAAGAGCAAGACAAACATGTGAACTGATTCTGTGAACTTTTTCATTCTAAAACTTTCCAATTCAACATCTATTTATTGAGCATCTACTATGATCCCATAAGTGAGGCAGACAAGGTCCTTGTCTTCATGGGGTATGTGTCCTAAGAAATGAGCTGGACGCTTGGCTGATAGAGTTGAGGTGATTAGAAGTGCAGTAAGAAGATAAAGTGGATGTTAGAAGATGAGAGTAATGGAGAAAGGTAGAAATTAGGCAATGAGGCTAGAGTACCTGCTGGAATCTAGCAGTCAAGAACAACCCCTTTGCAGGACCAACTCCATGCAGGTGGCACATCCAATTATAGGAGTCATTACTGTCATGTGAAGATTCTTCCCAAAGGTTCTTCTTCCTCTGCATTCACTATCTTAAACTTTATTATTATGTTATTTCCGAGCTTGTCCTTGGGGAGTGAAGCTTGGTGGGGCATTGGAGCATGAGTCCAGGTCTTGAGGACTCAACTATAACCTGGTCCTGCCTCCTGCCATCTAATTGGATGTCTTGTCTACCTGCTCCCCAGGGTCCCAAGAATCTATGGCCATTCTCTGCCTCCGTGGGAGCCTGTGTGGACACAGGGTGAGGTCACTTACAAAGATTTGCATTTAGCCCATAAGAATACTTATACCAGACATGGCATAAATAACATCAAAACACCCCATAACAGATCAGGATAGATCATCAGAAAAAAGGGGGAAACTTTTATTCCTGCCTTTTATTTTTAGGGGTATTTAGGACCACACTCAGCAGTAAGCTACCCCTGGCTTTGTGATAGGAGGACCACGTGGTGACAGGGATCAAACTGACTTGATACGCAAGATGAGCCCCTTACTATCTCTCCAGTCCTGCTCCTGTCCTTTGAACGAGAGGCCCTGGTTAGCATTTTCCTGGTGCACTAGGTCTTGCAAATTATGTTGTTGGCATTGCCTCTCTGAGGAGGAATGTCTGAGCAGAGATGTGCAGGAAGGGGAGATGTGGGTGTCAGCACAGTGGCAGAGGGAGTCTTAAGTGCTAAGGCCGCAGGCTGGAACAAGCTTGCAAAGCTGGAGAAACAGCAGGAATGCTGGCAGGGCTGGATGGCAGCCAGCAAATGTGAGTGTATATGTATGGGGGGTGCGGGTAGCTGAGCGCCAGGGCATATGGGCCATTTTAGCTCTTAATAAGGAGGCTGGATGGAAGCTGTGGGAGCATTTTAGGCAGGGAAATGACAGCTTGGTATACAATTATAAAGGCTGACTTTCCTGAAGATGGTGAGATTTTTCTCATTTTTTGGTCTATTAACCAATTCTATTCTGGCATGTCATTGAAGGGGTTGTGGCATGAAATAGAGCCAGTGAGCAGGACATGAATGCCAATGCCATGTAGGGTGGGGGCAGATGTGAAGGGAGCCACCATGGAAGGTTGAACCCCATCTTCTGTTGGAAGCTTGGGGAAGGGGATGGACACAGGAAGGAAGGAGTTGATGAAGGGATGAGTTCAAGGCCTAAATTTTTTCTGTTTAGTGGGTAGCCAAGAGATGTGCCAAGATTAGGGGATGACTAGAGAAGGGGATCTGAAGAGTTCCCCTTGGGATAGAAAACCACCTAACTAGACCTTGTTCTTGACCATTCCTGAAGAATTTCTCACTCTGAACTCACTCTCTTTCTCACTTGCCTATGGAGTTAGTGTTCACTGACTATTCTCCTCCCTTCCACATTGTGTCTCATCAATTTTGTCCTTCAAGCTAGTATTGTGTGTCTTCCTTCCCAGTCCAACTGACTCAGTCACCAGAGACACAAACATCTGACCTTTCTTTCCCTCTGTGATTAAAATCCTATCTGCTGTCCCTAGCCAAAATGATTCACTTGTTCATTCATTCAACATGTATTTATTGAGTATCTAGTTGTAGATTGAGGAGATAGTGCTGGAGAAAGAGGACAAGGTCCCGCTCTAAAAGGGCTTATCGCCTTATCAGGTAGACAGAAAATAATCAAGTCATTTTAGGGTGAGACAACAGTAGACAGAAAATAAAACCCATTGCCATGGGGAAAGCAACTGCAATGATCAGGAAGGTCTTTTTGCAGAGTGCATCATTTCAGACTAGACCCAGATGAGCAGAAGGAGAACACTGGGCTTAAGCGCCAGGAGTCACCAGGCAGGCACATACAGCATGAAGACCCTTGGGAATAAGGCTTCCTGGCTTTGTTTGGAAAGACAGAATGCTGGTGTGGCTTAAGAGCTATGGGCTGAGCTTGGGGTGCAGAAACAGCCGTGCTGGGATATTTTACAGTAGTCAAGAACTTGGAGCTTTAGTCTAAGTTGAAAAGCTCTAGTCTAAGCCTTAGGAGGGTTTCAAGCAAGGCAACAATGTGATTTGTTCTGCGTTTGTATCACTCTGACTGAGTGACTGTCTGACTCCTGCCTGGAAAATATAAAGGGGGGAAATATGGCTGATGAGTTCTGATGAGCAAGGCAGAGGAGAGCCTACACAGGCAGTGTCAGGGCAGAGAATGGGAGGCTATTTCTCGTGGAACTTGCTGGGCCATGTGGGGAAGAGGCTTGCTTGGAATTCACTTAAATTCTGCCCGATACTGTCATCCACAGGTGTGAGGAAAAGTCCCTGAGAGAAGACGGGGCTGAGCAGAAGATGTGTTCTACCTGCATCCCAGGAAACGCTACTGGCCCTCTCCATCACAGCTTCCCAAGAACCCACAAAAGAGCCCATGCATCAGCTTTGAGACAGGCCCCAGATGCTCTGGTAAAGGTAGAGCACATGACTAGCATGTGCAAGGTCCTGAGTTTGATCAGGGCCAAGAACACTGCCAGGCACATACTGGTGGTCTCAAGTACTTCCAGGTCATGTTCTTCACCACCAGGCCCCAGTGCTGGGCCAGGCATCACTGGATGGGGCCAGGGTCCCCGAGTTCCACTGCATGTGGCCCCTTTATATAGCACTGTAGCACTGTCCTCCCGTTGTTCATCGATTTGCTCGAGCGGGCATCAGGAATGTCTCCATTGTGAGACTTGTTACTGTTTTTGGCATATTGAATATGCCACGGGTAGATTGCCAGGCTTTGCTGTGCGGGCAGGATACTCTCGGTATCTTGCTGAGCTCTCCGAGAGGGACGAAGAAGTCAAACCCAGGTCGGCTGCATGCAAGGCTAATGCCCTACCCTCAGTGCTATCGCTCCAGCCCCTTTATATAAAAATAAAATAAAATAGTCTCCAACTTGCAAAGCTATAATGGGGAATGCTGGCCAACTAGGAAACTTCTTTAGTTTAGCCATGCTCCCCTACCCTCCCACAACCTCTAAGAGTCCAGAAACCACATTTAACAGGAAGGGTGAGGAGAGTTGCATGAGGGAGATAAGCTGGAAAAAAAAAAAAGACCATCCCCCACTCTGCTCTGCAGGAAAGAGGAGGGGAGCATCCAAATATCGATAATCACATGTAAATGCTTGCTTCAATAGGCTGTGAGTCTGACTTAAAGAAACCCAGCAAGGGCAGGACTATGCCCCATTTTAAGAAAAGGAGAAAGTGAAAATAGTGCTGCTTTCTGAGCATAGTTCAGGCGTCTTTACTGTTCAACATTCTCGTGCTGCACATATGGGGAAATCTTCCCCTGTCATTCTCTTGTTTCGAGAGCTCCATTCAGTGCCTCTTTCTCACCTCTTAGAATAAATCTAGACTCCGAGCACACAGTTTGATATTCTCTATTATCTGATCTCATCCATACTTCTCAATGAAACCTCTCTCAATTTCAAATGGACGTTGGACTTCAGACAAGTGATATTCTGTGCTTTGCAATAATATTTAACATTTATTTTGCTGAGTATCCTGTCACAAGTCCTCACAACAACCTTTTGACATAGGTGTTATGATTTCCTCCTCAAGACAGGAAGTGGATGAAAGCAGCTAGTCAGTGTTGAGGTTTGATTGTAACCCAGGCGGACCAGATACCTCACAGCTGGAAAGTTTCCTCTCCACACACTTCTATTTGCTCTCTGCCTGCTTTGCTTTTGCTTCCTGTCCTCTCCTCTGCTTGAACCAGTTCAGATTTTTTTCAAAGCCTCAGCTCAGAAGCTCTTCTAGAAAGCACTCTTAATTACTTCACACTTATCTCTATTCTCTGAACTCCCCAGATGTTTAATCCATGTCAAGAGCTACAACTGCAGCTTGTGCCATTTATTTTGCTATTGTCCCCTTGGGCATGTCAGTGGGGTAAGCCCCTCTAAGTTCCTTCAAGGATAAGGCTTGTCTGTGTTCCCTGCTGTTCTTGTATTCACCAGGTCCAGGTTCTCTGGCTCTAGTGCAGAAAGAGCAATAGAGAATTCACACAGTCCAAGAAGTGTAAATGACACTTAAGTGTATGAAAAGAGGCTGGACCTCATTATAACAAGAGACATACAAAACACTCACTGACTTTATCACCTGTCAGACAAAAATGCAAAAGTGTGGCAACATATTCTAAGGACAAGACTGGAGGGAAATGCGACTTCCCAGACACAGCAAGTGGGAACGCAAAGGGAAACAATCTCCCAGAAGGGGTCTGGCACTGTCTAGGAACATCATGTGCCTTTCTTTTGACCCAGTAACCATGCTTTGGGGAATCCAATGCTAAAGATGCATAGTCAAGAGAATAGGAAATGGTGCAAAGGACTAGAGTATATGCTTTGCATGCTGGTGCCCTGGGTTTGAACCTCAGCTATCCATGGTCCCCTGAGCATTGCTGGCAGTAGTTCCTGAGCACTGTTGGACAAACTTGCCTGCTAAAAGAATACATTGACAAAAACCTGGAATGTTGTATGTTGAAATTTATCCTCTTGAGTATTATTTGTTATAATAGGAGATTCTAGGAATTAAACAGCCAATAGCAATTAATAAATTCCTGGTTCAGAAACCATGATGCATCCATATGAAGTGTTTCTGGACTGGAAAAAGAAAGGATGGCTGCACTTTGCTTCGAATGAGCTATAATATCTATCGTAACATAAATGACTAGAAGAAGAAATATGAACAGTAGAGTTTGCTTGCATAAGAAAAGTAGGAACAAGGGACTGCTACAAAGTATAGTGGTTAGGGTGCAGGTACTTGGTTCAGATCCAATCCCTGGCATGATGTGGTCCCAAGAGCAACGCAGGTGCAATCCTGGAGGCCCTGGGCACTGCCAGGGCAATCTGGAAATCCCTAGAACGGCAGGGCCTGAGTAGTACCTCATTTGGGGCCCTGTATTAATACCAGCCTAATTGGCTGAGAATCACGGGACCAATGACTCAGGCCTTCTGAGCACAGCTTGGGAGGTCTCCCATATCCAACCCCGTAGGAGTGTGACTTTATATGTTTGCTTTACTTTTTTCCAAAAGGAAACAATAGAATAAACAACAAGAATAGTACTAATTATTATCTATGTAGGGAGAAATGATGAAGCTTGGAGGAAAATATGTTTCCCTGAATTTACTTAGCCTTATAGTTTTGACTTTGGAAGCAAATATTTTACATAATTCCAAACCAGAATTAAATTCAAATAAAGCATTAGGAATGCATACATGCAAATGCACACAAACATGCACGCACATACACACTGCAATTGAACAATTAAGTAAATGAATGGGAGCCAGGTTTTTTGCTGTGGGAGTGAAATATTATAGATAGAAAAAAGGAGGAAACCAGAATAATTCATGTGGTAATGAAGTAGACTTGGACACATTAGTTTGCACTCATGTTTAGTTTAGAAATTAATGGTTAGACATAGAAGTATTTATAGACATGTGTCTAGACACAGTTTAGTATACATGCATGGATTTCTTTGGTCTGTGACCTAGAGGGCTAGGAGCAATGATATCCCAATAACTTCCATATCTTAATCTCTAATACCATCCTCCAACAAGAGAATCCAGGACTCTTGGAGAAATAACTGATTGTAGGACAAGATGAAAGAAAACCTTGGAGCAAGTTGCAGTGTCCAAAAATAAAGTAATGGGATGGGCCAGATGATCACAAATGCCACATGCAAATGTTCCCAGTGGCAAAAAAATGGACCTATTTTAGCAACACATAAACAAATTAGAACTAGATTTTAACCAAAGATACAAAATAAATCTCTGTGCATCCACATTGATACAAAGAAGTGATAAACACACACTTCTGAGATCTGAGTATAGTCAAATTTGCCATGCTAATGAATTCCAAATCATTTACATAACTAACAGTCCCAAGAAGATGGGACATAGCTCCTCGCCTCTTGTGTGAGAGCTGTATGCAGGGGTGATTTTCTTCCAAAAAGGATAAGTACAAAGAAAAGAGGAGGCACTGGAGCGATAGCACAGCGGGTAAGGCATTTGCCTTGCACACGGCTGACCCAGGTTCGTTTCCCAGCATCCCATATGGTCCCCCGAGCACTGCCAGGAGTAATTCCTGAGTGCATGAGCCAGGAATAACGCCGAGTGTGACCCAAAAAGCAAAAAAAAAAAAGAAAGAAAGAAAGAAAGAAAGAAAGAAAGAAAGAAAGAAAGAAAGAAAGAAAGAAAGAAAGAAAGAAAGAAAGAAAGAAAGAAAGAAAGAAAGAAAAGAGGAAATTCCTGACAAACACAACCTTAGTCAGGTGATCAAGGTTAGCATCCAGAGAGATAAGCCATGTCGAGAGCATGGATCCTTTTTAGGGTATGATGAATGGGACCCTTTACTTCGGTAGTCTCAAAACACATCACTCAATACATCATTCCAGTCTCATCATGAGAAAAAGTGTCAGGAAATTCCGATGGTGGAACATACTATAAAACCCCTCACCAGAAGTCTTTAGACTCTTCCAATATCCTAAACAAGGAAAGAGTCAAGAGAACCCTAAGTTCTTTCATGTCCTAATGTAATGTATCCCATGTGGGATCCCAGCACACACAAAAGGGCAATAAGTAAAAATTAAGTTGTGTGAATAAAGTGTGGACTTCAGTCATGTATTAATGATGATAAATGCACTACCACATAAATAAAAGATGTTAATAATAAGGGAGACCACATATGGAATATGAGAACTCTTTGCCCAGGGTGGGTGAGTGGTGAGCAACCCTAGAACTTGGAGTGTAATCTCTAAATACCTTTTCCCACTGAAAGGAATCAGGACTCCTTGAAGACAGAACTAATTGCAGGTCCAAGGTAGATGAGCCTGGAATATCTTATTATATCTGAGAGTAAGGACATTATGAGAGAGACTGTGGGTCATACTAAACCAAATGAATAACCCTCCAGAGCCACATTGAAGGTGGAGCCAACTTAACGTAGAGTCCCGTTGGTCAAACATGGGACAGTTGGTCATGATAAAGAGAAACAACTACCACAGATTAAACACCTCAACTATACCTCAATCTTTAAGCCCATAAGATCTTTACCTCCAACCCCAATTGATATAGAAAACTTTTGTCATTTTTGGTATGCAGATTGTAAAAAATCACAAAGGCGGTGCATGCGGGGGAGGGGGAGACGCGATGATGCGCCCTGTCGTTCTGTTGTCCGAGGGCACTCAGGGCAGTTCTCTCTCGCACATGCCGCTCACGTTCGGTGCTCTCGAGCTGCTGTGTAAGGACCGGATCGGGACGGCTCCTCCTTGTGCTCTGCTTCTGTTGTGCCACTGTGCTCTCTTCTGTCTGTCTGTCTGTCTCTCTGTCTCTGTCGTCTCTCCTCTCCTCTGGTCTCTTCCGACCTCTCTCTGTCTCTGCTTCTGTGTCTTCTCTGTTCTCCTGTGTCCTCTTGTGTGTCTCCTTCTCTGTCTCATCTGTCTTCTTCTGTCTCCCCGTGCCCCCCAGTCTTAGTTTATATAGCAAATTACATAGGGTGGTGACACAAAGGTGGGTTTAACATTAACAAATCAGCAAAGAAGGGTAAGACCATTTCTTGAGGAGATTAACAAAATCTCATCTAAGGATTTTGATGCGATTACTAGGAGATCCGCTCAAGGGTGGGTTCCAAACAAGGGTGTGTCAAGGTGTGTCTCTTTCTTCCTTGCTCAACTAGTAATCCGCTTAAATAGTTATAGTAAATTTACTTCTAATATTTCTAGCAATGTCATTCTGTATGAGCACAGTAAGACATATAAACTTAAGTTAAAGTTTGTTTCTTCCTGAGGACATTCACTATATATTCCAGACCACAGTCCTCAGGCCAGGTTAGTCTTTCTAACCCCAGCAGGGTCCTAGTCTCATCGTTACTTTTGGATCATGACAGCATTTGTCTATGACCATGCTCTCAACTTATAGTTGAGTATTGTGGTGCTTTGGCCTGGCCCATTTAGATGCCAGGGTAACTCAAAGCTTGCCCTGGGTCCATTCTGTCCCTCATTGGGACCCTGCTTTTGGGGTGCTAGGAACTAAGGGCAACTGAGTTGAGAAAGCAGATGCTCGGGAGTAAATATTATTTGAGTCAATCAGCTCCCAAGTTACAAAGCATATTATAAACTGTCTTCCTGTGTCCATACAGAAAGGCCACTGCTCTAAGGTAAACTGAGTTCCTTGCGGCAAGGCTAAAAGGACAAACCCCATGTTATCCTACAGCAGGTGACTCTGATAAATAAAATGAAATGATATAGAGAAAGAACAAAGCTTTTATCTTCTGTTTCTAGTAACAAAGATGGTTTATCAACAATGAGATATCATCTCATCCACAGAGACTGGCACACATTCAAAAGAACAAAAGCAATCAGTGCTGGTGTGAATGTGGGGAAAAAGGGACTCTCCTTCACTGTTGGTGGGAATGCCGACTGGTCCAGCCTTTCTGGAAAACAATATGGACAGTCCTTCAAAAACTAGAAATTGAGCTTCCATATGACCCTGCAATACCACTTCTGGGAATATATTCCAAGGATGCAAAAAAGCACAGTAGAGATGACATCTGTACTATATATTCATTGCAATAGCTATTGTTCACAATAGCCAAAATCTGGAAACAACCCCAGTGCCCTAAAACAAATGACTGGTTAAAGAAACTTTGGTACAACTAAACAATGGAATACTATGCAGATGTTAGGAGAGATGAAGTCATGAAATTTGTTTATAAATTGATAGACATGGAGAGGGTCATGCTAAGTGAAATGAGTTAGAAAGAGAGGGACAGACAAGAAGGACTGCACTCATTTGTGGCGTATAGAATAGTATCACATGAGGCTGACACCCAAGGACAGTAGATACAAGGGCCAGGGGGATTGCCCCATAGCTGGAAGACTGTTTCATGAGCGGAGGGGAGAAGGCAGATGGAATAGAGAAGGGATCACTAAGAAAATGATGGCTGGAGGAACCAGTTGGGATGGGAGATGCATGCCAAAAGTAAATAATCAACCAAACATGATGACCTCTCAGTGTCTGTGTTGCAAGCCATAATGCCCAAAAGTAGAGAGACAGCATGGAGAATATTGTCTGCCATAGAGGCAGGGGGAGGGTGGGAAAGGGGGGGTATGCCTGGGATATTGGTGGTAGGGAATGTGCACTAGTGGAGGGATGGGTGTTTGATCATTGTGAGATTGTAACCCAAACATGAAAGCTTGTAACTATCTCATGGTGATTCAACAAAATTAAAAAAAAAACAAAACAAAGATGGTTTATGAAAGAAATTTCTTCTATATAGAAATTCACAGCTAGTAATTGCAAGAGAAAAGATAGAATTTTTAAAAGTCACCATTTTGTGACTCCTACCCAACCAGGAGTAGGACCAGGAAATGGTCAAACTGATCACTAAAAGCATTAAATAAAATGTTAATGAAGGACTTTTCAGTGGATGGATCAGTCTGATAACACTTAGGCCCACTGATTAATTTTTTTTGTATCTGACATCTCAACGGCTGCTCCTTCCAGATGAGAGTATAAAATGAGGCCCCCATAGACATGCCACCGGACTCTGTGCCAGGCTGTTTTCACTCAGGGTGCCCCAGAGGGGGCGGGTGAGAACCCTCCCTGCCCCAAAGGACCCAGCCCAGCAGCCAACCTCCACTACCCAACTGCCGCCACGCTCCAGGCCACTTTCTGGACACATTATAAAACACTTTCTACCCATTTTCCATAATTACCACACCATGTTTGATGCAGTTCAGACAGTAGGCAGAAAATCATAGAGAGTAATATACATACATATGTATATGTATTATATATATATATATATACACACACACACACACACATATATATATATATATATATATATATATATTGAAGAGCCCGGCAAGCTACTGAAAGTATCCTGCCAGCATGGGCAGAGCCTGGAAAGCTACCCATGGCATATTCAATATGCCAAAAACATTAACGATAGGTTTCATTCCCCTGACCCTGAAAGAACCTCCAATTGTTGGGAAAGATGAGTAAGGAGAGGCTGCTAAAATCTCAGGGCTGGGACGAATGGAGACATTACTGGTGCCTGCTCCAGTAAATCGACGAACAACGGGATGACAGTGACAGTGACAGTGATCTGAAATTGGAATTTTTTTGTGAAAGATACTGATTACAGGTATGTAATATATGAATTCTTTACTTTTTAAAAATTCTTTGCATTTTAAATGTAGAATCACATTTTATTTTTTTACATTTTTTAATTTTTGATAGAAGAGTGAGTCTTATACAGACTTTTCTTTTGTTTAACTTCTATATCATAGTTTGCAGTGGTACTGAAGTCATTGTTTTATAGTTACAGAGAACTGTTCCACATGAATCAGTCTTAACTAAAAGTAAAATATAAATGTTTTACTTTTAAAATATTTAAATGTTTTTAAATAAAACGTTAATGAAGGACTTCAGAGAAAATGTTCTTACACCTGTGGGATATTCTTGCTAAAAATACCAAATCTTGCTTCTAACTTACACAAAATAAGAGAACTTATTAACAGCTCCCCGAATTGGATTTTAGGGGTGAGTAATGTAATATATATAGATGTTTATTTATAACTGCATATCTGAAGCTTAATTTTATAATATAACATTAATTCAATTTTTTTTTTTTTTTTTTTTTTTTTTTGCTTTTTGGGTCACACCCGGCAATGCACAGGGGTCATTCCTGGCTCATGCACTCAGGAATGACCCCTGGCGGTGCTCAGGGGACCATATGGGATGCTGGGATTCGAACCCAGGTCGGCCGCGTGCAAGGCAAAGGCCCCACCTGCTGTGCTATCACTCCAGCCCCTCAATTAAATTTTTGATGTAAACTGAATAAACTTTTTTTTTTAAAGCAGCACAAGGGCTAGAGAGATAGGCTAGAAGTTAAGGCACTTGCCTTGGGCCAAGCCCAGCTCCACCCCTGGCACCGAGTATGGTCCTCATAATACAGAGCCAAGAGAGGCCACAAGTCAGAAAGATAAATAAATGAAGTAAAATAAACAACACCATAAGGATACCCTTTGTCAAATCCAAAAAGCAGGAAATTCCACAGACAAGTGCTTGACAAATTTGTAACATTAAATTTGTTAAACAATAACAAATATGTAATGTTAAAATAAGAAGAGGGGCAATCAGAGAGATGGCACAAAGGATAAGGTGCTTGACTTGCACACACACCTGACCTGGGTTCCATCTCCAGCATCCCTTATGATCCCCCAGACCCTGCCAGAAGTCATCTTTGAATGCAGAGACAGGAGCAAGCTCTGAGCATGGCAAGGTGTGGCCCAAAACCCCAAAAAGTAAACAAATAAAATGAAACGAGATAATGAAGAGGAGAGGGCTAGCTCAGAGGTAGAGTGCTTGCCTTGCAGGTGTGAGGCCCTGGGTTTGATCCCTTATACTGCAGAATAAGGGGCCAGGAGGGTAATACAACAGTTAGGATGCAGGCCTAGTATGCGCCCAACTGGTGGGTTTCCAGCACTGCATGTCCCCTCCCCCCTCCCCTGCCAAAAACACCAAGTGACGGGGCCGGAGGCCCTCAGCCTGCCAGATGGTGCGTATCCCCTACACTTCAGGGTTAAAAAAGCATCACATCCCTGTGTCCTTGCACTGAATTGTACACCTAGCTGGACAAGAATTTCCCACCCCAGACCTCCTGAGCATCCTTAGGGAGGACACCCATAAATATAATTGAATAAAATAATGAAGAGACATGCCAACCAAACACAATGTGTATATCTCTATTGATCTTTTCCTGAGTAGAACAAATTCAAAAATGTATTTGAGACAACCGTGAAAATCTGATAATGTTAAAAAATTCTAGTCAATGTTGTTGAGTGTGATGATGGCATTGCAGTTAATATTATTTTTATAGAAAACAAAAAGAAATTCCTATTAGAAGAGTATACTAAACAATGAATTGAACATGGTGACTCAATAAAAAATTAAAAAAAAAAAAGAGTGAATTGATAAAAGGATGAGATGACTTGCCTGGGACTGATTTCAAATATCCAGCCCCATCTCCTCCAAAAATAGTGACATAGGATGAGAAGAATCAAAACAGTAACAGAGTGTTACTAATTGCTGAAGCTGAATGATGGGTGTAAAGTTTAGTGTATTCTCTTTGACTTTGTGTTTGTCTAAATATGCTCATGATAAATAGTTAGAGCAAGTGTTTTTAGGGCATAGAGATGTAGTTCAGTAGTTGATGTTATTACATGTTGATGTTATAGTCCATGTTATTTACGTGGACACACTAAGGATTGATCACCAATGCAAAAGAGAATTGCTGGGGACAGAGAAATAGTACAGAAGGTACTTGCAGCAGGTTTCATCCCCAGCAACATATATGAATCTCCAAACCCCATCAGGAGTAATCCCTGAGCACAGAGCCAACAGTAAGCTCTGAACAGGGCTGGGTGTGACCCGAAAACCAAAAAGAAAAAAAAATGCTAGTCAAAAAATAGATATACATTTTGTGCATCATGGAAACTTGGGTTCTAGACTTAAAAACATCAGCCCTGGGCCTGAGAGAGAATTCAATGGGCTAAACTTATGCCTTGCATGCAGGATACCTGGGTCGCATCCAAGCACTGCTGGAGTGGTAAGCACAGAACTGAGAGGAGCCCCTGAGCATCATCAGACTCGTGGCCCAAAACAAAAACTAGAAATATTCCAAGGGATTCTGGCGCATGTCAGACTGAGAGAATCAGCTGCACTGGTAGCTCTGTTCCAGCTAGGAAACACATCCTTCGTAAGTATTTATTGAGATCAGACGAAGTCTATACTTCTATTGGAAATTGAAGCTGAACTTTTTTTTTTTTCACGTAGAAAAATATGGGAACAAGCAAATATGCTGACCTCTGGGAAAAGAGCAGCATTTCAGGGGTCTGCGCGGGAAGCCCCGCTATTCCTGAAGCCCCAAGTCATCGCTGCTGTCAGGCCCATTTCATAACAGGCTGTTCTGGATTCTCATTAATTGAAGGATCAGCTGGATTCTCAGAGACACCAGAGAGGGTGCCAGATCTGGAATCCTCTTTCCTCCAGCTGTTGGGCTGAGCGTGCAGGGAGTTGCTTTTGTGTGATTTGTGTGGGCTCTGACCATCTCTGGGTCTCTTCCGCACAGCTGCAAAGAAATGCCTGTGTTCTCTGAGACTGACCCTTCCCTCCTCTCAGCTTGCTTACACACATAATCCAGCTCCCTTACGGACAGCAGTAGAGCAGGAGCTGGCGGAGCCAGTGCTTCTATACAGCACTTCCCCCCCCACCCCAGGTCTGTAAGAAGGCAGGTCTGCTTAGGTGAACCAGAAGTGAGAAGCCTCAGGAGGCACCTGAGCTGCTGAATTTAATTGGGCTGCAGCTGCTTTGCCTTCCGGAGCTCTCTCCTGGTTCAACCAGAAGACAACAGGGATTTACCAGTTAATTGGCTGTTTCTCCGAGTGTCATTCACTTAGGCACTCTCCCCTAGCCTTTGTTGCTACAAAATGTTCCTTTTTAAATAATTTGCTTGCCTATGGATCCTAAAGGAAAACGTTCCACACTGAAGTCTTCAGGATTTGCTCAAGAGCCCAGTCTATTGTGGGAGGTGTGTGTTGTGGGATATGGGTGTTGCTGAGAACAGAGAGCCAAGAGTGGCTGAGGCTGGCAACCAGGGTTATCTGTTATATAAAGGAGCTGGCCAGGATTCAAGTCTCAGAACCAGTTGGACAAGTTAAGGAAGTTTCTCTTTCTTTCTCACCACTCAGGTGAACAGAGGAAGCATTCAACTTCCATTAGGCAAATGGTTTACTTGAATTTGTTGGGAAAGACCAGCAAGCTAGGGTTTAGGTTTAGAGGCTCTCTCATCAGTTTTGATTAGCACCTAATACGACCCCCCAAAAAACAATAACAACAACAATAATAATAATAAAATCAAGAAAAATATGGTTGAGTAAGAGCTGGTCCCTCCAGGTCTCACTAAGTTGCTGGTGGGTTTCAACTTGACTGACCCATGACATTAAAAACTGATGCTGCCCAAACCAATACATCAAGTTTGTGTGTCTGCTTGCTGAAGGTTGGACCACAGTGCTGGATTTAGTTGGTCTTCCCATCTCTTCTTATCACTAACAAACCACTGCCCCCTCTTTTTGTCAAACTGGCCCACAGCCTCCCTCCATGTTCAAGTGGAAGGTTCTAAAGGAATTCTAAGTCTGCCTTCTTGGAGTCCTTTTAATTTTTTTAAATGGGAATTTTACCATTTAGGTATTATAATTGGTTCCTAGGAGATGAAATGATTCTTTTGGCTCCTGCAACCTCTACATTTATGTAAACCATTCTCTGTTTACCAAACAAAGACAGCTAGGAG
This sequence comes from Sorex araneus, assembly GCF_027595985.1. Classification (NCBI taxonomy): domain Eukaryota; kingdom Metazoa; phylum Chordata; class Mammalia; order Eulipotyphla; family Soricidae; genus Sorex; species Sorex araneus. Next base: position 95,776,900 of record NC_073306.1, read on the forward strand.
TCCAGTATAAATCTATTCTGGACTCTCTTTCCTATACTTAAAGAAGGAAAGATTACTAAATGTTGCTGAAAAGGAAGATGGGATTAAATTTCAGTACAAGTCTCTTTTAACTCAGGAATTTTTTCCAATGACAGGTGAGGTCAAATGGATAAGAGTAACTATTTTACAAAAACCTAGTGTGCCCCTTGCACTCAATCAGCTTCTACCCAGAACCGTCAAAAAGTGTGTTTAAAGAGCCCAAGGGGATATGCATGATAACTTTTCAGTACCTGTGTTGCAAACCAAAATTCCCAGAGATAGAGAGAGAGGGAGAAAGAGAGAGAGAGAGAGAGAGAGAGAGAGAGAGAGAGAGAGAGAGAGAGAGAGAGAGAGAGAGAGAGAGAGAGAGAGAGAGAAGTTCCTTCCATGGAGGGGTGGGTGTGGGCTAGTGGAATGTCCACTAGTGAAGGGAAGGGTGTTGGAACATTGTATGACTGAAACCCAAGCATGACCAATTTTGTAACTGTGTATCTCACAGCAATTTAATTTAAAAGAAAAAGAAAAGTCCCAAGGGGAGCTCACTTCCCCAATTAACTCAATATTTAGGGAAAATCTTATTTTGTTAGTTTTTGCTTTAACTCCTCAAGAGATTCCAGTGGGTCAAGAACCATTGCTCCTAAGAACTGTCTACAGAACTGAGCTTATCATGGTGGGGATGGGAGATTGGGCAGGGAGGAGCTGAGGTGCAGACACTCTGCTGGAAGATGTTGGAGCATTGTATGCATGAAACCCTGTCACAAAAGGTATTGTAAATCATAGTGCCTCAAATTAAAAATTTAAAAATTCTAAGAACCATGGCTCTAGGAGGACCAATGGGCTGGTAATAAAACAATTTCAAATCCAGATGTTGCCAGCCATGATTTTGTTGCCTAGATGTTTGTGTGTGGCTCTATTTTAAGATTATCTGTGCTCTAAATTCTACGATTCTCTTTCAACTGATCTCTCTCCTAGAAACAAAAATCATGACAGTGCCAGCTATTTTCCCTAACATCTGGAATTTCTGTAAAACTGTCTACCATGTCAAAAGATCTGTCGAATCAGGTCACTGTGCAAGTGAGTCTAGATTACCTTACTTAGGTAAACAGGCAGTGTGGGTTACAAAGGAAAAGTACAAGCTCCATTGTGTTTTGGATGCTTAGGGACCTACTAACTAAGTTTTAAAAAGAGTAGTGGAATTTTTCTTAATGCATATTAAAGTCCTTGCTGTGCCGATTTCCATTCCCTCTGATAGTCAATTAATTGGAAATACATCCTTCTCAAGAATGCCTTAAAATAAAATGAATCCCCTCATTTTCCCCCTGCTGGTGGAAATTTAAATACTTAGGAAGCAATGGATTCAATGCCATCCAAAATATACATTTTTGTCTGGCCTGGACTTTAATTAGATATTAGGAATAAGCTTTAACTCTTGAACCAAGGCACAATTAGTCGAGCACAAAAGAACTCTAAAGGGATACTAATTGCTTTTAAAAAGATAAATTAAATTGAACCAGAGAAGCAGAAAATTACCTTTGTTGAGAATCATCTTAGTTGTTTAAGAAAGGGAGGGCTTGTTGAAAGTGGAACAACTAAATAAGCATGGCTGAGAGGAAGCTCTTACCATTTTCTTGGCCAAACATAAATCCCAGAGGCAGGAACTTTCAGCTTGAATGCCACCCAGTTAAAGCAAAGCTGTCTTGCTAGACTCAGGGAGCAGGGTGAGCAAGCCTTAAACGTGGGTCAGCAATTGTGACATCTCACAGCAAGGATCCCAGTGTTATTTGTAAGTGTTATCTCAAAGGGTGTGCCCTGAACCATCTCCATGAAGGTAATTGAAATTCAGTTTAATCTTTAAAACAAGCCTTGGGGCCAGAGGTGAGCCAAGTTCCTCTGCATGAACTCTGTGGCCTTGTGGGGCACTTTCCACCAGAAAGGAGTTCCTTGTTTATGCAATCAGTTGTGTTTCTAGCTCTGGAGCAAAATTGATCTAAATGTGCTGTGTCACGCCTTCGACACCATAGGGAACCACCAATGCAGAGGCAATCCTGGTCACTCTTTGGAAGAAGAGGCATTTATTTTAAAAAGTGGATCTTCTGATACCCAGAAAAATCTCAGGCAGGGAGCAGAACTGAGCATACAGTGTAACAAAATTCAGAAATAGTTATGTAATAGCATCTATTAGTGACCCACAAACACTTCAATGCCCTTATTTCCCTCTCCCTTCCCACGTTATCTTTGGCACCTACCACCAGTCCTGCCTTAACTGCCCTCTCCGTGCTTCTGTGCCTCCACTGCATCCCCAGTGGCCTTTTCTCTAACCTCCTTAGGGACCTCTAAACTGCATGAGCTCAGTCCTGGGCCCTCATCTCCTCTATGCCTCTCACCTCCTTGAAGAAGGCATCCACGCTAGGACTTTGAATGCCATTTCATCCACATCTTCAGCTCAAGTGGGAGTACCTACAGCATGGCCAAACCCTTGCAGACAGTCCCAAACCTTCCCTTCCTCCTCTCCCTCCCTTGAGTCCACCAGCAAGCTCCTTCTGTTTCATCACTAAAATATTTTGCTAATCCTCCCACTGCTCTCCATTTCCACTTTTATCTCGGCCTGGATTACTGTAATAGCCTCCTGGCTGATCTTTCTACTTCCACTCTAGCTCCCAACACAGCATTTTCTGCAACAACAGCCCAGTGAACTTTTCAAAATGTAAATCAGATCATGCTAATCGCCTGGTTAAAACCCTACAATGTTATCCCAGGAATGCAGGATATCTAGTTCTGTAAAACACATATTTACAGATTAAAGGAGAAAACCACATTATCATCTCAACTGATGCAGAAAATGCGTTCAATACAATTCCTTTAAAAAAGAAAAAATGTCAACTACTCATGACAAACTAGAAGTAGAAGAGAACTTCCTGAATCTGATAAAAGCTGCTTCTAGTCAAATATGGAAGCAAGTTTAGTTACATCTAATGGTCAAATTTTAAAACTGTTTCAAGAGTGAGAAAAAACTTGCTTCAAGTAAGCATTTTCTTAGATGTTGAAGTCAAGGTAAAAAAAGTCAATTATACAAGTATTTGTCAAGTGTTTACTACATGCTAGGAGAAACTGAGTTTCACTGGTGAATAAAACATAAACCCACACAGGCCTGGGGAAATGGCTCAAACGGTAGTCACAGACCTGGCTTGTGTGAGGCCTTGGATACAACTACCATCACAACCACTGCACTGGACATACCCTGAGTGAAGCAAGTTAAATATTGTGAAGCGCTGAATTGTGTTCCTCCAAACCTCCAGGGTCAAAACTCTCACCTAGAACTTCAGAGAAAACCTACTTGGCAACCAAGTTTTCAAAGAGATCAGGTCTTACGGAAGTCTGCAGGATGGCCCTGAGTCTAATGTGATTTGAGTTCTTCTAAGTAGAGGAGCTTAGAAGAGACTCTGGGGTGGGTTGGCACAGAACAGAGACCATGTCAGGACAGAGACCATCTGGCGGCACAGGAGAGAAGCCTGAGGAGAAGTCCAGGCAAAGACGCTTTGACCTTGGATGTCCGGCCTCCAGTCTGTGAGGAAAGCAGCTTCTTTTGCTGAGCTTTCCTGGTCTACAGCATTTGCCAACACCACAGCTCACAGATACCACAGAACAAACAGAAATGGACACAAGAAATAGTGTAGAGTATGTCAAAAGTGGCAAAATGATCTGGAGGGGGGGAGTCAAGGCAGAGATAAAAGACCAAACCAGGATTTGGGGGAAACATGAGGGGTGGGGGTGACAACATTTCCTCAGGCATCAGGGAAGCCTCAGAGAGAAGGCAAAAAGCATACCAGGAGAGAGCAGCAAAGTCAGTAGCTGAAGGAGGGGAGTAGTCATGGTCCATAAAACACTTTCATTCTTGTCTGGTGGGGTGTATGGCCTCTGCACCTTTGACTTGCCTGAAGTATTTTGTCATCATTTTTCTCAAAGATTTGACTAGTAGAGTTGGCGACTGGACACAGGCTAGCTGGATGCCATGTGGATGCTGACACAGTGGGTGTGTAGGGTCACGAGGCTAGACCCTCACCCTGGGGTTACCAGGACTAACTGTGGGGGGAGAAGAAGGAACATGTCCAGGGTGACTTGATGGACACCACACAGGGCAGCGGGAAAAGTGGGTACTTCAAAGAGGAGAAAGAGGTATAAGGGTGAGGAGCTGGCTGAGGGGAGCTGAGTTCAATCTTGGAAAAGAAGTTTTTGAGGTGATGGGTTGTTTGGTAGCCAAAGACAAGGAAAGAGATAAAGGTCTGTGTCATATCCATAGTTCCATAAGGATCAGTCTCAGTTCCTGAAGTCCTTTTTCCCAAGATGAACTTGGAATCCCACTCTAGACTAGTCCCTTGGTGCTTTGCTGATGCTCAGGGCCCAGACTCCATGTCCAGTGCTCCCCAAGGTTGCCTCTCACCCAGACGCCTCATCCAGACCCATTTCATAAACTGCTTGGGTAATGTTTGCTTTGGTAAGATTTTGGAAACCAACAAGTCAGAAGCTCCCTGCTTCTTTTTTTATTTAAATAATTAGTTAATTGATAAATCTGGTTTTGTTGGGGGACCACACCCAATAGTGCTTGGGTTTACTCCTGGTATGGTGTTTGTGGCTCATTCCTGGTTGGGTGATCTTTCATGGGCTCCTGCCCTTTGAGTCATATCCCTTACCCTCCTCCCCTTTCTTGTCTTGTGAATTAATATCTAAACTCTAGAATTGATTTAGAGTCACAGGAAGTTGCAAAGATGGTAGAGTTCTCATATTCCCTGCATCCAGACTCCCTCTAATGTAAACATCTTTTTTCAGTATATTTGTCACAATCAGTGAACTAGTATTTACATGTTATTTGAGCACAGGTCTATATTTGTCCTGATTTTCTTAGTTGTACCTTTGTTGTCCTTTGTGCCAGGTTCTCTCTAGTCACCATGTTTCCTTAGCCCCTTCTGGACTCTCTCTCTTTCCCTCTCTTTCTCTTCTCTCTCTCCTCTCTCTCTCTCTCTCTCTCTCTCTCTCTCTCTCTCTCTCTCCCTTTCTCTTCTTTCCGTGAATAATCTGGGGGAGTTTGAGGAACATTGGCCAGGCATTATTAGAATATTTGTCAACTCCTCATCGCTGTCACCCCCACCTTTTCTTTCTTTCTTTTTTCTTTTTTTTTTATTGGATCACCATGAGAAACATAAAGCTGCTCATGATTAGGTTTAAGTCATACAAAGTTCCAACATCCATTCCTCCACCAGTACACAGTTCCCACCACCAATGTCCCTAGTTTCCCTCCTGATTCCACCTTTTTTCCTTAAGTAGCAGAGATCGTCTCCCTTCCCTCATCTTTCTTCCCCATCCCACCCCCCAAATACAGGAGGGAAGACCTGGGATGAACACATGAGGTGATGGAAGGAGAACCCACTGGGTCTCAGAAACCCAGTTTAGAACAACACCCCACTGTCTCCGCCCTGCCTTTTCTTGGTCAGAATCCTCCCTATCACCCACTTCCTCCAGTTGCATCTGTTTCCCACTGGAATCCCATCCACAGCACCTACAAAGACAGTCTCTTATTGTTCTCATCCTCCCTGCCATGCACACACTTGCATTTCTCAGGTTTCAGTAGGTCCTTCAGTTCAGCCATATGGGTCTATGGGTCAAGGACTACTCTGAGAAGCTAGGCAGAAATACACAGCTTTAGAGTCTTTCTCCCCATCTCAAGTGTCAATGAACTTAGACGAAAGTAAGGATCCAAAAAAAAAAAAAAAAAGAAGCTCTAGAGGTCTTTGTGCCACACACAGTAGCCTGTAATTGGGAAGAGGGTCTCTCAGAACCGGTACATGCTTGCACTCAGTCTTGGCCTTCGGTCCCCAGAAGGATGAGAACTAAGTTTCTTTTGATTATAAGCCATGCAGGCTACAGCACCTTGCCAAAAGGGACAGGGAAAACTCTACATGGAGGCAGAGATGACAGGTTTCTCAGTCTTTTTCCAACTATGCCCCCTTCTGATCTGGTCTTCGTCCACGGGTTTCACCCATGGCCCCCTTGAAATCTTTAGAGCCCCCAGGAGACCATATGGCCCTATTAAGAAATGAGACTTTCAATGGTGGGTCTAACCAGAGTGCTCAAGTCCAACTGATGGTGGCCAGCAGACCTTGGCTAAACCCCACTTTGCTTCTTGCCATCTGTCCATTGCTTTGCAGTTCTTCTGTGCTCTTTGTCTTCTCTGAGAAGTTGGGCAAACACCCAACCCAAAGGTTGTGGTGAGCAATGGGTGAGGTCACCCCAACCCAGGGAGTGTCTGGTCAAGCTCGGTCGCTGGCATTGGAGTGGTGCTGTAACCAGGCATACCAACATGGCCTGCTCTTTTGTCCTGCGTCCTTCTCCTTCATGGTCACTCTATGGGGAGAACCATGTGCAGCTTTGATGCCTTTCTAGGAACTGTGCTGTTTGAGCAGGAGGACCAGAGAGATCGTGTAGGGTTTAAGGTACTTGCCTTGCACACAAGTAACCCAGGTCATTCCCCTGCATTTTACATGGTCTCCGGAGCATTCCCAGGAGTGATCCCTAAGCACAGAGCCAGGAATAAGCCCTGAGTACTGCCATGTACTGTGCAAAAAGAAAAAGGAAAAAATAAAACAAACAAGAAACCTGTCTGGAAGTCAGGAATTAGCTCAGAACTCAAAGCCACCCATTAAGGTAAAGGAACACTAGGTTTCATCTGAGGCTTCTATGGGAGGTTTCAGCTGGTATTCAGCTGGCCCTAGGTTCAATCCCCAGCTCCACAAAAGAAAAACCCCAATGCCTTTCAAATGGCAGCCTGCAGGGGCTGGAGCAATAGCACAGCGGGTAGGGCATTTGCCTTGCACGCGGCCAACCCCGATTCGATTCCCAGCATCCCATATGGTCCCATGAGCACCACTAGGAGTAATTCCTGAGTGCAAAGCCAGGAGTAACTCCTGTGCATCTCCAGGTGTGACCCAAAAAGCAAAAAAAAAAAAAAAAAGGCAGCCTGCAGCTCATACTGGATTTTGAGATCAACTTAATGAGTCATGATCAAGCCACCTCCATCTCACCAAAAACAGAAAATGAATAGACTGGAGTAGAATAGAAAATATCAGGAGACGTCAGTTATAAAAACTATAATATTTTGTTTTCCAAGTATAAGGCCTTGGGTTTAATACCTGGAACCAGCGGAGAAAAGGGTACTACTTTTCTAAGAGATTAATTCTACTTATGTGTGTTTGTGTGTGTATGTGTGCATATATGTATGTATGTATGTGTGTTTGTGGTGTGTGTGTGTGTGTACTGGGTCATGCTGTAAAATGTCTTTCTATGAGTAAGAGTAAAATAATTCATGAGTCACTGTTCTAAAGTGTGGGGGAGAATGTGGTCTGGAGCTGTTTGTGAGTCCACAGGGAAAAAAGAGAAGCGAGAGCTTTTATGACCAAGAGAGGCTTACTTGGAGGGGCTGTAAATGGCAGGTGCTAGAACCTTGCCATTCCATCACAGACCTCAGCCACGCCTCAGACACCATCACAGTGTCATCTTCTGGTTCCTTGTAGCAACCAGCAGTTAAAAATAATAATGCCAACCTTTCACATTGTAAGGACTTGTGTGTACATCTTTAAGTCCAGCAAGTTGATGGGAGGACTTGGCCTGTAGTGGGGTGGCATGGGAGCTCCAAGGGGGCTGAGGAGGAATGGGCAGTGTGTTGGTATACATCCCATAATCTCAGGCCTAGCTAGGCCTGGATGTAAACGTCTTCTGTTACTGTTACTGTTACTTTAACTGACTTTGATACTGTTTCCGTTGGCTAAATTAATTTGCATATTCTGCCTATGTGGCTGAATATCATTGGTTAGTACATCAACTTACTAAATAAAAGGGGGTTGAACAGGCTGCTCTCCGGCAGACCATAACAAAAAACCTCTGGAGACAGTCATGTGATCCTCCCCAAAAAAGTATATTTCTTCCGCTAGTGAAATGCCTCCGACTGACAAGTAAAACTGCAACCTTGTTGCAACAGCAGTGTTGGCCAGCAAAATCACCACAGCAGTGAGGGCACAGGACCTGCAGGGAGAGCACCTGAACCGCCAACCTTACCCAGGTGTCTGTGCTTCTCCACCCTCGTGCTGCTTGGTGTTTATGGGCCAGAATCTAACTCAAGGTTTCTCACTTGCTGGGCATAAGTTCTGTACTTCTGCTATTCCCTGGACACCTCCCCCCGCACACACACAAACACACACAACATCCCACCCCTGCCCCCCCCCCACACACACACTTATTTTTCACAGATGAGGAATAAAGAGAAGATGGACTCCTACCCTACCCCCGGACCTCAGTAGGCAGTGTCTGGATCCGGAATTTCCAGGAATCTGAGCCAGGAGTGGGGATTGGGGAGCAGCAGGAAATGCAGGTTCAGGACAGAAGTGAGTCAGAGAGGCCACAAGGCCACCTGGTGCTGGCCTTGTGGCAGGCAGAGGCGGGGCTGCGGAACAGGTTGTGGCTCTTTCCTGTCTTTTATTGTCCCGCTGCTGGGCCTGTGTGTGGGCAGCAGGGACTGGCTCTGCCCCGGGGCACCTCAAGGAACCTCTGACTGCAGGTTCAAAGGTGGGAAAGTACAGCGTGCATCTGGGGCGTGGGAAAGGGAGCAGAGATGGAATGGGGACGTAGATCTGATCCTAGGTCTCATGCAACTAGACACCAACAGCTGCCCGCACTCCATTTGGAATGCTGCTTTTCAAGAAGCCCTTCTCTTCCATCGCGCTTGGAAGCTGTTGTGACCACAGGCAATAAACAACACCCGACTCCAGGCTTGGGAAACGGGGACATGGAACTGGCAACGGTGTGCGTGGTGGAGCGAGCCCCCTCACTTCCCTGGTGGAAAAACATGTTCCATGGCAAGAGACTGTGTAAATATTTGAGATCTGACATTTGGTTGTTTAATGAGATTGCCTGCCTCTCCACGTACCACTTAGAATCCGACTTCTCTGAGGGAGGCTCCCCCCAGAACACGTCTGTGAGGGTCGCAGGCACCTCCTCGGCTCTCTGGATCGGGGCATCCTCCACCCACTCCCCACTCTTTCCCCCAGCCCTCACTGACATTGCGGGGGGCATCCAGCCTCCTCTTGCACAGCTCCTTCCAAGATGAGCTGACCTGGGGTATTTATTTATTCCTTCCACAAATATATTTTGAGCATGGACTCTGTGCAAGGCCTGGTGCCAAGGTGGTGAGTAAAACCTACACTTGAACTCAAATGAACCAACTGTGGGGATGGGAGGTGGGAGGGTGCGCAGTCAGGGGGTAGTCAGTCGTTCAAATACAAAGGTCCAGGGGAGACAGACACTAGATGGCCTGACCATCCCAGACATAAGCAGTGCTAGCAAGGCAGAGAAGGCTGCAGGTCAGACATTCCTGCCTCCCACCTCTGCACACCCCCACAATCCCGGCTTGCCTCCACTCCCCAAAGGAGTCTCACTCTGAAAACCAACCACGACAAGCCTTGGCAGGTTCTCCTCACTTCTGTCCCTTTCCTTTTGCTTTAGGAGCTGGAAGGTGCAGGTGCAAGCAGCAGATCTAAGGAAACGGGTCACCATGTTCACATTCATTACTTTGGAGAATAATGACCTTTGCCTCCCAGAGTTAGTCAGTCAGCAGCCACCTTCTCCCACCCAGACCCTTGCTGACAACTGCTTGGCTGCCCATTGAGAGGACACGCAGTCCTCCTAGGGAAGTCCCAGAGACTATGGTATTGGGGAGTGCAGGTTGACCCTTCCTTTTCTATCCTTGTCCCCTGCTGTTTGGGCACCAAGGAGTGGAGCTGCAAGGCTGGGCATGAATGAGGGAACTGTGGCATCAGGAGGAAACTCCCCATCAGTACCCCTTCCCGATCCAAGAGGAAGTGCAGAGGTGTCGGCTCCATGCAAGTGGCCACAGAGACCCATCCAAGGCTGACTTACTTGAGTGTCTCATCTCGCTCACCCGTGTTTGATCCTCCTTGCTCCAGAACCAATATTTACCCTCCCACTAGGCAGCTTGTAACTCTATACACAAGGTGTATTTTACCCCAAAACTGCATCTCCATCTCTCCCCAGGACGACACAGTCATTTTTAGGGAAACTGCCTTCCAAGAGGACCAAGCCTGTCCTTGATCTCTTCTACACTAGTGTCAGACCAGGGGTGGCACTGGGCCTTGGGTCAGAGCACTCTAGTTCAGAATGAGGGTTCTTCCTGTTCTTCCACAGCTGTCATTCAAATACTTTTCCTAAGACCAGGATTTAGTTCCCAGAAGTAGTACCATCTAGAACCACTTTAAGGGAGGCAACTGCTCAAAGGGCAGGGGCATCTGCACGGACCCTGCTGGCAACGCACAGAGCATGCGGCAGTGACCACTCCAGGGCCACGCCTGCTGCTCCCGGCCCCTGCCTGGCTTCTAGGCAGCATTGCTGGGCCCACAGAAATTGAAATAGGCTTTGCAGCATAAAAGCTGTGAAATTCCATTCTACCACCAAAGATGAAAAGACATGGATGAATGCCTCTTGTGAGATATCTTGAGTGGAGACAGAGGGCAGATAGATCGTGAGCTGTAGCACAATGCACAAGATGTGCAATGTGAGTTAGTAACCTAGAAACATGGAATGAAGAATTTCCTGGTAGATAGAAAATGATGGAATAGAGCAAGTCATAAAGGAGAACGTACGTCACTTAGAGAATGAAGTCAACCCGCCTGGTCACACTTCAGCCTCATATATGCTCTGCTTTAGAAATAGAGAGTCTGTGCTCATAGAACAGGCCCAGCTGACTACATCTGGTAGCCTGGTGCTCTTAGAGAGCCTGTACACATGAGTGTGTGTGTGTGTGTGTGTGTGTGTGTGTGTGTGTGTGTGTGGCAGGGAGAGCTCTGTTGGGGGAAGGCACTCAAGGCTGAGGTCCATGTTCAATCTTGCGTTTGGATTCTACAGACAATACCAATGTTTCAACATAGAGCTGTAAATACAGTGAGAACTAATGAGAGAGAGAGATCATGAAAGATATAAAACGTGAAACAGGGAAAGATATGGAGACAGAGATGGAGATGGAAGTAGAGATAGAGATAGGGAGAGATAGTTATTTAAAGAATTAGCTCCTATGGTTATGGAGGCTGACACGTCTAAAATCTGCATTGTAGACTGGCAGACTGTAAAGCCTGGGTCAAGTTCCAGTTTCAGATCAAAGGCCAGTTTCTGACAGAATACCTTCTTTTTTAGAAAAGTCAGTGTTTTTCCTAATGTCTTCAACTGCTCATATGAGGCCCACCATATTATGACATTCATCTATTTTACTCCAGACCTGCCAGTTCAAATGTTAATCTCATCCCTGAATTGTCTTCAAGAACTAACTCCACTAGTGTCTGATCTTCATGAGGGTCTAATCAAATAACTGTGACCTAATCAAGTTGACACATTCAATAAACCATCAGAAACCTCAGCTCTTGTTCCAACCATCCCATCAGAGATCCAGTGTGATGGGGCAGGAACAGAGGCAAAAGTATGAACCTCAAGAAGACCAGCATCCACCGAGCATGGCTCCCTTCCCAACCAAGCCCCGCCTCATTTCTTTCCCCTAGTTTCTTCTTGTCTGTTACCTGTGGACTTAATACACAATACTATTGAAGCATCTTTAATTGATCTGCCAGAATTTCCTTTCCATGGCCTCTGGGCTAGTTGACCCCGCTGTGAATGGAAAGGGCGTCATTTTATAAGGCATTTTGTCATGCTATGAAGACCTGGCATCAGCCTTGCAAGAACATTTTTATGCCCCATAGGTTGTATTTATTCTGATTCTCAAAGGGAAGTGGGGCTAGAAAGGCCAGTGACAAGGATCAAAATCCTCCATTCATCATGGAGCTAATGGGTTTCATGTTGATAAAAGCCTCCACAAGTATTTGTTTTGCAGAGATAGGAGCACTGCAGAGAAACAGACATTACTTTCTGCCCTGCACAGCTGATAATTAGGAAGAATGAGAGCACTAGTGAGAAGCTTTGGCAAAAGCTAGCCAACACAAGCAGATGCCTCACGATCCTGTCCCCTCTTTGCCTTACTAAAGGAGCCACTCCTGGGCATATTCTTCTTGGTTCTCCTGCTGTGTACAGATGTGTGCAGAACAGGTGAGTGGTACTGGCTAGGAGTTACCACAATGATGCATGCAGGTGCTATACTTGGTTAATTAAATCACATTCAAGTGTAAGACACCTGTAGTATGCTTCAGCATCAACCTGTGAAGCTCCTTAAAATAAAAAATGTGTTTTTCTTTGAATCTCCAACATCTGCATCTTGCCTGAAAGTCTGCTGAATGAAAGAGGAATTGGAGAAAGAGTCTGCTCACTGTCCCACAGAGGGAAATTGGTTTATGGATTTATTTTTTCGGGGACTGGGGATTAAGCCCAGGGACTCACACATTTAAGACTTGGGCTCTATGGCTGAGCCACATCACCAGCCCTGAGAGATTTGTTCTTGACGTGGCGTGCTGGCAGTCTGAATGCGACCTTCCATGTTTATGTTTAGTTCCAGGGCAAAGCACCAAATGAGTTAAGTCAAATGGTCGGGGGAATATATCTTGCATATGGAATGAGATTGTTCATGGGAAAGGCATTACAAATTCCAACTCAAGTTGTCCCAGAAACAACTTATTTATAAATTGAAACTGCTGTACTATCACCCTTATTGCCAGCCAAGCCTGAATTTCAAACACGTCCAGGGACCTGGTATGTATGGACAAGAGTACCAATTCCGTGGGTACCCCACCCCTGGGGTGTATGCACTGTTTTTGCATGCTCCCACCACCGTGTAGCTTAGATGCTGGAGTATTCCAAGGCAGAAACTGACTTTGCTTTCATGTCTTCTTCTCTTTGTACTTTCTCAGTTCCAGGAAATTGTGAACGTAAGAAATACATTCACATGTAAGAAATAAAATACTCCTTCCAGGAGACTCATTTTCTTCTCACACCTTCTCCCTGGAAAGTAGAAGGGATAAGTTGGCAAGGGTGGGTGATGGGGAAGTGTGTGTACAGCTGTGCACACAGCCCCCTGCCCCCAGCAGGCCCGCTCATCCCCTAGTATGCTCAGTGGGTAACATTCCCATTTCCTTTCAATGAAATCATTCTGCCTGACTTAATCCTCTGGTCCTTGTGGAGAGGAGGATTTTGGCTCTTCAGAAAAAACATTCACAGGAGGAAAAGTCTTTTTACTAAAGACTAAGTGTCTTAAATCAACAGAAAATGCTAAGTGATTGTAAACTGTATCAATCCCTACAGCATATATGTATGCAAACCTTCGAAGAGTAGGCTGGAAGCCCAGAGACAGATCAGTGACCGAAAATAACCTGCACAGTAAATGTTAGGTCAGGAACTTGTTCCTCAATACCAATCGCACTGGCCAACTACTGCCCAGTATAACTCTGTGGTGGTCTGAGACCACTACCACCACACCCAGCCAGTCACCCAGTGTTGCCACATCAGGGCTGTGAGCATGACTAAAAGATATTTGCTACTAGAGATGGGCTGGAGACATAGAACAGCAGGTTGGGCACTTGTGCGCAGTTGGCCTGGGATTGATTTCCGGCACTGCATATGGCCCTTTGAGGTCGGCCAGGAGTGATCTTAGAGCACAGAGCCAGGACCAAGTCATGAGCACCACAGGGTATGGCCCTCAAAATAACAAAACAAAATATATTTGAGCTCTGCAGTCAGAAGTGTGACCCCCGGAGAGCTTACATGTGAGCATCGCATCACAGCAACCTCTGGCAAGCAGAACATCTGGAAGGTATGTGAGAACCATAAGAAGACTCCAGGCAAGCATGTGGGCAGGTGTGCAAGCACAGTAGCCAGATGCACAGCCCCCAGTCATCACACAACAGCAACAAAAGGAAGGGGAGAGCAAGGACACCCAGAAATCAGGATCCTGGCAATATAACTCCCTGCACTCGCCTTAGATGGGCAATTATCAACTGGGCATGATTTACTCCTCCTCACTGCCCCACAGGACACTTGGAATGTTGGAACATTTTTGGTTTTCTTACTGAGGTAGGGAAAGGACAGGATAGAGGTCAAGTTGCTACTAAATATCCTACAGTGTACAGGGAAGGCAGAGAGTCTCTTGCCCACACGCCTGGCTGTCTTCCCCGGGGCCCCTCGGAGGGGATGGGCTCCAGCTTCCCTCCCCACCCCAAGCAGAGCTCCTGGCGGCCAAATACCACCGGAACCTAGCTACAGCCATGCTCGAGGCCCTCTCCACACGTTCGGACAGGCCTCATGCATGAAGGTACCGGCAAAGAAACCCAGGTGTGTGTAATCCCATCAACGGCCAACATCCAGAGAGAGACTTAAAAGCAAGCTCTCAGAAGTGCGCGGCTGCGAGATATCCTGTAGCCTGCTTCTCCCTCTGGGAGAAGATGGCGGGCTTCTGAGAGTTTGCTGCCCACATGGGACAGCCTTGCAAGCTTCCCATGGTGTATTCATATGCTAAATCCAGTAACATGCTGGATCTCATCCCCCTGACCCTGAAAGAGCCCCCAGTGCGACATCTGACATCGACATCGTTGGGAGGGCCAAGTCGAGATAGACTTCTAAGATCTCAGGGAAAGGATGAAATGAGAGGTTACTGAGCCCGCTCGAGAAATCGAAGATTAACGGGATTTTGTGATCATGATCGTACAGGGAAGTTCATGTGTGAAAAAGAATTGACTGACCTAAAACTTCAAACATGTCAAAATCAATAATTCCTGAGATAGAGGGTCTGTCACCTGGAGACTATAGCCAAATCTCATATTTATAAATATCTAAATGTATATAAAGACAAATATCTTTCTTTCTTATAACTTTCCTTATCGTTGATTTGCCGTATAGCTTTCTATAACTGAATAAATAATTTTAAGTTTTCAGGGCCAGAGGGTTAACATGATTTTCTTGCACATGACTAACCTGATTTGATACCCAGCAGCATATATGGTGCCCTGAGCATAGCCAGAAGTGATCCCTGAGTGTAGAGCCCAGAGTAAGTCCTTAGCACCACTGGGTATCAACCTAAATAAATAAATAAATAAATAAATAAATAAATAAATAAATAAAAGAATTTCAAGTTTTCCTAAAGGTTCTATCTCTTACTGATAACCCATTTTCATAAGTCAAATTTTATTACCCTAGGCAAGCAATTATTAAACATAAAATACTATTAAGTGCATTTAGAAGAAGTGACTGGTTGTTCACCAGCTAAATGACTTGGGTAAATCATGTTTTCTGAAAATAACTGGACCACTATCTCTTATGCTCCACACTCGTCTTTCTCATGTAATTTTTACACTTCTTACATTGAGTGGTGGGCCTATCTTCTCTTTGGTTGGATCGGGGACGTTTTATGCTGATGACGCAAGTTACACTACACCTTCTGCCACAAGCTTTTCGAGACAGTACAACTTCCTCTTGCTTGTCTTGAAACATAACTGCCATACTGAGAGGAAGCACGGCAGTTTTGTGTTTTGTCCAATATCCCCATGTTGAGGTCCCAATGACACTTCATTAATCGTCAGGCCTCTGAGTGAATAAGCCTATAGATAGTCTCTATTCATGGCACTGAGACACCCCCAGTCTTTCAACTTTCTAACAAGTCTTTGTGGAGTAGAGACAAACCATTTTCACGTGGCTCTTTCCAAATCCTTAATCCACAGCATAAAGAGAACACAACAGGAGACACCACAGTGGAGACAAACCTGGTAGGCCCAAGTCACCATGCTGCTGAATCATCCTAGTCCCACAAATGCTGGGGTATGTGGCCACACACACAGCCAGATGACATTTCCAAAGTTCACAGTACTGACAACCCAGTAGGAATGCAGAAAATTATATGTGAAAGTTGCATAGAAGCCCACTAAGCTCAATGAGCAAAACAATAGCACAGAAGGTTCAGCTAACACATAACGGCTCAGTAAATCCTACCAAGGACTTTAGTAACACCACTATGAGATAATAAGGTTTTACAAGCAATGCGAAGTAAATTATTTTGTGCCTGCAAGGGGGCAAGCTGGAGGTGGAAGGGTAACTTGGGACATTGATGAAGGAAAGGTCACCCTGGTGGTGGGGCTGGTAGAATATCAAAAGCCTGAAATGACTGTATTTTGAACAACTTTTTAAATCATGGTGTTCAAATAAAGTTTAAACAGAAAAAAATAAAAGACCACACAGTAAAATTCCAGCGTAATAGTAATTCTCCCTACAACATACATAGAAGGTCAGGAGAGATAGGCATTTGCCTTGCATGTGGCTTAGCCCAGATTGGACCCTGCCCCCACCTAGTCCCCTGAGGACTGCTGGAAGTGATCCTGAACACAAAGCCAAGAGTACTCCTGAGCATCATCATTTGTGTTACCCTCCTACACACACACACACACACACACACACACACATAGAACATTAGTCCAAGTTACCATAAATAATGAATGTTCAGGAAAACTGATGAAGTGTCTAAAACAGCAGATTTTAAACTTTCATGTCAAAGCTCTTCTGCCCGATGTCACATGATTAACAAATACACTATCCCACACCTGCCCTGTGCCTAAGGCAGATACCACTCATTAATTAAACAATTTTTTTTATCACCAGGAATCCAGCTTGGAAATCCTTTTCAACAAAGCACTCAGCAAAGCACCTCAAACCATTTTTATAGAATTGTCACACAAAGGAAAAGTACTTTGTAATTTTTTATTCCATTTTTTGGTTGAGGCTTGTTTCTGCTGGCTTCTTCCCAGCAGCAGATTTGATGATTATTTAATTCAATGTACCCAAAAATACATGGCTTTGCATGCACCTGTTCATCAAAATTTGGTTAAACTATCTTAGTAGATGGCTACAGAGGGGATGCTTTTATCCTATGTCTGAGAATTTGGCCATTAAAAAACTGGCATCAATCTACTAAGGCTAAGACCCATTTTATTAATAGCAAACAAATTCAAATCCCTATTCCACAAAAAAATCACTTCACTTGTATCACTTGTAGTCCCGTTGATCTTCGATTTGCTCGAGCGGGCGCCAGTAACGTCTCCATTTGTCCCTGTCGAGAGCTAGTTCAGCCCAATGATATCTGCTTGCTCCAGGAACAAGAAGAGACTCAAATTGTTCATTCAGAGATTTGACGAAGAAATCTGACTATCTAGTTGGTGGGCGGCCACAAGGTCTTCTGATGTCCTGTGGAATCCAGTCGGTAATAGCTCTAGTACAGCGGTCATCTCTGAATCACATTCCATGACTGGCCCATCTGATTTTTGATGCCTTGGCAAATGAGACAGCATCCCTGATTCTTGACCGTCGACGAAGGTCAGCACTCCAGATTGATTCCCTCTCTCACTTGAGTGAGACATGATATTCCCAGCATAGCTCTTTCGATTTCTCTTTGGGATACCCTAATAGCATTCTCACCCTGTCTGCGTAGGGCCCAGGTCTCTGAGACATATGTTAGTGCGGGAAGAATGGTGGAATCGAAAAGATGTGCCTGGAGTCGGAGGTTCTTCATTCTCTTAACCACCTCTTCGACGCTCTTGAATGCATTCCACGCTGCTCTCTTCCTCATGCGCAGTTCTGGCACCAAGTCGTTCCTCATGTTGATTTCTCGACCCAGGTACACATAGCTGCTGCATTCGAAGATTTTCTTTCCATTGAGAGCAAATGGAGCTTCAGGGACCAGTTCATTTTTCATGAACATCATCTTATTGAGATTCAGCTGCAATCTGACCTTTCTACACTCGTGGTCGAAGTCGGTCAGCATTTGTGCCGCTTGGCTAATGTTTGGTGTTATGAGAATGATGTCATCAGCAAAGCGGAGGTGGTATAATTGCCAACCGTCTATCTTCACTCCCATTCCTTCCCTTTCCAGTCGTTGCATGATGTTCTCAAGGGCGGCACTGAAGAGTTTTGGTGAAATGGTATCACCCTGCCGCACCCCTCTCTTTACATCAATGATCACTTCCTTGTAGAATGGTGAGATCCTGGGGGTGAATCCACAATACAGCTTGCGGAGGATTTTGATATACTGAATTTGAACCCCTGTTTGGCCAGGGCTTCGATAACTGCCTCAGTCTCAACAGAATCGAAGAGGCCTTCTTTAAGTCAATGAACATTAGACAGAGCGGAGTCAATGAACATTAGACAGAGCGGCATCTTGAACTCTCGCGAAACTTCAATGAGTTTGGTCACTGTGTGGATATGGTCTATCGTGCTGAATCCCCTTCGGAACCCAGCTTGCTCGCATGGTTGTCCTTTGTCTAGTGTTCTGCCTATTCTATTCAGGATGACATGACTGAACAACTTGTAGATGACAGACAGCAGGCAGATTGGGCGATAGTTGCCGATGTCGTGGATATCTCCCTTCTTGTACAACAGAACGGTCCTACTGGTTTTCCACTGGGATAGAACCTTGCATTCAGACAGGTAGCATGTGAAGAGTCGGGTCAGTGTATTGATGAGTACTGGCGGCAGATTCTTCAGGTGTTCGGGTCTGACCTTGTCCAGACCAGGTGCTGTTTGCGTCTTTACCAGCGAAATGGCGTGTCGGATTTCAGAAGGGAGAACATTGGGAATGACATATCCATCCTTCAGAATTTGGTATGTGGGCAGGTGGACATGGCTGTCAAAGAGATCCGAGTAGAAGTCGTGAATAATTTTCTCCATTGACTTTCTGGAGGATGTGATAGATCCATCGGGACGTCAGAGGGCAGTCATCTTGGTCTTCTAGTTGGCGAAGGACAGGCATACCATATTTGATAGGGTTCAAATTTGGTGTGAACCATGGTAATACCTCTAAGGGCGATTGGAGGGTGCCCCCCTAAAAGCCTCCGTCCCTCTCAGAGAGCCCGGCAAGCTGCTGAGAGTATTGAGCTCACACGGCAGAGCCTAGCAAGCTACCCGTCAAGTATTTGATATGCCAACAACAGTAACTACAATTCGCCTCATTCACCTGTCACCGAAAGAGCCCCCAATACGGCAGCATTAAGAAAGATGGGCAAAGAGAGGCTGAAAAAATCTTAGGGACAAACTAGACTGCCAAAACGAAAAAAGACTAAAATGATTGTCTGTACTTTCAATGCACAGACACTGGCATCAGAAGCATCCATCGAGGAGGACCTGATGGTGCAAGCACAGAAGATCAAGTACGACATTATTGGTCTGACCGAAACGAGGAGACATCAATCACATCATGCCATTTTCGACACTGGAGAAGAATTTTTCCTCAGAACATGAGACAACAGAGGCGTTGGTGGCATTGGTGTCCTTGTCAACATGAACTTGGCCATGAGCATCGATTCATTCAAATGCCTAACAACCCAAATTGGGCGATTACGCATGTATATGTGGCTCACTGCCTTCGGTTTCTATCTTCATCGTCTACGCACCAACTTTCAACTAAGATGAAGAAGAAATTGAGAGGTTCTACATAGAACTGGAGAAGTTCTATAAAGAAGACCACACCTTCTACAAGATCATTGTTGGTGATTTTAATGCCAAGATAGGTCCGAGAAGGTCGCCCAAAGAACTCCACATTGGGACACATGGCCTAGAATGGAATGATCAGGGTGAGAGACTGTCTGAATTCATCATGTTGACCAAGACCATCCATGGTAACTCTCAGTTCTAGAAGACCGAATCTAAACGCTGGACATGGGAGTCTCCTGGTGGACAGTTCCACAATGAAATTGACCACATCGTATTCAATCAAAGGTTTTGCCTGACCGATGTAGCTGTTGTCCCAAAATTCCAAACAAGATCAGGTCACCGTCTCCTTTGTGCGAAATTCTACTTCACAGGGCAGGGAGAAAGGTCTGCAAAATTTAAGTCTAAGAAGACAACTCCCAGAACGACCACCAACTGGGAGCTCTTTGGCACTATTGCAGCAATGTGGGAAGATGCCGTCCTTGACAACATCGACAAGGAATATGATCAACTGCTTCAGCACCTCCATGTCTGTGCGAAGAATGCCGAGAGTGAGAAAGCCACAGACGCCTGTCTTCGAAAACTCTCAGGCTCATTCATCAACGTGGTTTGGCACGAGCCTCAGGCAACCTCAAGCTAACGTCCGAGCTCACAAAGCTGTGCAGAGATGCGATAAAGGAAGACCTCAAAGAGAGAAGAGCAGCAGTGTTCGCCAGTGCAGCAGAAGCCAGGAAAAGTATTCGCAATGCTCGCCTGTCCACAAAAAAATGCAAATAAAAACTAACTGTTTTGCACATCTAGTGGAAGAATCCCTTTAAGCCACAATGCCTAAAATGAGAGAAAGAGAAAGAATGAGAGAAGAGAGATGCCTCTCACAGAGGCAGGCAGGGTGGGGGCTACTTAAAGGGGTGGGAGAGAACTTGGGGACACTGGTGCTGGGAAATTACACTGGTGGAGGGACGGGTGTTGGAACATTGCATGACTGAGACGCAAACATGAACAGTTTTATAATGCTCTCTCACAGTAATCCAATAAAATTTAAAGAATAAATAATTTTTAATACCTTTAAAAGAAAGAGAGATGGCTATCAGGAGATGGAGCTGCTAAGTCAGTGACTGAAGTCAACCAGTTGATGAGCCCATGAGAGATGGAATCTTTCTTTCAGTCTAGGAAGCCCACGCCCTGGGCAAGACGCAGGGATATGTGTTATTTTGATGTTTGTTCAATGGACATTATTATCCCGGGTTCGGAAAAGAGCCCAGAGTGAGCGTGCCCTCGCTTTTTCAATTTTCTGTTGTGAATGTGATGTCTTCGCCTTGTGGCTGACAGCTAAATTTTTCTTTCTCATCTAACAGGGATTCCGGGAAGGCAAAAGTTGTTTATTTTTTTAAAGGAATGTAATAATGGTTATTTGAAGAAAATGACCAAGGTGATTGAATTCTTGGGCAGGCAGGCTGACCATATGTCTGAAGCATTTTTTAACCCAACTGTTCAAGACTTCAGGACTACAGCTGTCCTCCTGTTCTCTCTCTCTCTCTCTCTCTCTCTCTCTCTCTCTCTCTCTCTCTCTCTCTCTCTCTCTCTCTCTCTCTCTCTGTGGTTTTCCAAACCTTGAATTAAGTCACCTATGGAAAGTAGAAAAAAAATGGCACGTCAACCAAAATTCTCCTTTTCCTCTTAGAGAATTTTTTGGTTGCTTTTTGGGCCATGAGTGGCAGTTCTGAGGGCTATTTCAAGTCCATACGACCCGTGTTCGATTCCTCCTCCCCTCTTGGAGAGCCCAGCAAGCTACCGAGAGTATGGAGCCCACACGGCAGAACCTGGCAAGCTACCCGTGGCATGTTGGATATGCCAAAAACAGTAACAATAAGTCTCTCAATGAGAGACATTATTGGTGCCTGCTCGAACAAATCAATGAGCAATGGGATGACAGTGACAGTGACTCAGGGGTCAGTCCTAGCATTGCTCAGGGAACCATGGAAGAGCTCAGGGAATTTGGGATTGACCCCAGATCTCCTGCATGCAAAGCACATACTCCAGCCATATGCGCTCTCTTGGAAAACATCTTTTAAAATCATAATTGAATCAAGACAATCACCCTGTGAATATATTGGAGATACTTAAAAAATTGTCTTTGGCACTTTTCTGCCTGCTTTGAAATCCCCTTGCTTCCTTCTGCACCCCTTTTCACGGCATCACATACACCCTGTTTCTTCATACTTTCACTTGGGTGCCACAGCTGTCTTCCCTCCTCTCTCATCCTTTCAGGGCTTCCCTCTCCTTCCCTGCCCCCTCTAGAAAGGGCGGAGCTCAAAGGGGCCAGTCCCTAAGAATCACATGGAACTCCTTGACAAATCTGATAAATTGATCTAAACTGATCTACTAATGCTGGATTGGCCCTATGCAAGGCACACACCTAAACCCCATACTAGCTCTCTGGCCTCTGGTGTGGCTTTCTGGTGGTTATTTCTGTTTGTTTGTTTGTTTGTTTGTTTTAGAGTATCTTTACTATAGGAAGCAAAATAGTTGAGAACCATATAAATTAAAGACAACTGAGTTCAATGGTTTTATTTGCACTCAAAAGAAAAATCCCAAATAAGGGACAGAAAGATAGTACAAGAATTAAGGCATTCGCCTTGCATGCAGTCAACTCTGGTTTGATCCCTGATACCACATATGGTCCTCGAGCACTGCCAGGAGTGATCCCTGAGCACAGAACCAGGAGTAAGTCCTAAGCATTGTTGAATATGAGCCACATCAAAACAATCCCAAATAAGAAAAAGTGCCTATAGACATTTAACATTAAATTCTTAGAATGTCTTGTTGTTGTATTTTTTCCACATGTATTCCCACACCCTCACTATGTTGACACTGTTGTTGTGATGACCGAGATGGCACTGTGTCTGGCACATTTAGCTGTGGTGCTCACATCAGATTTCAGTGCCCATACCCTTGAGGGCAGTGCTCACCGAGGCTCACACTCCTTCAGTCATAGTGCTCACACATGTACACATGGGGTCATGCTCTATACTTGCAGAGCTAATAATGCATATTCTGGTTGTGGTGCTCCTCCAGAGCTGGTACAGTGCTCACACTTCCTTGCATCCTTCTCCACTGCAATACTCACCAAGGCTCATGCCCCTTGGTTCTGGGGCTCACACATATCTGACTGTGGTGTGGCTGGAAGTAGTTCACGGTGCCAAGGATCAGACAGTAGAGCTGCCAGGATTAACTGGAAGAACTTTCCAGGATCAAGCTCAGAACATGGAGAAGCACCAGTGACTGACCTTAAGACCTCACATTTGCATGACAGGTGTCTAAGCCACCAGCTTATTCCTCTGGGCCCTCGTATTCTTATAATTCTTTTGTTTTGTTTTAGGGGTCACACTCATCTTTGCACAGGGCTTACTCCTAGCTTTGTATCCAGGGATGATTTCTAGTGTTGGGAGTACCATATAGGGTGCTGGGATTGAACTCCGGTCTGCTGCATGCAGAGCAAGCACCCTACCCCTGCACTACTGCTCCAGCCCCACCTACAATTCCTAAAGAGATGTGATTGTGATGTGATTGTGTCCATTTTCCTGAGGTAGAAATTGAGGCTTACGCGTGACAAGATATTGATTGCTCTAGGTCCCAGAACTCAAATCCAGACAGAGCAAGCTGCCATGGCTCATTGCCTCCTGCTATATATCTTGGCTTTGTGAGATTAAATAGCTCCTCTTTCTGGGGCAGCTTGAAGGAGCTGGTTCCTAAGGACTACATTAAAAAGAACACTTGCTTTTGACTGCTAAAACACTAAGCAAATGACTCGCTTTGGCTAACTGAAAGATTATTAATGCAAACGCCAGTTTTTAAATGTGCATAGGAGTTTTTCTTGAGTGTGTTATATAATGCCTTGCATTCTGAAGATGGAGATTCTAAACATAATTTAGCCCCTAGTCTTTCTGTCTGTATTCAAGGTTCACCAGAGTGAACATTAGCTACAGTTAACGAAGGCATAAGACAGCAGTGCCCTGGGGACTGCTGAAGTACATAGGGCTGTGTTCAACCTACGCT